>NC_135333.1:171798820-172116042 GCF_023851605.1 Tamandua tetradactyla
TACTGATGATAAAAACTGGAGAATTGTAAGGACTACGTGATGGCTCTATGTGTCCTGCGACTAATTGCTCTTGCACTAGTCGCTCTAATATTGTTAGCTTGTGGGACGGAAGCGGCCACTGCTCCACCCAGATAGGCTCCTCTGTGTCCCATTGAAGAGGAGTGGGTGCTGGAGGTGTAACGCGAGCAGTGGCGCAAACTATTGGGGGGGCTGCGAGGTAGTATCGGTCCCTACGTCTGCGGGGATGGCTCGCCCCCAGAGGGCCTGGCCGATGGTGGTTGAGAAACATTCTTGAGGGGGCTGCGTGGTAATATATGCCCCTGAGGCTGCTAGAATGTCTCGCCCCCATAAGATCTGGTCAATCGTGTTTAGAAACAACGGCCTGAAGACACCTCGGTGGCCTTCTTCATCCTCCCATGTAAGGGGAATGGCGGCTCTCGCCGAGGGGGCAGAGCCCGTGGCACCGATTACTGCGGGCCCTGAGGTAGTTGGGCACAGATTCTTCCATTTTGCAGGAAGGCATGAAATTTCTGCTCCCGAGTCCACCGTACCTAGAAGCCAATCGGCTCCGATTTTTAGTTTACGGGTGGGTTTGTTCGGGGTTATAGGAACGGTCCACATTATGGTTTGGGGGTGTTCCTGCTGACACCCCGGGTCTCTTGGGGACGGGGCTGAGACCTGCCCCTTTGGAAGTTTAAAGGTGGGTTAGGTGCGTGGCAATTGCGTGCCCAGTGATAGCCATTGTTACACTTTGGGCAAGGGGTTTTGGGCTTTCTCTCTTGCCAGCGTTTTCCTTCCGGTGGCTTGGCCCCCGTGTCTCTCGGGTCAGGTTGCTTAGGACACTCCCGAGCAAAATGTCCAGACTCACCGCACCGGTAACATTCATTAGTAGCTCTAAGTGCGAGTGCTAGGGAGTCAGCAAGATCTCTTGCGGAAGGGTTAATGTTGGAACAAGCAAGTACCCAATCAGAGATGGACTTCTCTCTAACGCCTGCCAGCGCTTGTCTGAAGATGGGACGGGCCCCCTCAAATATGAGTTCCTTAGCCAGCGCATCCTGCCCCTGATGATCATATATTTTGTTTCTGCAAGCCTCTTGTACCCTAGAGACAAAGGAGGCGAAATCCTCGTCTGTTCTCTGAATTAACTTGGTAATTTGTTCTGGTCTGGAGGCTGAGCAATTACGGAAGGCCCGCATGGCTACTTCTCGCAACTGAACCCAAAACCCATACGGGGCAGCGGTATAGACCGCTGGGTCGAAGTACCGACCGCTCCCGAGGAAAGACTCGAGAGGGATGCCGAGGCCCGGGGGCCCTCCTGGGTAATTTATCTGTCGAGCAGCCCGCTCGGCCTCTGAGTTGAAGTGCGCCTTCCAATCAACATACTGGCCTGGGGTGAGAATAGCTCTGGCTAGAGTTGTCCAATCGTGAGGTGTATTAAGCTGCGTGGACATTTCCTCTAGCAGGTGGGTCGCGTATGGACTCGCAAACCCGTCTTCCTTGACCGCTTTGCGCAGTTGCTTGATTGCCTCTGCACTGTGAGGATACCAAGCAAGTGGGCGCTGCTGCGTCGGCTGGAGAGTCATAGGGAAGCATCCAACCACGGGCGGCGGGAGGGGCCGCTGGGGCTCAGTAGGCCATGCCGCTGCAGCGGACTGAACAGGTGGGCTACCAGGCCAGACTGGGCCAGCGGCCGTGGCCCCAGAGTCACAAAATGATGGACGGGTCTCACAAAATGGCGGAGGAGGGGCATAAGATGGCGGACCAGGCTCCTCCCCTGTGAGAGGAGGGGCTGAGGAAGTGTCGTTCCACTTTTTTAACTCCGGAGGAGGCGGAAGTGGGTTGGGAGGGAGTGAGTTACAAGATGGCTCCTGGCCACTCCCTTTCGGGAGGGCGGGGTAGAGGTTCTTCCTGTGGCTTTGTTCTTTACTCGAGGAAGAAGCCGGAAGGCCGCCATTTGTATCCCTCGGAGGATCTACCTCTAGCCGATTATTAAGCTGATCGAGCAGCGACTCGGCGACAGAGTCTGACTCAGAATCGGAGCCATCAGTCTCCGCGGCCCTCGCTCGGGCTGGGCGGCCGTCTGTCGGCGGCGAGGAGCCCTGAAGGCAGGAGTGAATGGCAATGAGAGTGGGGAGCAACCCCGGAGGGAAACGCTTACCCTCGTGCTCCATTTTGTCCATTACTCCAGCAATTAGCTGATCATAAGTATCTGTACTCCACAGGTGGCAAGTCACTAGCCACGGGTTAAAAGGAAGCAGGAGATCCCAATAAACCTGCAGCTGCTTAACAGAGACTTTACACTTATAAGTGTCTAAAAGTGCCGCTAGGGCACGGACCTGTGGTGCCTGCTGCCGAGTAATTCTGCTACCCATGTTAACTAAAATTTAGGGAGACAACTAGCCACTCCGGTTAGGGCCTAGGACTTCCTTGGGAGTTTATTTGGGTGGCTAGCGCCGAGGGCGCTTACCTTGGACGAGGTCCTAGGGTGCCGTGGGAGTTCGCCGGGTGAGGAGAGAGGGGTCCCTGTTCGGGCGCCACTTGCGGTTTGGCCCAACCGCTAAACTATTGGGGACCCTCTACTCCTCAGCTTCTCACTGCTTGCTAGACGACACTGCCGCACGCAGAAAAGGGGCTCAAGCCGGGGGTCTGGGTCCAAGGGGCGCGCGCAGGAGACCTCGCTGCGGGTCTAAAGGACTGGAGGCCGAGTCAATTAAGGCATGAAGTGAGGTAGCTTTATTGTTGGTAGACGCTTATGCCAGGGCCGCCAGTAGCTAAAGACCATGAGGCTCGTCCAGCCCTGGATTATATACAGTTTGAGGAGAGGCAGAGTTAGGGCGTGGCCTCCAGGGGAGGGTAGCCAATCACACAGGGAGGACGGATGAGTGACTGTGACCATAGAGATGCTGTTCCTGAGTGTACCCGTAGCAGAGGATGTTGGGTAGGTGGAGGACTAAGGAGAAGACCAATAGGGTTAAAGAGACAAGACTGCATCATCACTAGTCCCCGGCGAGGCCTGTAATTCAGAGGTCTAGAAGAACCGGATGTGCCAAAATGGCAAGGGAGGGAGAGAAAGAGACTAAGCCACCAGGCCAAGAATAAAATTATGCCACAACAAACACCTTATCCTTTGTCTCTCCTCTTTAGAGTGGATGTAACTGAAATTCAGGTAGCTTTAATAATCGTGTTTGTATTGTCTACATTTGGAGGAGCAATAATGTGGGACTATACGGTAAATATGAAAATTTCAATTTATGTTTAAGTGCTTTTTAAATATTTAGGAAAAATATTGCATGGCTAATTTTCTTCAAAATACTTACATCGTATTTAGTATCCATCCTGTTAACTTTTTTTCCCTTCATTTTATAATTTTATTATCTTATATACCTTATTATGGCATTTACCCCTGCACATGAATATATTACCACAAAGAAGAAAACAGTTCCCTAGTACAAAATTAAATATACCAGTTGAACTACCTTGTCCAGGCCAAAATTCATAGTAGGAAAGAAAATCCATAGTAGAAAAGAAAAGTTGCCAATTTTTGTATTTTTTTAAGCTATCAGGTGCTATATGAAGGAGTGTTTTTATTTTCTTCTTGGTTGGTGACCTCAGTATTTTGATAAAAGTTGGTTCTTAGGAGGCCACTGTAATAATTTCAAGTATAGCATAGTATTTCAGTTTGCTCAAGCTGCTTAAATGTAAAATACCAGAAACAGACTGGCTTTTAATGATGGGTATTTATTAGATTACAGGTTACAATTCTAAGGCCATGAAAGATATCCAAATTAAGGCATCAACAAGAAAAGGCAGATGACATGCAGGGTTCCTCTGTCACACACCAACGTATGCTGGCCCATCTCTCCCACATTTTGTTTTTAGCTCTTTTTCTCAGCTCCTTCTCGCTTGGGTCCTTCTTGCTTCTGTGGACGAAAGATTCCTCTCTGTTATTCTCACAAAGGACCCCAGTAAAAGGATTAACACCCACCCTGATTGGGCGGGGCCACATCTCAATTGAACCAGAAGGTCTCACCTACAATACGTCTGGCCCAACAGGGGTAGATTAATAAAATGTGGCCTTTTGTGGGGTACATAATAGCTCCTAAGTAGCACACATGGGAAAACATTATAAAGATTATAATAATGAATATCTAAGTTATTCTGTAACCACAACCTAAGTCCACAACACTGGCTGACTCACAACTACCTGCCCACAGTGTAAAGAAGAATGAGGATAATACAAACAGCCAACAACTAGTATTTAGCTAGTGCTTATTATAAACTCAAACATTTTATCATGATTGTTTCATCAGACCCTCAGAACAGTCCTATGAAATAGATAACTATCATTTTCTTTTAGAAATAAGGAAATTAAGGCCTAGATGGGTAATTTGTTCAAGGACACATAGCTAGTTGTGGTAGTTAAATTCTGTTTTCAGCTTCGCCAGGTGAAGTCACCTAGTTCTGTGGCTGTGGACATGAGCCAATGGTACGTGAACCTCATCTGTTGCTGATTCCATCTGCAGTCGGCTAGGAGGCGTGCCTGCTGCAATGAAATGATGTTTGACTTAATTGGCTGGTGCGTAAATGAGAGAGCTCAATGTAGCACAGCCCAAGCAGCTCAGCAGACCTCATCTCAGCACTCGCAGCTCAGCCCAGGCCTTTGGAGATGCAGAAAGAAATCACCTGGGGAAAGTTGTTGGAAACCAGAGGCCTGGAGAGAAGGCCAGCAGAGATCACCCTGTGCCTTTCTGTGTAAGAAAGAACCTCAGTGGAAAGTTAGCTGCCTGTCCTCTGAAGAACTAACAAAATATATCCCCTTTTATTAAAAGCCAATCCATCTCTGGTGTGTTGCATTCTGGCAGCTAGCAAACTAGAACACTAGTAAAGTACTGCTGCTAAGAATTAAGCTGATTGATTCCAGGCTCTGGTTTTAATCACTAAGCTGCATACCTCCAGTAAAACAGTAAGAGGTTTCCCTGTGGCATTCAGTATCAGAATTCATAGCAGTAGGCTCAGAAATAGACTTCAGGCATATTTTAAAAAGTAATATACATTTCCCTTGAGGCATTCATATACCTTCTGTTTAATTAAGAATAAATTAAAGTTTCAAGGATATGCTATCATAGACCTGTACAATACACTAGAGGGAAGGGATGCTTATGTCTGTGTGTCAGCCAACAACCATAATAATAAGGTGAATGTGGACCTAGAAGCACGTAGGCAGGTCCGTTCATTAAGTCAGATGTGGTTGTCTTAAATATGGAATTCTGATGTAGTTACAACGATGTGAACACTGGGGAAGAATTCAACTTAAATTTAATATCCTTTCATTCAACTTTTTAGCAGTACCATAGAAAGAAAACATGTTTATTCTCAGCAACAAAGTTACTTTTGATATAGGTTTTTAAATTTAATTGTTAACCTGTAGTTTCCACCAGTTTTTTCGTACAGTATTTCAAAGACTAATTTCATAGGACAATAGCCTATAGCTTCTAGAATTTCATTTTTACCTTTTTTGTTTTTTTTTTTAATCCTTTGCTGCCTTTGGAAGTTCTCTTGAACTGCAATTGCCCGGCAGGTAAATATATTGCTAGATAATTTAAACCTAGAAATGTTAACTACACACAAAATGTTTACATGTACATAAATCCTATTTGTCACATTTATGATGCAGATCATGGTGTCTGCTTTTCCTGTGATACTGTCTTCTCAAGGCTACTAAATTAGAGTGAACCATCCTTTTTCATGTTGCTTAGTCAAATGAAGGCTTGTTAAATAAAGTGTAATTAGACTTAGCTGAATTTGGTGGATTCATTATTCACTTAATGAATCAAATCATTTCAGCAAAAGTTATCACTTCAGGCTGTATTTCTGAAATTGAAGGTTTGGTTGTACAAAAACGGAGAGCTCATTGTATAAAACCACATCATAATGTTTCTTTACTATTTAATAAGAAAAGAAATTTTGGTTTTTTAATGATTTGGTGTTTTTCCCTCTATCCCTAAAGATACCCATTCTAGAAATAAAATGGAAGATCTTTCCAGTTCTTGGAGTAGTAGGTGGAGCAAATTTTTCCTGTTCAAATTATTTCCATGTTATCCTCCATGGTGGCGTTGGCAAGAATGGATCGACTATAGCAGTAAGATGTTAATTTCATTTTTCAGTATTAATTTTATATTTTCGCAGCAGCTATAAAGAGATACTAAAAATATGCCAATGTTCAATTTTAGTCATTATACAAAAGCATTTTAAAGAGTTTGGCCTGATGATAGAGCATTTTTATCTTTTTACAGCCGCGCTCGGAGTAGACTTTTCAGATATTCCATTTAACCATCTGCTGTTTTTTACTGTACATAATTAAGAGTCAGCATTTGTTTTCTTGCATTTTATATCCTTGAATATAAGAGGGGAGGAGAGGAATAGTGGGGAATGAGTTCCTGAGTCAAAGGCAGGAAAGCTGCTAAGAGGTCAGTAATTTTATCCATGTGGCAACTTATTATTCACCAAATAAATTGTATTGAAAAATCACTGAAATATACTTAAAAGAACTAATATTTTTTAAAGGTAAAAGTTTTAGTTTTAATTCTTAAGTTGAGTGGGTACACCTTGTGCTTGTGTTCCTTACACCCTGCTCATGCTGTAAATACTTTTTCATTTATTTATATTTTGTAAGAACTTCTATACTTTAAACTAGGAAAGAGCCAGCATTTTTTACCAGGTTTTTCAAAATGATATACTGTGGGCATACCTTTTAAAGATTACTTTAAGCTATACCACATTCTCTTGAATTTCTTCAGATCTTTAGTACAAAATTTTTGTCCTCTAAGGATAGATTTGACTTTGGGAAACAGCCAAGGTCATTTGGAGACAGATTTAATAGGATGAGTAAACATGAGATATCCTATTTTTAGTTAAAAAAAAAAAATTCACATCTTTTATATTACTCGTAATCTATAAAAGGTTATTTCCAAAGAAGTCTCACAATTTAAATTCTTTATTAATGCATTTTAGGCACAATTCAAAAGCAAAGTATAAAATTCATTTACATATAGAAGTTTTGATATATTTGGAAAAATTTATTTCTTGAGGTGTTTTGTCTGTGGATCTCAGTACACTCTTCTGCATAAAGTTTATTATGTTGCTTGATCATGAATGACATAATAGAACACTAGCTGAAATGCAGGTTCCATTAAAGAACATAAGATTTAGTTGGGTACTGATTATTAGATAGTTGAAGGAAGGCTTAAGAAAACCAAACACTATGGCCAGGAAGGCAGTATATTTTAGACTTTTAAATTGGTGATTTTCCAACATTTTTAACATTATAGAATCATAATATATAAAACAAAGCACATTAGAATAAATTTTTTAGTTTTGATTTCTAATATTTATATGAACATGAATAAAGCTTTCTAATTAACACAAATTGAATTGGTAGCTTTAGATTTAGTAAGATTTAATACCTATTTTTTTTCAGTATTTTGATTGAGATAAGCAGCACTGAAAAAAATACTGAAACTGAAAAGATGAAAATTTAATGAACTAAACTGCACAATTTTACATAAGAGGGTGTTTGCAATCTGAATGCAAAAGAAAAAAAAGAAAGAAATTGGGGAGGAGGGTGTACAGATAAAGAACAAGCCAGTTAAATTCTTCCTAATCAGTGGTGCAGATATTTTGCAGAATTGGCAGGATAAGCTTTATTTCACTATCTGCACAAAAATTTTAACTTGGCAGTCCAAGTGTTGAATGTAGTAAAATATGGTATAGAATAAATCACATTGTTAGCTGATTATTGGTATGAAGCATTTGTATGTATATAAAATTGTAGTCAAAATGTACAAGTTTAAAAAATGTTTTTGCATGAGGAAGAACAAAGGAATGGCATTACTGCAGGGTGCTGAAAATAGATGGTAACTAGTATTTTAAAATTTCAACTTATGTGTGAGACTAAAGGAAAAAAATGTTTATTTGGTACAAAATTTATATTTTGACTAGTGCATTTCCTAATATAACTTATATTGAACACCAGAAGTAAATGGAACCTTGAGTAGGACATGAGATTTTGTGGGTTTGTCTAGAGTAATGCCCTGATAAATCCCAGAGTGATTTGAACAGTGAATAAAAAAGTATCTGCAAAGTCCCCTTCAGGGAATGGTGAGAAAGGGGGAAAATTCAACTTCGCCAAGTTGAATTCTTGATATTTTCCCAAGCAGTAAGGACAACCAAACCTTTAGGCTGAGCCCCTAGCTTGGAATTTCTTTATATGAAACTTACCCCACAAAGGATAGGTCAAGCCTGCCTAAAATTAGGCCTAAGAGTCACCCCCAAGAGAACCTCTTTTGTTGCTCAGATGTGGCCTCTCTCTCTGGGCCGACACAGCAAGCAGACTCACTGCCCTGCCCCTCTCTACATGGGAGATGACTCCCAGGGGTGTGGACCTTCCTGGCAATGTGGAACAGAAATCCTAGAATGAGCTGAAACTCAGCATCAAGGGATTGAGAAAACCCCTAGAAAAGCTGAGATTCAGCATTAAGAGATTGAGAAAACCTTCTCGACCAAAAGGGGGAAGAGTGAAATGAGACAAAATAAATTGTCAATGGCTGAGAGAGTCCAAACAGAGTTGAGAGGTTATCCTGGAGGTTATTCTTACGCATTAGATAGATACCACCTTTTCAGTCAAGATGTAATGGAGAGGCTGTAGGGAACTGCCTGAAAATGTGGAGCTGTGTTCCAGTAGCCATGTTTCTTGAAGATGATTGTATAATGATATAGCTTCCACAACGTGTGGACTGTGTGATTGTGAAAACCTTGTGCTCCTTTTATCTACCTTGTCAACAGATGAGTAGAACATATGGAATAAAAGTAAGTAATAGGAGGAACAAATGTTAAATTTAGTTTGAAATGCTAGTGATCAATGAAAGGGAGGGGTAAGGGATATGGTATGTATAAATTTTTTTCTGTTTTTCTTTTTCTGAATAGATGCAAGTGTTCCTAGAAATGATCATGATGATGAATATGCACCTATGTGACATTGTGAATTACTGATTATATATGTAGAACGGAATGATCCAAACTTAAGAATGTTTGCTTTTTCTTGGGTGTTTTTTGGCATTTAAAAAATTTTTTTAAATAAAAAATATAAAATTGTTGTCAAACTTCTACGTTTGAGATGAATGTCAAACATCAAACATCTCTGTGTTACCCTAGGGTTCTGTGGAAGTTTGAAGAAAGCACAGCTCTAGTCCATATATGCCTTTAGGCCATACACTATGCCATACTCTTCTTTAGGTCTCTAGTTCCTAGCACAAAATGGATGTTCAAAAAATGTTTTCAGTGTAATAGATGCAATGTCAGCATGTGATACTCATTTTCCACTTTATTAGGGCACCAGTGTCTTGTCACCTGGACTCCACATAGGACTAATTATCATACTGGCAATAATGATCTACAAAAAGTCAGCAACTAATGTGTTTGAAAAACATCCTTGTCTTTATACCCTCATGTTTGGATGTGTCTTCGCTAAAGTTGCACAAAAATTGGTGGTAAGAAATTTTTAAATTTTTGTTTATAATAATGTATAAATAATAAACACTTTGTATAATGTATTGGTCCTCAAACATAAGGCTAGAAACTATTTCATACAGTGGGTTGGGTTTTTTTTTTTTGTGGGGTATCATCACCATAAATGGTGCTCCAAATAAAACTGGCAAAACTATGATAATGATTTAATATATTCAGAGAGAGACACGCCTCCCTCTATAGTAAGCACTTTTCATTATTTGCTTTGCTGTAATTCTTTAACAACTTCTAAGATCAAAGAATTTTTATATTATAAACTTTAATACCCTATCCAGTCTTGAATTTGGAAAGTTTTAGAGTCCGTATTCCCACATGAAATGTGAGATTAAATGGCCTGTTGATCCTTATCTGTCTTAATATTCAATTAAAGTTATAATTCTCAGTTCTTAAAGTAAAAGCTAAAACATTTAATAGTGAAATTATACTTTTTTTTTTATAGGTAGCTCATATGACCAAAAGTGAACTATACCTTCAACACACTGTGTTTATTGGGCCTGGTCTTTTATTTTTAGATCAGTACTTTAATAATTTTGTAGATGAATATGTTGTTCTCTGGATAGCAATGGTAAGTGAGCACTATGCTAAGATTTTTATTTATCAGCAGATGTCAGGAAACAACACGATGCTTAAGAACCATTTCAGTGAGATACCAGTATTGTTATGAATATAATCTGAATTATTTTAAGCTGTGGATCATTTTATTGTGTGTAGAAATGGCCCACATATATGGAGGTCAGGTATCCAACCTAAATCATGGAACACACAACTGCATACCTCAAAAATAACTATACCTTTCTCCCCTAAAATCCAGCATCAAAAATCAATTTACTCTGCCCAAAGGACTCTATTCTTTAGTTTCTCCTACTTAATCATGCTTGTTAAATTATAAAATTCTTCCCAGTTTATATCAGATAATTGACAAGTCCAATAGGGTTAGCACTAGCAAAGGTGGGTGTGGTAGTTAGGTTCAGGTGTCAACTTGGCCAGGTGAAGGTACCTAGTTCTATTGCTGTAGACATGAGCCAATGGCGTGTGAACCTCATCTGTTGCTCATTACATCTGCAGTCGGCTAGGAGGCATGCCTGCTGCAATGAATGATGTTTGACTTAATTGGCTGGTGCTTAAATGAGAGCTCAACACAGCACAGCCCAAGCAGCTCAGCATACCTCATCTCAGTCCTCCCAGCTCAGCCCAGGCCTTGGGAGATGCAGAAAGAAATCACCCTGGGGAAAGTTGTTGGAACCCAGAGGCCTGGAGAGAAGGCCAGCAGAGATCGCCTTGTGCCCTTCCATGTGAGAAAGAACCTCAATTGAAAGTTAGCTGCCTTTCCTCTGAAGAACTCATATGTTAACTAAATAAATCCCCTTTCATTGACAGCCAATCCATCTCTGATGTGTTGCATTCCAGGAGTAGCAAACTAGAACAGTGGGCATTAACTGCAGCAAGAACTGTCAGCTAATTGAGGAAACAAAACAGAAGAGACGGTACTACCCAAGTGCAGGATTCTGAGACTATTTTGGCTATAGAAGCAAGCAACCTCCTCTATCTCTATAGCTCTTGAGGATAGTGCATAATCTGTGTTCAAATGACGACTCTGAATCATCAAGCAAAGGTTCATTTTCATTGATTATATCCTACTTAAGATAGGAGTGCAGATAATATATTAATTTGTACTCAATGCCTGTAAAATACTGAATAAAATATTGAGACTTTAGCCATCTGAGAAAAACAATCATATTACATATTGGTTAAATAGAACATTATTAAACTTTTTTTGTTATTGGGATGTTATCTTTATGGTTTGTCTTCAATTGATGAGGTTTCTGCACTATTTTGCTCTCTTTTTCCCTACCTCTGCACTTCCCTGACCTTCAACTTTAATTACACATTAAAGTGCACTAAAAGAAATCATGCAGTGAATCAGGTGGCTAAGGAAAAAGTTTTCAGGCAATATTCCAAAAAGTATTTGAAAATCTGAATAATTTCCTTTGATTTGCTATTCACTATAAATATTTTTACAGCTCTCAACCCAAATTTAAGATATAGTGAGTTATTTTTCAAAATACCTGGAAATCCCAAGTAGGGTCTCTTTTAGTGCACTTGGATACTTATTACCAAATGGAACTGTTAACATAACTAAAATATCAAGTGCTAAAACTTCAAACACTTAGTTTATAACATAGTGTGTTGGATTGTGTTCTGGTTTGCTAGCTGCCGGAATGCAATATACCAGAAACGGAATGGCTTTTAAAAGGGGGAATTTAATGAGTTACTGGTTTACAGTTCTAAGGTTGAGAAAATGTCCGAATTAAAACAAGTCTATAGAAATGTCCAATCTAAGGCATCCAGGGAAAGATACCTTGGTTCAAGAAGGCCGATGAAGTTTAGGGACTCTCTCAAGTGAGAAGGAACATGGCGAACACAGTCAGGGTTTCTCTCTCAGCTGGAAGGGCACATGGCGAACACAGCGTCATCTGCTAGCTTACTCTCCTGGCTTCCAGTTTCATGAAGCTCCCCGGGAAGCATCTTCCTTCTTCATCTCCAAAGGCTGCTGGCTCGTGGACTCTCTGCATCTCATGGCTTCATCGTTCTGCTCTCTCTGAATCCCTTCCTCCAGAATGTTTCCTCTTTTATAGGACTCCAGCAAACCAATCAAGACCCACTCAAATGGGTGGAGACATGTCATCCCCTAATCCAGTTTAACAACCATTCTTGACTAAATCACATCAACCAGGGAGATGATCTCATTACAGTTTCAAATATACAGTATTGAATAAGGATTATTCGACCTTCATGAAATGGGATTTATATAAAACATGGCTTTTCTTAGGGGGCATACTTCCTTTCAAACCAGCACAGGTTGGTTTATAACAGTGTGGTGACCGAGGATGCCCCTGTTTATAGAAGTTAAATTCGATCTTTCTTTAAAACACTAGGTGGTACTTGGAGCAGTATGGAGAAGTTCAGATCTATAGTAAAAGTAATCACATGGGTAAATGCAAGACCCCAAAGTATGGTACCCTTTATTTCCTATAAGATTTAGATATTCTATACAACCGAGTAAGAAATTATCATATTTCTATTATATGAATACATAAAAATGAAGAGGTAGCATATAACAAAAACAACACAAAGAGGGAAATGAGGGATATGAGAGCATATCAAAAAAAAAAAAAAAACACTATGTGAACCAAACAAAACAGATTCCTTAGGCATCCCTAGTACCTCTGCCAGGGCATAGGTACCTGCTTCAGAGAGAAAAGAGCCAAAATGGAGCTTTTCAGGTAAAGTCAGAGGGATGATACAGAGATTTTCAACCCTTTTGAGTGAGGAAGATTCCCTCTCCTATGGCAGAGTTGTGAGGCTCCTTTTTCTCCTGGGCTTCATTTTCTGAAGAAAAGCACTTGCCCCTGGTCTGTGAGCAAAGTTTCTCAATAGTATACCTTCCCCCTTAATTTTGTGTACACAATTTCATATATGCCTCCCAATATTGCTATCTTTTCTAGGCCTTTTACCGTCTTAAAACTAATCTCAAAGGAATAAGAAAATTATCCGATAAATGCGTTCATACAGATTATGACTGATAGCCCCCCTTCTAGAAGAAAATTTGAGGCTTCATTTCACAGCAGAATGTTGAGAAATGTCAAATCAAAAGGCCTGGCTTCTGTTACTTGCTAGCTTTGGTCTTGTCCTTTTACCTCTCTGACATCAGTTTCTGTAAAAGTACCATGCATATTCCAGAGGACTATTAGTGAAGTTCTACCAGGAAATATATTAAGGTATTCTATAATGTCATATTTTCAGAATTTTATGTTAAGATAAAGATTTGGAGGGAAACAGAAAAATAGCTGCTGCTTCAGAATGACAGATCATGATCCTGTTTATTTTTTGTTTGTTTCTTTAGGTCATTGCTTCATTTGATATGATGGCATACTTTAGTGCTTTGTGCCTGCAAATTTCAAGACACCTTCATTTAAGTATCTTCAAGACTGCATGTCATCAAGCACCTGAACAGGTTCACAAGCATATTGACTAATAGCCCAAGGATGAGAGGAGAAGCAGTTAGGGGAACCTAAGAGTGAAGGAAATTCCTCTTTTGCGAGAGGCTAGTATATCGAATAAGATTATACTTGAATATAAAACATAAGCCCTGCAGATTCCATTATGTCTTTCAGTTGTGAAGCCTTCCTTCATGATATTTTTATCAGGGTAAAATAAAAGTCTATAAATTGGTTAGAAACAAGACCAGAGAAAAAAATTTCAATTCTGAGGATAAGGAGGTAAACAACCATAAACTGAATAGCAAGCTCTTGAGCATATGTTATTTAAGTGTAGCCAAACTCAATTAAATGGCATTTTGATGTCTCTATGGAAGACATTTAAAAACCCGTATCTGAGAACTAATAGTTATATATTTGGTTCCTTTGTCTTAGTGATTTTTAGCAGTTTATTTTATTCTATAACACAAACTTAAGTTGTCTTTAATTTTATTATAGATTTTCTTTTGAGATCTTATTAGAATTGGCTCTAACAATCCAAAAGGATGTACATGTAAAATACTTTGCATTCTTTATTAATATTTTTTTTTCTTAAAGAAGAACAATTTAACCTTGCATACTTTTAGGACTGATACAGATCCAATGGGGCCAAAACCTAAAAGTAAATCATTCTTACTGATAAAAATTAATTAACAGTCTTAGGGAGAAAAATCCACTAGTACTACCAAGGAACTGAAAGCTTCATAAATACAACTTTGAAACTTGTTGCTGTTCACATAACTGTTTATATTTTATTGGGGTGAGGGAAAAGGAGTCTTGTATTTAACAAAAAGCTAATGATTAACAAAAAGCTAATGATTAACAAGATATAGTAATTTAACAAAAAGTTATTTAACAAGATACAGTAATTTAAACCAGAGTTTTTAAACCACAATATAGACTAATGTATGTCCCTTAAGCTAATGTTGTAACTGTATCATATTACTTAGGTTCAAGTTCTTTCATCAAAGAATCATCAGAATAACATGGACTGAAGAGACTTTTGAACGCTTGCCATCTCTTGTTGCTGCTGTTACATGAAAGGAGATATTAAACATCTGTTTAATATTTTGATAAGTGTTATACATATTTCAGCAAATAAAATATTTCAATGCTTACATTAATCCTTAGTTTTCCAATTTTAAATATAACTACTCACAGTGTCCATCATAAATCTTCTTTGCAATACAGCCATTTCTTTTCTAAGTTCATTTTGTGCACCAGTTAGATGATTTTCATGACTCTTCTCCAGGTCCTCCACACTCTAAAACAGAGAGTTACAAGCCATACCACTTTTCATATCAGGTTTAAACTTGTACAATTAATTTTCAAAAGTAAAAAATGTTAAATAAACCAATAATGCTCACTCTTTATTCCAAATAAAAATATATTCCGAATAATACCTGAAGACAAAAATACCCACTAAAGGAATAAAAAATGTCACATTTCAGTCAACTATTATAGGAGGTACAACAGTCATTTATTTTGCTCAAAAAAAATGGGTTAATGAACTGGTGGTAAGGTCAAAATGGAACAAAAAAAGACAAGACTGGAAGTCCCTTATCAATAAATACCATAATTTTGAGTATTTCTAGTAGGCTTTCTAAACATTGGGTAATAACCCACTTATTATGACTAACATTTAATGTGGCATAATTTTGAGTATTTCTAGTAGGCTTTCTAAATATTGGGTAATAACCCACTTATTATGACTAACAGTTAATGTGGTATGATTTCATTAGTAGGAATGTACTATGACCTTTTCTTTTTCAAGTTATGAAAAGGAAAATTTGTTTTCAATCTTTACGATCCATTCGATAAATAGTGTTCTAATTCATGAATGTAAAAATTACCATGTTAAAATGTAAAAATTACCCTGGTAAGTGCTGTGGAAGACTAAAAAATTAGTAATACATGATCTCTCCCTTATTCTAGTGAGAAGAAATATAAAAATAACACAAGTTTTATAATAGGTATGGAAACACAGTATGCTGTAGTGTATAGTGGAAAATGGGGTTTAATTCCAGTTTAGCTAGCAGAAGAATATGTCAACAGGGAAAGAAAAAGGATTTAAAAGTCTTCTAGAGGAAGAGCGCAAGCAAAAGCATGGAAATATATGGTGAGTTAGAGAAAGCAATTAATCCGGAGAAGTTAGGAGTGAAAGAAGAAGGCGGTAAATGAAGGATTTAAAAAGAGTCATGTTAAAAAAAAAAAAAGAACAAAAAAGTCATGTTTATGGGGAGAGGGGATCTTGAATACCTAAGAATTTAGAACGGAAAACTATTAACAGTTTTTCAAGAGGGAAGAGATATGTTTTAGAAAGATATTATTATGGAGTACCCACAAAGGATGGATGGCAGAACAGAACAATCATTTAAGTTTTATACTGAACTACAGCATTAGCAGTGGGAATTAAAGGAAATAAAAAACCATAATAGAAGTGAAAATTACAGGGTCTAATAATAACTAGATGTGAAGGATAAGAGCAATGAAACAGTCAAAGATAATACTCAAGTTCCTGCCCTAAGAGGTAATAGAGATAACATTTAAAGTCATCTTCTCTAGTACTTTATCAATCCTTCACACAAATTAATAAATGGTTTTCAGGGGTCATTAGAGCAGGTCAACTATATCTAGTTGAAAACATGTAAAAAATAATTCTTTTCTGCTTATATATATATATAATTTCAGTTATTTTAAAAATATTTTGAAATTATTTTGCTAGTTTACTCAGAACATCCCCAAAATCAATTTAGAAGAATGACATTAACATGTATTAAACCAGATTAAAAGAACCTGCCATCAAAATAAAAGGAGTTACAGGGTGGGCCACAGTGGCTCAGCAGGGAGAGTACTCGCCTGCTGTGCTGGAGACCCGGGTTTGATTCTCGGTGCCTCCCCATGCAAAATAAATAAATAAATAAAAGGAGTATATTCAGTGTTTCATGAAACTCCTGTGGATAGCTACTAAAAAATAAGCATATATATGCACGAACAAGATCAGTGTCAGACCACAATTTGCTATTGTGCATATGTGACAGCAGATAATCCACAGATGTTTAAACCTCAGATAGTTTTTTCATTCTATTGTACATCTGGCATCTGG
The DNA here is from genome assembly GCF_023851605.1 of Tamandua tetradactyla. Taxonomy (NCBI): domain Eukaryota; kingdom Metazoa; phylum Chordata; class Mammalia; order Pilosa; family Myrmecophagidae; genus Tamandua; species Tamandua tetradactyla. The sequence continues at coordinate 171,815,546 of NC_135333.1, forward strand.
GCCATCTCTTACAATGATAAATTGATGCGGTACAGCCATTTTTAGTAGTAATAATTCTCAAAGCTAATATGCCATAAAACATATAATAATGTTTGAAAATAGCTATTATTTTCAATGGGTATTTCCTCCTTAACAAACCCTGAGAAATACAAAACAAGTAAAAGACTACCTGGAAATGATTTATACGCTTTCTATTTTTCATTATATATTTACTGCTACTCTCCAAAAAAGGTGACTGAACACTATGATTAAAGTATTAATAAAATATCAATGAAGTATCAGTAAAGTATCAAATGTCATTTTTAGTTAAATCCATTTGACTATTTCCATAAATAAAAAATTTCTACCTTCATATATACATTACAGTTTTATAAGAACGTATAATGTTAACAAATACAACAGACCTTCATGAACTGCTCATACAATTGTTTAATTGTTTTCAGTCTCTGGCTTTGAGCAATTCTAGATTGCTGAAAAACCTTTTGTTGCTGCCGAAACATACTCTACAAATATAAAAGAAACGAGTGACAACAATTTCTGTAAAATTTCAGGCATAGCAAAAAATAATTCTATCATAAAGGAATAACTTTAAAATCAATCCTTTTAACATTTTCTGGTTTACTAAATATTATGACCAAATTCAGATAATTTTTGCTATTAATACACAAAAAAAATACAATAATCTTACCAGTTATTAAGAAGGCAACATTCTTTCTTAGCAATATTCAAATCATGTCTTAATTCTTGGTTTCAATATTCACAGATAGATGATTCTCCTGTAATACTGGCCTTTCTATTCCTTAACTTACTCTCTCCACTAATGATTTTTGTCCTGCCCTTCATTTAAATGGTCATAGTCTAGATTTTATCATTACCAATAACTAATCTCATAATACTATGTGTCAGTTACTGCTCTGCATACTTTAAAAACTTAGTATGTATGGATTTATTTATCCCAAAACAACCCAATGAGATAGGTATCCCTTTCATAGAGGAGGAAACTCACACACAGAGATCATTTGTCCATGGTTTCACAGTTAGCAACTGGTGAGACCAGAATCTGATCCCAAATAGTATGGTTCCAAAGTTCAGGCTCTAACCATTATATACACTGTTTCTCCAGATATCTCATCACTATTCACCAACTACCTCTCTACTTTTCTAGTTCACTCTCTTCAGTATTAGAACTCAAAAAAAATCTACCAGGACCTAAAATCCATCCATGCTACTATTTTCCACTATCCCCGATTCCATTCTCCCCATCCCATCACTTTCTCTTTCCCCAGTTTAAATTCCATGGTCAATCTTATTAACCACTCCCCTTTTTACTCTTATGCTTGTTCGGCTAAACATAAACCATGGAACCCAAAACTCTCCAGCTATTCTCCCTACAATGCAGCTAGTCATTACTGGAGAAAAACTGGTGCTACTTGATAGTCATGATACTCTGATGACTATCACTCACCTTAACTGGACCCTAATGCTGCTTGGTAATTTGACTTCCCTAATCCATTTCACTGGCCCGCTCTCAAACTATTCTGATTTTCTACTCTGTCCTCAAAAGGCAACACTTCCTTCATTATCTTTACGGATGACCTTACTTCGCTCAATAGAAATAATCCAAAGAAAACTTTCAATTTTCCACCATCAGATCCACCACCCAATCCATTCTTTATACTCGGCCTTTTCTCCTGTTCTTAGAGATGAAATATCCTTGTTCTTTGCTAAGGCTAACAATTTCACATGTCCACTAAATCCCCTCTATTCTCAACAACATTATTCATCAGTTTTCCCTCTTCCCAACAATTAAAATTCTTCTTGTAGATTAATCCCGTCAGCATACAAACATGCTGTCATTTCTCCAATCTTAAAATTTTAAAACTGAAAAACTATTCCTTTTCAGACTACCCATTTTTCCTTCCCATTCTTGTATTATTCGTCAGCCTTTTGCACTCATTATTCTACCAAAACAGCTCTCTATAGGACACCAAAGATCTCCATGCTGCCGAGCCCACCTTATTAGACCCATCAGCAACACACAACAGAGTTGCTCCTCTCTCTTTCTTAAAAATAAGTTTTCTTCATTTCATTTCACCCAGTTCTCTACTAGTTCATTTACTGGTTAACGCTCATCTCCTGGAACTCTAAACATTGAAGTACTTGACAGCTGCTTCATCCTTAGACTTCTTTTTTATAATTATAATCAATTCCTTGCTCCTCTTACCTACGTTTATGGTTACCTTTATGCTGATAACTCCACAATTTGTTATCTCCAGCCCATATCTCTGCCCTGAATCCTAGACTCAAATCAAGTGGTCTGTGTAACATCTGCTTGTGGATATTTCATATGCACCTCAGATCTTAACATTTCCAAAATAAACTCATCAACATGAACAGTACCTTACCTCGTGGGTAAGAAATGTGTGATAATTTTACAGTCACTCCAAGGATGAAATTAAAAAGTTGTGCAGTTTTGCAGTATGTGGGAGAGCTGACTTCCATCCCCCATCAGCATGGTCAGAAAACCATTTCCTGACTACAATGGTTCGGGAATGAGCAAATGATACAAACTAGATCTGTGATAGTCCTCCTCTAGAAGACTTCTCTGCCAGAGTTACTGAGAGACTCAGTCTACTGGGATTACTAAAATGGTAGTTAGGACTAAAAAGGAACAGAGTTAACTGCATTAAGCAATTTAGGAGAAGTTTAGAATGAAGTTTCTGCACTGAATCTCACCCTGAAACTTATTACTACTGGATCTGTTCCCGACCAGAAATACAAATACAGAAGAAAATGATGTGGTATTTGCCAAAGTACCTGGGAACCTTTTATGATCTCAACATGGAAAGACTTCCAATAACAAGGAAAAGCCAGTGGGAACCTCAGGCAAGATAAAATCCAAGCAGTTCTTGGGTAAAAGTGACTGGGCAACTGGACATATCTACTTTTGGTAACGATGCACACAGCCTGACGTGGAGTGCCAGACATTCATCATATCAAGACAATGAGTGGGTGCCCAGTAGGGCAGAAACGTTATACCACCTACAAAATCAACAATTATACTCCTGACCTGGCACATGTGGACGCAGACTATGCCATCCAGAAGACTTTTCAAGTGTGGAGTAATGTTACCCACCCTGAAATTCAGAAAGATTAATGCAGCTAAGCCTGACATGATTCTTTTTCACGTGGCGCTCGTGAGACTTCTACCCTTTTGATGGAAAAAGTGGAGTTTCAGCCCATGCTATTGGACCTGGAACCGGTACTGGAGGAGATGCACAGTTTGATGAGGATGAAATCTGGGTTAAAAACAACAGAGGCATAAACTTGTCTCTTTCAGTGCTTCATGAGATTGGCCATTCCTTCAAGGGCCATGTTGACCCCAACACATTTAGCCTCTCCACTAATGATACACGTGGCATTCAGTTCCTCCATGGAAACCCAAAACAGCACCAACCCATGCCAGATCCAGACAGTACAGAACTGTGGTTACCCCAGTTTGAGGTCCGATGCTGCCGCACAATTGGCAATAAAATATTTTTCTTTTAAGACAGGTTCTTCTGGTGGAAGCATGAGTTCAGTTTGATTTCTAAATTATGGCCCACTTTGCCACCTGATACGCTTATGAAATTGAAGCCAAAAATATAGTTTTTGTTTGTAAACATGAAAAGTACTGGTTATTCAGCACATTAAGAACACATCCAAACTATCCCAAAAGCATACATTCTTTGGGTTCCCTAACTCTGTGAAAAAAACCGATGCAGTCACTTTTAACCCACTTCTCTTCTCTGTAAGACCTACTACTTTGTAGATAACTGATATTGAAGGTATGATGAGAAAAGACAACACACGGACCCTGATTATCCCAAACTCACTACCAAAGACTTTCCAAGAATTGGACCTAAAATCGATGTACTCTTCTACTCCAAAGGACACTATTTTCTCCAAGGATCTCACCAACTTGAACATAATATCCTTTCCAATCGTGTCATCAGAAGGTTGAAAAACAACAGCATCTGGATTGTTAGGAATGGTCTAATTAATGGTGTAATTAACGGTGTTGGTCAGTTCACTTTAGTAAGTACTTACTCCATGCAAGTTTTTCAATTTTGAAAACCCTTAGGATATGGTGCTTGTCGGTTTTTACTCGACTCTATTGAGTCTGCAAACCAAAGCATTCAAAAGCCAAGAGAATACCTTCTGGGGAATGCTCTGTAAGATTGGACTGAGAAATTATAATTACCTTTTGGCTTACCTAAAATGAGCAATTTCTACATTTTAATTAAAAGTAAAAACAGAACGTACTTAGAACTTTAAAAGCGACAATTATGTAAGTAAACTGAAGCTTCATTAAACTAAAACTTTGAAAGGAAAAATAAATAAGTAAAATGGTAGTTAGGTCTAAGATTTCAAAAAGGATCTTGTTTACCACACTGAGAAACTCCAGTAAGAGCTGGAGACAACCCAGGTGGCAGTGCATGAGTGACCCTTCCCTACCTCCATCCAGCTCTGCCTGAAGATAAACCACCCCTGGATTTCTTTAATATAAATCAGTAAGTCTTTCTTTTGTACTCTGGCAAATTTCTGTCACTTGGAAATGCAAGCACCCCAACCAACATGGGAAGCAAAGACCAAGAGTTTTTATGACTTTGGTATGTGCCTGTACTTCTCTGGTTTACAGTCAGCAGGAACAAAACACAGCAAGCAACAGCTCACGAAAACTGGCTTAGTTCCATGGATATACTACAAGGCTAGGTTCTCCATTCCTACTTGAACCTCGGTTACAACAGATTCATTATTAAACTATTATGATACCTACAGCTAATTTTTCTTCTTGTTCCTCAGCTTTCTGCATATCTACATCCCACTGCTGAAACACAGCCAGAAACTGCTGAGAATATTCTTGGTTAAGTTTCTGCCTATAAAACATAATAATGAACACTGTCATCTTCCATACCAACATGAAAGAAATAAACATATTAAAAATAAAACAGATTTGACATATTTCTACTATTAAAAAAGGAAGGAAATAATAGCAACATTTAAGTTTTCTGGTGGGAAACTACAAAATGTATAATTTATGTTGATTCCCAAAGTATTTTTTTCTTATCAAGCTAACAGAGAAGCTCTCTCACATGCTTTAGCTCTTGAAAGCTATCGTATGTATATATATTTTTTCCAGAAATTATTGTATGTATGAATTTTCCAGAAAATTTCATTTTATCTCCAAGCAGTTTATGTTTCATTTTCTCCTACTGAATACAGGTTCTGATATAATAGGTTCCATGAGTTTGCCATACATATATATCATATAAGATTTCCAAACAGGATTATTTCATTTAATTTGTTTCTCGACTTTGGTACAACAGAGACTTTTTGAAGAACAGCTAGTCTAACTCAGCTAAAATATACAACTTATTTATAATAAAAGATTGACCTTTTTCTACATTGATGAATATGTTAAATTTGTCACCTGACTAATGGTTTCTATGGCATTTACCTTTAAATTCAGGTAAATTACAGTATTTCTAGAACAAATACACACTATTTTAATACAGTAAGAAAATTAAATTATTTGAAAGGGGGGAAGGTCTTTATCAACTTCAAGGAAATACATCTCAATTGTACAGAGTGAGGTTAAAGGACTAAAGGACTTACTTGCTTAAGAGAAAAACCAACCCAAATATATTCTTTACTGGAGATGCCAACAAACAGAACACTATAGCATTTTTAAATCCATGAGTACTAAGAAATGATATAAATGTGGTTCTAAAAGACTCAATAAACTTACCTTTGCTCTTGTTGTGTTTTCCAAACATGTTCAATTCTTTGGTTACTGGTTCTGAGAGAAGCCTTGGTATACATTTCCAATCTTTTTCTCTTTGCAAGAAGAGCCTTATTAATGTCAACTGTGTTGAAAATATTCATTCAAACTTCATGTTAAAGAAAATACCGTTTCCACGTATTCAAATCAGTATGGGTCAAGTTTGTTCAACAATGTTGTTAAGGCATTTAAAATTATACATGCTACAACATGGATGAAGCCTGACATCATGATGAGGAAATCAAGCCAAATGCCGTATGAGTCCTCATACACAAAATTCTTAACATAAGCAAATTCACAGAGACAAAGCAAAATAGTTGTTACCAAGGATGGGGAGGGGGGAATGAGTTTCCGCTCGTGATGATGAAAATGTTCTGGAAATGGTGATAAAAGTTACACCATACTGGTAATGTACTTAACTGCTGCAGAATTGTGCATTTAAAAATGGTTCAAATAATTTTTATGTTATATATATAACCACAATTTTTAAAAATATTTTTTAAGTAAAAAAAAGGGGGGGATCATTTAAAAAAAAAGCAAGAATATTTGCTCCCTTTTTTTCCTGAGAAAACTTTCAGTGAGTTATCCTAACTGCACATAATTTTTAAATTTAGGCATGCCAGAAAAAACGTACTAAACAAAGCCATTTCTATTTTCTAAAATATATACAAAGGGTCTCAAGAATAGATTTTAATTTCCTCATGAGAAAACACTTTTTTAATAAAATTTTTTTTCTAAATTTATTAAATACTCTTCACTTAGGAGAATATATATATATGAATTGTTAGAACTATTATATAAAACAGAAAAGCTTATTCTGTTAAAAAGCAAAATCCACAAAAGATAAAAATAGTTAAATAAGATGATTTTTAAAAAGACAGTCAGCAATACTTTTTTTTTTTGCATGGGCAGGCACTGGGAATCGAACCTGGGTCTCTGGCATGGCAGGTTGAAATCTCTGCCTGCCCGAGTCACCAGGGCCCAGCAATATTTTTAAATATGTTTTTTACTAAAAGAGACAAAGGCCAATTCTACTTTAAGTACATATCTAAATAAATCCATTCAATCCATTCAAGAACACAAATACTTTCGTGGAGCTTCTGTCACACAACTTTTAGGTATAAACACTGCATTTTGTAAAATGTTTAATACTTCAAATAATAAATTGTCAAACGTGATTTTATGTCATGGAACTACCATCCGGAGTTATTTTTCAGTAATCATGGTGGAGTTGAACTGCTAATGCACACATTTTATACTACCCATATTCATCTAGAGTAATAAATGTGTAAGACAGCTCACAACACACTTTATCACCACCAAATAGTGCAAATCTTCCAAAAAGACTTATTTGTATGAATTATCTCTACAGAGGAGCTAAATACTTACTCTTTTCAAAGAATACTATTGTCTAGCACAATTGTTAATTGTAACTGTTATTTGACATTCCATTTTAAACTTACAAGTTTTTTAATCTGATGATAATCTCACTAGCTAGTAATGTTGTCTTTAGTTCTCAACTACATAGTTCATTAATGTAAAACAATAAATATTATTTCAGAGGCTTCAGTTTGTGCTGTCTCCCCCAAGGAAAAATAACACAAGAGATATAGAAAATAACTAAACTGAGTAAATGAGAAACTGCTATATATACATATATATACACACACACACACAGACACGTGTACATACTAAATGTATGTAAATATTCATACACGTGTCACTCTGTGAACATAAAGAGGGACAAAGACTTTTCCATTCACTTTTTTTCTACTATACCAGTCCCCTAAATTCACACAAATATAAAATAAAAGCATTATTCTTACCTCATCAATGCTAATATTCTCACTCTTCACATCACTTAGAAATAAAAAGACCTCTGAAGCTGAATCACAGTAAATACTAAAGCAAACTCCTATATAACTATAACTCTTGTAGTCCACTGATTAACATTTTATACTCTACAATTATAGTAGAAAACAATTTTCTTTAAATATTTCCTAAAACGTACCTCCAAATCTTTCCAACATATTCTGTACTTTACCCCTGTAAAGAAATTACATTAAAAAACTTTTCACTAAAAATACTTCTTTGAAGAAATGTCACATGCCAAATATATGTACAGTACTTGTGTTCTTCCAGTACTTTAAAAGGCAACAGTGATTTTGAATACATTACCCCATATCTTCCTCAATCATGGCAGCACAAGGCCCTTTCTTCCCATGTTTTTCAATTACTGGAAACTTTCCTGGATTAACAAAAAGAATAAACGATATTTCTAAAGCTTAAGTATGCCATTTCGGTCATGTTTGTTTAATTGTTTGTTTTTTTATTCAGGTTTTTTTGGCATGGGCAGGCGGGGGGCACCGAGCCCAGGTCTCGGGCGCAGCGGGCGACAACTCCTACTGCGCCGCTGTGGCCGCCGTCGGTCATTCCCAACACAGTAATTCTCCACTTTGGGATCTTTTAGGGTTTTTGCCAACAAAAGTGTTTCAGCAGACATCTAAACACAGCGCTTTTTCTGCAAGTCAGGTAAACTGAACCAGGACCCAGGACCACCCACCTAGTAGGCATTTTAGAGATAAGGACGCGGAAGGCCGGTGAAGCTACACAGCTCCTCTACCTCACCCGGGCAAGGAGGACCTAACAGAAACAACGGATGTGAACACGCTTTGGGAGCTGCGGTTGACAACGGTGGTTTCAGGACCAACGCGCGGCGGGCCCCGGGCCGCACCTTCCAGGAACTCCTCCGAGCCGCTCAGCTGCTTCGGGTCCTCCGCGTCGAGGCCGCAGGCGCCGAGCCCCTGCCCGCCCACGGCCGGCTTCCTCGCCTTCCCCACGTGCTTCTTTCCCGAGGGCGCCATCCTCACGCTTCCTGGCCTTCGGAGCAAAGACGCTCAGCACGGGCTCTCCTCGCCAACGGAGACGCGCGGCTTCCTCGGGCAGACGAGCGGGCTGGCCGCGGGGCGGCGGGCCCCAGCCGGGAGGAGCCCCCGCCTCAGCAGCCCCGGGCCCGCGCACCCGGCCGCGGCCGCCCGGCTCGGAGGGGCGCCGGCGAGCAGGCCCAAGGGCGGCCCACCGCGAGGCGCGGACAAGGGACGAGCGCTGTGCCGCCTGCGCGCCTCGGAAACGTAACGCGCAGGGCGATGCCACCGCACAGGCACGGGGGAGGGGAGGGAAAGGCGCTCCGAGCTCACCCCACAGCTCCCGACGCGCGTGGGGGCCGCAAGGGCGAGAGCCGCGCGGCGGTGGGCCGGCCCGGAGGGAAGGTCGTGCGAGGCGGCCTGACGGGGCCCACTCCCCGCGCCGCCCGCTCCTGCTCAACACCCTGCCCTCAGTGGGGTTCGTCGCCTCCATTTTCCTGTCAGGGGCCCTGGGGACGCCGCGGGGGAGATTTACCTCGCCGGCCTCACACGGCCACTCGTCCGCAATCCCGAGCTGGAAAAACGCCTCCCGCTCCTCACACCTGAAAAAATAACCCAAAGGCCGCAAGCCAAAGTTACCAGTCTCCAAGGATAAGCTGCGCCACTGCGGCTGCTCCCACCTGAGCTCCTCACCCGGGCTCCTCACCCGAGGCTGCTGCTTCGCTGCCGCGACAGTAATGCGAGGCGCAAGGATTCGCGCGGGAACACAGCCAGCCACCCCTCAGGCAGGTGGGACGCTGATTGGTGGGTAGAGGGCGCAGCATTCCGGGTGGCAGGTGCTGCACGACGCTGATTGGTGGGCAGAGCGCGCATGCGTACGGGACACCCCCGCCCCTGCTCCCACCCCGCCAGCCTCAGGTGCTGCGCGAAGCTGATTGGTGGGTGGATTGCGCATGTGTCCTCGGCTGGAAGCTGCCGCTTCGTGTGGTGTCTGTGGTTTTACGGTTTCTTTAAAATTTTAACTTAAGTTCTTGCCTGCCATGCGAGAGACCCGGCTTCAATTCTCGGTGTCTGCTCATGCAAAAAAAAAAAAAAAAAAAAAAAAAAAATTAAGCATTTCTTATTCTTGAAAATTACAAATGAATGTTATGAAGCACGATGGACCCATCACCTAATTTGTGAGGTAGAACTTTTACAATGCACATTGAATCTCCTCAGAGTCTTCCAAACCCTCCCCTCCTCAGAGATACAAACATTTTCCTGACATTTATGTAACTCATTGGCCCTTCCTATTTTCTAAGTTTTTGTTACCACGTGTGTATCCGTGACCCATAGCTGGGTTTTGTCGGAGGTGGGGGGGGTGGGGGGGGGTAAGAGTCGTACCGTATTCCGTGGAGTATTCCGCCACTCGCGTTTTTACGCAGTGTGGCACTGAGAAGGCAGTCTGTGCCTTCCCTATCGCCAAAGGGCTCCCGTCCCTGCTGCGAATACTGCGCCGGGAGGCCGCGCCTCATTTCAGACCCCATTCCCTTGTTCGCCGGCGTCTGAGCGGTCTGCAGAGCAGGGCCTCTCCAGACGTGCTACCGTAAGTATTCTACTCCCTTGCGCATCCCTCGGGGTGCGACTGCTGGTTCAAAGGCCGGGTGATGCTCAGTAATGCCCCGTCATTTCCCAGCCTGCACGGCCACCGGCGGAGCGGGCCCCACTCTCACATGCGCGCACCATGAGGGCATTAGGCAGGCATGGGAGCCTACCTCAGCCAGCAGGGCACGGCGCAAGCTGCGTATGGGTCTTTCGGGATGCTCTGGGAACCCCCACCCATCCCACACACCCTACGCACCCCCACCCACGCCCATGCACCGCCACGCACCCTCACAACCCCCACGCACCCCCACCCACCCCCATGCCCCGCCACGCACCCCACGCACCCCCACCCACTCCACCCACCCCACACACCCCCACTCACCGACACCCACCCCACGCACCCCCACCCACCACACCCACCCCACGCACCCACCCACCCCCACACACCCTCACGCACCCCCACTTACCCCCACCCACTCCACCCACCCCACGCACCCCACGCTCACCCACACCCATGCACCCCCACCCACCCCACCCACCCCACGCTCCCCCACCCACTCCACCAACGCCCACGCACCCCACCCACCCCACCCACCCCACGCACCACAACCCACTCCACCCAACCCCACACACCCCCGCTCACCAACACCCATGCACCCCCACCCACCACACACACCCACCCTCACGCCTCTGGAGACTCAAATAGCCCAGGGCAAGAACCGAGGTCCCACCCCAAAGCTCGGTTGGAGCTTCCACCTAACAGTCAGCACGCTTGCCAGCCATGTGAGTGAGCCATCTTGGGGTTCCCCCAACCCCGAGGTCAGCAGACCCCAGTGGCGCCACAAGGAGCGGACATGAGCCATCCCCATCAGGCCCTGAAGAACACCTGTGATGGTCAAGTCACTGTGCAGGTTCGAGTCCGTGCTGCACCCCAGAAAAGCCATGTTCGTCAGTCCTCATTCAGTATTGCTGGGCGAGAGCGTTTTGATTGTCCACGGAGATGTGACCCACCCGGTTGTGGGGGGCAACTTCAGATGAGGTGGTTTCCATGGAGACGCGTCTGCACCCATTCCAGGTGGGGTTGCGCTCTGGAGCCTTCTAAGCGGGGTCCATCTGGAAAAAGCTTTAGAGCCACCAGAGCCCACACAGCCGGACAGTCCTTTGGAGATGCAGAGGGACACCGCCCCAGAGAAGCCGGACACGAGGAGAGAAAGCTAGCGGGTATCACCATGTGCCTCCCCAGCTGGGAGAGGAACCTCAAAACCGTCTGCTGAGTCCAGCTCAGCACAGGGCGAGACAGAACGGAAGGCCACACAGAGCGCAAGAAACAGGAGTGCTGGGAGTAGTTGAGGATGGCACAGGGGTTCATGGTCTCGAGAACTAAGACCCTCGACCCTGAGTTCCTCATCGGATTTATTGAGGAGCTGCAAAACCGGAGGTGCCTTCCATGATTAAGTTGTTCTTCACCCGAATTGCCACATCAGCATTCATCTCAGGCATGAGTACCAATTTCAGAATGTTCCCTTCTGCAGACAGTCATGCACTCGCCAGGACAGGGTTCTGCCCTAGCGGGACCGGTGTTCCGAGCTCGGCTCCCTTATCTGCGTCTTGGGAACATTCTGACTTCGGCCATTCTCCCGCAGTCGCTGGCCTGCTTGAACCTGGACGCCTTGATTTGGACATTTTCATGGCCAGAACTGTAAACTTGCAACTTAGTATCCCCTTTTTAAATCCATTCCATTTCTGGTACAACATTCCAGCAGCTTTTTCAAACTAAAACAGTCATTACATTTGTCATGGAGCAAGCGATAACTGGAACACTCGCTTGTGCGAAGAACCACGTCTTAAAAGTCTCCTCTTATAGTGGTTCTCTGTTTCTCCTTACATGTCCTGTAGTTTCTGCTTAATATTTTTCATAGTGCCCTTCATGTACTTTTTCCTTACTGAATCCTGAGGCTCTAAATTGTAAATTTCTTCCAGATAGATTTGTGTCCTTTAGGCAGGCATTAAGGGGCATTACTGACCAGGGATACTTTTCAAGGGTCCAGGTTTAATGTCGAAATCTCAACAATATTTGCTTTCTTGTTTGTTTATTGCTTGCTGTCCTTGTTTCAGTTTGTATGTTTCCCCTCACAGAGTTCTCTTACCTTTTGCAAGCTCAGAAATGCATTTGGAAGTATGTGATTCCTCAGAGTCTCCACAAAATGTTCAATCTATTTGTGTGACATACAAGGGCCTTTAGCCTTGCACATTATTTAACTCATCTTTTCTCCTCTCTATTCCCAGCTTCTTACGGTTTCTCTGATCATGCCCAAGTATTTCATGCGACTGGGCCTTTGCACAGCCCAACGCTGTGGAGTCTCGTTCGACCCTCCTTTCCTTGTCTTCCACTTTGTTTTTCTGCAGCAATTCTTTACTCGCTTCACTGTCTCAAAATATTCTGTTTGGCAAAGAGAACTTACTATTCTCCTTCACTTTGACCATGCTGGAAAACAGTAATTCTAAACCAAGCAGATGTAGACTTTAGAATTCAATTGATCACTATTTACCCTCATATAAAAACATTTCTGTATGTTTATACCCTTTGATGGTTTTCATACACAGGATTAATTTAATTATCATCATAACCCACAGGATAGGAATTGGTGTAGACCTACTTTATAATGTAAGAAACTGTGCATCAAAGAGGGCAAATACTTACTCAAGACCACAAAGCCACATAGCAGAGCTGAAGTAGAACCCTGGACTTTTCGCTTCATTGCTCTCCCACCCCACTCACCTGTCACTGTCCTGTCCTACTTTATTACCCTTGAGATAAACCACATCTTCACCCATGAATAGTGATCTCTAAATAGTGTTTGGGCCTTCCAATACTAAATAAAATATTTTGTAAAGCATTGACTATAGACATAAAAGCCCTTTTAATAAGTGTTGCTTTCGATGTAAATTTCAAAATGAATTAATAAAGGAAAGCACCACCTTTACATTTGAGAATGCAAGTAAAAGGTATGAAACAATAAACTCAGAGATCGTGCAGGCCAGACAAATGAAAAGAGAACCGAGCCCATCCTCTATATAGCAAAACTCAAACTTCCATCCAAATTTTCAGGAAGATTCTGATTCTTTGGGTCTGGCATCAGGACAGAAATGCACCCTCAGAAGATTCTGATACAGGTGGGCAGTGGGCCATAGAGGCATAATTAATTAAAATATTCTGAAGTTAAGTACTGCGGCCTGTATTTGCCTAACCATTCTATCCTTCGCCGCCTCATGCTTACTAACAGAACCTTGGCTCTCTTGCAGCTAGAGTTGGCCATGTGACCTAGATTGACGGCTAATGCTGGCAATATGACCCAGCAGAACTCACACGTGACATTTCTGAAAAAGCTTTTTGAATTGGACAGGCTCCACTGGCAACCTCTTTTTGACCTTTCCCCTTCCTCCTGCCTGGAGCATAGATGTGTTGCTTGTGACATGGAGGACAAAGGCCACCCACTTAATATGTGAGAGCAAGAAGAGAGAAGAACCTGGTTCCTTAAGTTGTGGTACCGGCCCTGGATTGCCTATTCCTACTGCTTGTTACCTGAAAAAAAAAATTCCATATTTGTTTAAGCAACTGTTTATTTGAGATGAAGCCAGATATAATTCTGATTGATGTAGTAATGCATAAAATTGGTTTTTTTTACCCAGTTTGTATTAGCTAGGGTAAATTATTTCTGCAAAAGATGAACCCAAGCATGTATGATAATTCAAAAGAAAAAGGTCACTTACTTCTCCTGTCACAGAATTGGGCAAGTGAGCAGGTGCTCAGGGCAGCCTCCATCCATGCAGTCATTCAGAGACTCAGGCTAATGGAAACTCTGCCATCTTCGCCATGTAGCTTTCAAGGTTGCCCTGGAGATGGCCTCCATCCAAGCTAGCTAGAAGGAGGAAGAAGCATGGAAGAGCATCAGGGAGCAGATATTTATGGGTTAGGCCTGGAAGTAGCACACATCATTTCCACTCACATCCCGTTGACTTGAACTCAGACACATGGCCACATCTAACAGCAATGAAAGGTAGGAAATGTCTAGTCCAGGGCCCAGGGATGGGAAATGAGGCTTTAGAGGAGTAGCTAGCAGAATCTGCTTCCTACCCCTTTCCAAAAAAGAATTTTAGAAGTAAAACATCATTCCAGGAGAATCACATAAAAAATGGTCTAAAATAGGAAATGTTAACGCCAATATGAAATGAAAATAGGTTCTGCCACTTATTAACTGTGAGATCTTGGCCAAATTACTTGAATTCTCTCTGCCTCGGTTTTTTTCTTCACTAACAGTGGTCATAATAGTATTTATTGCATAGTATTTTGGATTAAGTGAAATGATTCTTCAAAACTCTTAGTAGACACTCAGCATACAGCAAGTACTCAATAAACAGAGAGTATCAATAGTAATAAAACTCTCATGGGTACTCGTTGCGTTGCTGGTGTACTATTTCCTGAATATCAACCATATGAATGCCTGCTAGTTCTAGAATATTTACTAGCATAAAAAAATTGAAATATTAGTCTGAAGAATTAGAATTAATATTTTGTTAACAGACGTGGATTTTGAATGGAAACTGTAACAGTGCTTTCACATATAATAATTATTTAGAATATATGATGTGTCACAGGGTGTTTCTCAGTCTTTAAGGAGCTATTTCTCAAGAAAGCTCTAAGAAGCCAGCAGCCATGTAAACCAGAGGAAACCCCTGCGCGATCTGTTGTGGAAGAGCCCTGTGGGAGGCACTATTCTCACACTGCCCGGGGCTTGAGACCAATCTCCACCGGTGTCCTGTCCAATCCTACCTGCAAGTAGCAAATTATGTTGACTTTACTAAAGGTTTGGCAGGGTGACACTTTGCACATCACGTGGAAAAACTGCTGAGACGTCCCCTTTAATCAGCGCTTCCCTCCCAGTGCCCCACAGGAGAGGCTCAGAGGAGCGACCGGCCTCTCCTGTCCTCTCTCTTACTTGCCCAGCTTCCCCACTCCACCGTTCCTCTCAGTTTCCTCCTTTCCATTACCATGCATCTTCCCCCTTGAGTCTGTCACTTCCTTAGGGAAACGACCCTGTGTCGCATTCCCACCCAAAACCCACTCATCAAAACAAGTAGCCTCCCAAGAGGATAGGAAAAGAGACAAGGTCATTCTTCTGCGCTCACATCTAAAAGGAATCAAGGCATAATCTGGCATAATCTGTAAGGCTAATCTTCTAGGAAGAAGTTTCAAGCAGCCTTGTCATCCACGCCTTATCTTCCCCGTCCATTCATTGAACATTTATCTCTTCCCTGATTCCTGCCCTCGTCCTCTGGTCTGTCTGTCCCTTGGTCCTCATCTAAAATGACCTGCCCCTGCACGCCATTCAAGGCCTCCCAGCTCCTGTGGCCACACCTGAAGCTGCTGCACCTTCACCCTCTCTCCTTGGAACACTCTGCTATGGAACCACTACCCCTATCTCTGCAGCTCGCTTAGTCATCCGTTCCCACTCTGTTTGCCAGTCCCATCAGGGCTTCCAATCCTTGGACCTTTTTAGTTTCCCTCTATCCCTTGCCCCCTCCTGTCTTAGATTCAAAGTCCATCATTTCAGTCAGTCAGTGTCTTATCACAGCGCCCATTCTTTCACTGCATTTGTCTGGCAAAATCATATTTCTGAAAAGATGAAATAAAATAAACCATCTTCCCCTGTGCCTGCTCCTGCTCCTGTCCTCTGGGGAAAATTAAGAATGGGGCAAATCTGTAAGACTTTGAATTTACGATTCCCGGCAGCACTTGGGCCATCAACATGGCCCCATGGTTCCCGTTTCCCCCAGTCAGCACTTCTTCCCACTGCCACTGTCAGCCCTTCTCAACTCTCAGCCCGCTACTGCCCTCCTGACTCCCCCATCACGCTCGGCGTTGGACCCTTTTCCTATTGTTTTGAGAAAACAGTACAGACTGAAACCCTCAAAACTTCTGCCATCAAATCTACAACCTACCTGCCTCTGTGCCCATCCTTTCCTCCTGTGGACTAGGAGAGAGTTCCTTCCTTCTATGTTCTGGGTTCTAAGGCCTTTTGACTTCCAGGAACATTGCAATACCTGTTATTTCTCTTTCTCCTATATCTTTAGCCTCTCTTCCTCTGCTCCATCCCTCACATTAACATTTATAAATCCTCAAATCTCTTAAAACTTAAACAAAAACAAAAACAAAACTTGAGCCTTATTTCCAACCAAGCTATAGCCCCCTTATCTCCTCCCCTTTAGCAAAGTTCTTCAAAAAACTGTCTATGCTTTTTGCCTCAATTTCCATACCTTCTGTGGCTTCTTTAACTGACTTAAACCAACTTTGGCCTCCAGCATTCTACCAAAATGGTTCTTGCTCTGAGGCCACCACTGGCATCTATGTTACTAAATCAACATTTTCCTAATTCACCCCACTTGATTCTCACGCTGTCTACCACTTTTTCTTTTTCTTTCTTCCTTCTTGCTTCCCTTTGGCTTCCATGACTATACATTCTCCTTTTATCTTCTTATCATTCTGGCAATGTCTCAGTATCTGTATTAGTTAGGGTTCTCTAGAGAAACAGAACCAACAGGGAACACTTGCAAATATAAAATTTATGAAAATGTCTCACGTGACCGTAGGAGCGCAGAGTCCAAAATCCACAGGGCAGACTGCGAAGCCGATGACTCCAGTGGATGGCCTGGATGAACTCCACAGGAGAGGCTCACCAGCCAAAGCAGGAATGGAACCTGTCTCCTCTGAGTCCTCCTTAAAAGGCTTCCCATGATTGCATTTAGCATCACTAATTGTAGAAGACACTCCCCTTTGGCTGATTACAAATTGAATCAGCTGTGGATGTAGCTGACATGATCATGACCTAATCCTATGAAATGTCCTCATTGCAACAGACAGGCCAGCGCTTGCCCAATCAGATGAACAGGTACCACAACTTGGCCAAGTTGACACCTGTCCCTAACCATGACAGTGTCTCAGGCAACCGTGGGTATGGAAGAGTCCAAAATCCGCAGGGCAGGCTGTGAAGCTGGTAGCTCCGATGAAGGGTCTGGACGAATTCCACAGGAGAGGCTCTCTGGCTGGAGAATCAGTGAGTCTCTCTTCTTCCTTAAAATCCTTCAGTCATTGGACTATCCTGTTTGTGGGAGACCAGGCCTTAGTTGATCACAGGTACAATCAGCCACAGCTGCAATCAGCTGAGGGATGATTTCATACACCAGCCTTCCAGTTTATCAACCAGCCGCGAAGTCTCCTTGCAGTAATGGTCAGGCCTGTTAGACCAGACAGCTGGGCATCATCCCTCGGCCAAGCTGACCCCAGAACCCACCATCAACAGCATCCTTCCTAGC
Source organism: Tamandua tetradactyla (assembly GCF_023851605.1). Taxonomy (NCBI): domain Eukaryota; kingdom Metazoa; phylum Chordata; class Mammalia; order Pilosa; family Myrmecophagidae; genus Tamandua; species Tamandua tetradactyla. Next base: position 171,833,189 of record NC_135333.1, read on the forward strand.
TCTTCCTTCTTCAACAGAACCTGTTAGAGTTCACCAGGACTTGGGTTTACTCCATTCTCCTCTCTATTTATATTCTTTTTCCAAATGCTTTCATATATGCACATGGCGTCAATTTCCATTTGCAACAGACTTCCTCAAGATATGGTTAATGAAACCGCCTGTGTCAGGATTACAGAGAAGTAAGGAAATGTTAAAATGCAGATGCCTTAGCTCTCTCCCAGGCCTACCGAGTAAACCCTGTAGGTTGAAACTGAGAATGTGCATTTTAAATAAGTTCTCCATGTTATTCTCGTACCCACTCAGCCTGGAACCCCTCTGTACATTTAATATTGATAGCACAACTTCTCCATCTGGGGCTGTCTAGCACCATTGCATTATTTCCTCAAATAGAGTCCATGGATGTTAGGAAATGATTAAAAATGAGAAACAGGGAAGAAATAAGGAACAAGGTTATGAACAGATTATCCATTTCATGAAATAATCAAGATTAGATTATGTCATCTTTTGACTTTCCTAGCTTCAAATTAGAACCTATTTATATTAAAGTTTTAAGGTTAAAGCAATCCTCTAACAACGTAGGAATTTAGTTAGCTCCTATCTCTAGTTCATCACACCTGGATTCTGATTTCATTATTATGGTACCAAGGGCATTCTGTGGATTTTCAAAGTTTTCCTTCCAGAGGTTGGTTAATGAGGAGTGTTCTCCTTCCCATTTTATGTATTTAGAGAGGTTGTAGGCTTACACGAAAAACCATGCAGAGCAGCTAGAAGGAAAAATCTGAAATAGTGCTATGGCAGCCCATAACAAACTCTGAAATCTGTTCTGTATCTACTTGTTAAATAGTACTTTGAAAATCACTGCTTTTTCTCTCTTTTCTTTGAATATATGTTATATTTAACTGTAAAAAGCATTAAAAAAACCATACAGGAAGTACAGTTTTCTTATACCATCTTATACCACCCTATCATTACATCTTCCATTAGTGTAGTACATTTGTAACAACTGATGAAAGAACAACTTTATAATTGTTCTGTTAACTAAAGTCCATAGTTTACATTATGCCTCACTGTGTTGTTGTTTTGTTTTAAATTTTTATTCTAGTAACATACATATCATCTCAAATTTCCCCTTTTAACCACTTTCAAATATATAATTCAGTGCTGAAACATGAGTTCTTGTGAGTTTACCCACATTTTGCTTTCAAATTTTTGTTCGAATTTTTAAAGTATTAAATCTTTACTATAAAACAATTTTTGAAAATATAGCTAATTTCTGAAGAAAAAGAAATTCATGCAGAATCCCATTATCTAGACATATAACACAATTTTAAATTCAGGGTATTATTTTCATCACCTTGTGTGTCTATGTGTGTGTATGTATTTCCATGTAAATCATTTTTTTAATTAATTTATTTTTAGTCCAATTTGATTGAGATATATTCACATACCAATAATCATGTGCAGTGTACAATCAGTGACTCACAGTATCATACTATAGTTGTGCATTCATCAACACAAGTTTTGAATATTTTCATTACTCAAAAAATTATAAGAGTAAAAATACAAACGAAAAAGAACATCTAAACATCCTCATCCCTTATCCCATTATTTATGTATTTTTGTCCTTACTTTTTCACTCCTGGTCCACACACTAGAGAAAGTGAGTGTCAGCCACAAGACTTTCACAATCATGGAGTCACACTGTACAAGCTAGATGGTTATACGATTGTCTTCAAGAATCGAGGCCACTAAAATATAGTTCACCGTTTTCAGGCATTTCCTTCTTGCCATTCTAATCCACTAGAAACTAAACAGGGATATCTATAGAACACATAGTAACAACCTCCAGAATGACCTCTCGACTCTATTTGAAATCTCTCAGCTACTGAGACTTTATTTTGTCTCATTTCTCTTTCCCTTCTCAATCCCATGACACTGGGTTCATCTTGGGACTCGTGTCCCCTGTAGCCAGGGAAATGCCCACCCCTGGGAGTCCCACGTGGCGGGGAGGGCAGTGAGCTCACCTGCCCAGAGAGTTCACATCCGAGCAACAGAAGGGGTTCTCTGGCTGTGACTCTTAGGCATAATTATACGTAGGCTTAGTTTTTCCTTTGCAGGAATAAATTTCATAAGGGCAAGCCTCAAGATCGAGGGCTTGGCCTATTAAATTGGTTGTCTCCAATGCTTGTGAACTATAAGGAATTTCCCAGGTGGGGAAGTTTAATATTCCCACATTTTTCCCTAGTCCCTCAAGCAGATTTTGCAAATACGTTTTTATTCTCTGCCCAGATTTCTCTGGAATCTATCGGGACATCACACTAATCTGTACAAACCAACAAGATCTCACTCCCTATTCAAGGTTCCATGTAATTCTGTTGTTCAAATAAACTGACCATACTTAATAAATTAGACAGTATGCTACAGAAAATATAACTTTTACACCAAGTAAACATCTCTTCCTCTGGTCTCACATGGAAGTTGAAGTTTTAAAATATAGTCAGTATCATCCTCTCTCCTTCAGTCTGACTTACCTTAGTCTTAACCAGATCTGCTTCATTCAGATCTCTAATTGAAGTCTGATCACCTTTTCAGCTTTTTTTTCTTTTTTGCAGGGTGGGGGTGGGGGTGGGGGTGGGGGTGGGGCATGGCAGGGAACAAAGCAGACAGGCTATACCATCAGTTCAAATGTCAAGTTGGTAGTGAGACAAGCAGGAGCACGGCAGGTTGCAGAGGCCCTGGGCTGCAGTGGTATTTGGTAATGGGGCTGCCCCTCCTTTGCTCTAAAGGTGTCACACTTCACCCAAGCCCCTGAGTCCCCTTTTCTCCCTTTACTGTTGCCAGGGAATGTCTCAAGAAACTCCATTCTTTTAGGGAGCTAAACAGGCAATGCTGCGTTTAGGATTTCACTTCCTTCTGGTCTATGAAAAACCAGGTCTTTCCAAATGCAGTAATTTACAACTCTGTTAAGTATGAAACCAGAAGGAAAGATAGACAATAAAGAGTGAGATGGTATAATTTAGGAATGCCTAGAGTATACAAGATAGTGATAAATGTACAAATTAAAAAATGTTTTAGCATGAGGAAGAACAAAGGAATTTCAGTATTGCAGGGTGTTGAAAATAGATGGTCATTCATATTTTAAAACTTCAACCTTGTGTGAGAGTAAAGGGAGAAATGTTCATTTGATGCAAAATTTATATTTTGACTAGTGATTTCCTAATTGAACTTGTATAGTCAGTTTAATTGAACACCAAAAGTACATGGATCCTTGAATGGCATGAGATTTTGTTGGTTTGTCCAGGTTAGTGTGATACCCCAATAAATCCCAGACAGCGAATAAAGAAGTAGTTGCAAAGTCCCCCTGGGGGAATGGAGAGAAAGAGGGTAAAATTCAACTTCCCATTTGGAAAATTCCTGATATTCTCGCAAGCAGTGGGGACAACCAAATCAATAGGCCAAGCCTTCAATCTTGGGGTTTGCCCCTATGAAACTTATCCCTGCAAATGATAGGCTAAGCCTACTTTAAATTATGCCTAAGAGTCACCCCCAGAGAACCTCTTTTGTTGCTCAAATGTGGCCTCTCCCTCTAAGCCGACAGGGCAAATGAACTCATTGCCTTCCCACCTCTACATGGGACATGACTCCCAGGGGTGTAAACCTCCCTGGCAACGTGGGACAGAAATCCTGGGATGAGCTGGGACTCGGCACCAAGGGATTGAGAAAATCTTATCACGACTGAAAGGGGTAAGAGAAATGAGAAGAATTGGTGTCAGTGGCTGAGAGATTTCAAACAGAGTCGGGAGGTTATCCTGGAGGGTATTCTTATGCATTATATAGATATCCCTCTTTAGTTTATGGTGTATTAGAGTGGCTAGAGGGAAGGACCTGAAACGATAGCTGTGTTCCAGTAGCCATGTTTCTTGACGATAATGAAATAGCTTTTGCAATGTGACTATGTGATTGTGAAAACCTTCTGTCTGATGCTCCTTTTATCTAGGATTTGGATAGATGAGTAAAAAATATGGATAAAAAATAGATGGGGGAACAAATGTTAAAATAAATTGACTAGATTGAATACTAGTGGCCAATGAAAGGGAGGATTAAGGGGTATGGCATGTATGAGTTTTTTTTTTAATTTCTTTTGCTGAAGAGATGCAAATGCTCAAAAAAAATGATGATGGTGATGAATACACAACTATGTGATTATATTATGAGCCACTAATTATACACCAGTTATAGAATGTATGTCAAGAATATTTGTATGTTTCTTTTGTTATGTACAATAAAAATATTTAAATAATAAAAATAAAAAAATAAACGCTTAGCTGATATGTGGTTTCCAAATACTGTCTTCCGTTCAGTAGGCTACCTTTTAACTTTTCTGACAAAGTCTTTTGATGCACACACATACTCAAATCTGAGTAGGTCCCATTTATGTATTTCTTCTTTCATTGCTTATCCTTAGGGCTTAAGGACTAGGAAACCAGCTCCTATCACAAGATCTTTAAGGTATTTCCCTACAATTTTCCTCTAAAAGTTTTATGTTCTTAGCACTAATGGTTAGATCTTTGATCCATTTTGAGTTAATTTTTGTATAATATGTGAGATATGGATCCTCTTTTATATTTTTGGATATGAATAGCTAGTTCCCCAAATGTGATTTTTTTTAAGGTCATGTTTTCCAGGTTATTTTTTACATCTTTTTTTTAAAACTTTTTAAATTGCATAATATAACATATATACAAAGCAAAGAAAGAAAAAAGCAATAGTTTTCCAACATGAAAAATTTAGAATGGCCATAGCCCAAGTACCCCTAAAGAGAGGGATAGAAAGATCAAAGGTGATGGTGGAGTTATCCAGAGAAGATAGGGTTTAACAAACAATTATGATTGCTGAATTATTATATTAATATTTCTTTTAGTTTCCAGTATCTTAGAACAGCTAGAAGTAAAAACGTAAAATTGTGGAATTGTAACCCATATCAAACTCTGAAATCTGTTTTACAACTAATTGTGCTATGCTTTGAAACCTGCTGCTTCTTTGAATATATGTCATTTTTCACACATGCAAAAAAAGTCGATTGTGATGATAAAAAAACATTTATTCCTTCTAGCCTCCTATATTCTGGAGCACCTAGAAGGAAAAATCTGAGAGGATCGTATGTGTGTTAGTTAGATTCAGTTGTCAACTTGGCCAGGTGAGCATACCTAGTTCTGTTGCTGCGGACACAAGCCAATGGTATGTGAACCTCATCTGTTGCTAATTACATCTGCAGTCGGCTAGGAGGCGTGTCTGCTGCAATGAGTGACGTTTGACTTAATTGGCTGCTGCTTAAATGAGAGAACGCAATGTAGCACAGCCTAGCAGCTTGGCATTCCTCATCTCAGCACTTGCAGCTCAGCCCAGGCCCTTGGAGATGCAGAAAGAAGTCACCCCGGGGAAAGTTGTTGGAACCCAGGGGCCTGGAGAGAAGACCAGCAGAGACCATCTTGTGCCGTCCATGTAAGAAAGAACCTCAGTGGAAAGTTAGCTGCCTTCCCTCTGAAGAACCAACAAAATAAATCCCCTTTCATTAAAAGCCAATCCGTCTCTGGTGTGTTGCATGCCAGCAGCTAGCAAACTAGAACAGTATGTTAGCCCATTACAAACTCTGGGATCTGTCCTGTAACTGCTTGTTGAAGGGTGCTTTGAAATGGAACTCGCTGATGTTCTGGAGTGGCTGGGCTAGGTTTCAGTACTTATCTGGGCCAGGGACCCATCTGGAGGTTGTAGGTTTCTGGAAAGTTACCCTACTGCATGGAACCTTTGTAGAATCTTATATAATGCCCTAAGTGTTCTTTAGAATTGGCTGGAATAGTTTTGGTTGGGGTTTGGCAAGTTAAGATAGGTAGAAATGTCTAACTGAAGGTTGCATAAAAGTGACCTCTAGAGTAGCCTCTCGACTCTATTTGAACTCTCTCAGCCACTGATACTTCATTACACTTCTTTTCCCGCTTTTGGTTAGGATGGCATTGTTGATCCCATGATGCCAGGGCTGGACACATCCCTGGGAGTCATCTCCCATGTCGCCAGGGAGACTTTCACTCGTGGATGTCATGACCCTTGTAGTGGGCAGGGCAAGGATTTCACTTAGAGTTGGGCTTAGAGAGAGACTGAGGCCACATCCAAGTCACAACAGAGGGCCTCCAGAAGTAACTCGTAGGCATGCCTTCAGGTAGGCTAAATGTCTCTGCTACCTACATGAGAGTAAGCCTCAAGATCAAGGCCTTGGTCTATTGATTTGGGTGTCCCTAATGTGTGACACAGTATCAGGGGATTCCCTGATCTTAAAGTTTAATAATAGGTCTATATTGTTTCTCCCATCCCTCAATGGCCTTTGCCAATACTTTTTGATTACCTGCTTAAAATATCTTGGGATGTATCAAGGCATTACATTAAGCTATACAGGACTAAAGGCCCTCATTCTTATTCTGGGCTCCCTGTCCAAATGTGATTTATTGAAGAGATTACTGTCCAGTTGAGTTGGCTTGACTGCCTTATCAAAGATCAATTATCCATAGATTAGAGGAGGGTCTATTTCTGAATATTCAATTCAATTTCATTGGTCAGTATATCTATCTTTATGCCTGTACCATGCTGTTTTGATGACTGCGGCTTTGTAATATGCTTTCAAGTCAGGTAATGTTAGACCTCCCACTTCATTCCTCTTTCTCAAAATATTGTTTAGCTATTCGGGGTACCCTGCCCTTCTAAATAAATTTTTCTGTGTAGTAAGTTGGGATTTTAATTGGTATTGCATTGAATCTACAAACCAGTTTGGGTAGAAATGACATCTTAACTACATTTTGTTTTCCAATCCATGAACACAATATGTCCTTCCATTTATTTAGGTCTTTGATTTATTTTAGCAATTTCTTATACATTTCTGTGTATAGACCTTTTGTGGTCTTGGTCCAATGTATTCCTAAATATTTGATTCTTTTGGTTGCCGTGCTAGCTTGAAACAGTTATGTACCTGAAAAAAAGTGATGATCTTTATCCTAATCCAATCTTATTGGTGCAGACCTATTGCTGGGTGGAATCTTTTTTATGAAGTTGTTTCCAAGGAGATGTGTCTCCGCCCATTCAAGGTGGGTCTTCATCTGCTTACTGGAGTCCCTTGAGAGAACCATTTTAGAAAAAGCTCAGAGCTGACACAGATGCAGACATCAGGAGATGCTTGAAGTGCTGACAGAGAGTGCACACACTTAGACACAAACATTTGGAGATGCAGAGCCCAGCTGACATCACCATGTGCCTTCCTGTGAGATGCTATGCAATCCAGAACCCACAGTTATAACCCTGGAGAGGCTAAATGAAGGCTCACAGATGCTTAGAGAGGAAGCCACTGGAATCAGGAGCTGGAAGCAACAGAACAGAACAAGGACCAGCAGACGCCAGCTGCGTGACTTCCCATGTGAAACACCGGCCTTTCTTCAGAGTCAAGCTATCTTTTTCTGGATCCCTTAGTTTGGACATTTTTAAGGCTTTAGGACTGTAAACTTGTGTCTTAATAAATCCCCTTTATAAAAGCCAATCCATTTTTGGTATATTGCATTCCAGCAGCTTTAGCAAACTAAAACAGTTGCTATAGTAAGTGGATTTTTTTTCTTGATTTTCTCCTCAGACTACTCAATACTAGTGTATAGAAACATGACAGATTTTTGCATCTTGATCTGGTAACCTGACACTTTGCTATATCCATTTATTAGCTCTAAAAGCTTTGCTGTAGGATTTTTAAAAAAATGTTCTACATATAGGTCATGTCATCTGCAAACCGTGAAGTTTTACTTCTTTCTTCCATTTCGGATGGCGTTTATTTCTTTTTTCTTGTATAATTACTCTGGCTAGGACTGCCAGCACAATGTTGGGTAACAGTGGTGACTGTGGGCATCCTTGTGCTGTTCCTGATCTTAGTGGGAAAGCTTTCGGTCTTTCCCAAATGAGTATGATGTTAACCGTGGGTTTTTCATATATTCCCTTTATCTTATTAAGGAAGTTCCCTTCTATTCCTATCCTTTGAACTGTTTTCAAGAAATGATGTTGAATTTTTTCAAAAGCCTTTTCTATATCAAGATGACCGTGTGGTTTTGGCATTTTGATTTATTGATGTGGTGTATTACATCAGTTGATTTTCTTGTGTTGAACCAGCCTTGCATACCTGGAATAAATCTCACTTCATCATGGTGTATAATTCTTTTAATGTGGCACTGGATTCAATTTGTGAGTATTATACTGAGGATTTTTGCCATCTATGTTGCTTAAAGAGACTGGCCTGTAATTCTTTTCTTATAGTATCTTTGTCTGGCTTTGGTAGGATGATGTTGACTTCATAGAATGAGTTAGGTAGTTTTCCCTCCTCTTCAATTTTTTTGAAGAGCTTGAGCAGGGTTGGTATTTATTTTTTGTTGAATGCTCAGTAGACTCCATATGTGAAGCCATCTGGTCCTTGAGTTTTCTTTTTGGGGAGCTTTTTGATGACTGATTCAATCTCCTTACTTGTGATTGGTTTGCTGAGGTCATCTATTTCTTCTCAAGTAGATGTTAGTTGTTTATGCTTTTATAGGAAGTTGTCCATTTCATTTATTTTGTCTAGCTTTTTAGCTTATAATTGCTCGTAGTATCCTCTCATTATCTCCTTTATTTCTGCAGGGTCAAAAGGTATAACCCCTCTCCTATTTCTGATTTTATTTATTTTCATCCTTTTGGGGGGGGGTGGTTAGCCTAGCTAAAGGTCCATTGTTTTTAGTTATTTCTTCAAAGCACCAACTTCTGGTTTTGTTGATTCTGTTGTTTTCATGTTCCCAATTTCATTTATTTCTGCTCTAACCTTTCTTATTTCTTCCCCTCTGTTTGCCTTGGACATACTTTGATGTACTTTCTCTAGTTCCTCCAGGTGAACAGTTAATTCCACGATATTTGTTCTTTCTGCTCTTGGAGTACATCTATCCGGATCTACTCTGTTTGGGGTATGCTGTGCTTCTTAGATCTGTAATTTCATGTCTTTCATAAGAGATGGGAAAGTTTCAGTGATTATTTCCTTCATGATTCTTTCTGCCCCATCCCCCTTCTCTTCTTCTTCTGGGACACCTATAACACATATATTCATGTGTTTCATATCGTCATTCAATTCCGAGACCTTGCTCATGTCTTTCCATTCTTTCCCTATTTGTTCTTCTGTGTGTAGTATTTAAGGTGTGCATCCTCTAGTTCATTAACCTTTTCTTCTGCCTCTTCACATCTGCTATGGTAAGTCTCCAATATGTTTTTCATCTCTTCTATTGTGCTTCTCATTCCCATAAGTTCTGCAATGTTTTTTAAGCTCTCAAGTTCTTTATGGTTGCCTATTTTCGTCTTTATAGCCTTCAACTCTTCTGCCATATTTTTCCTCAACTCGTTGATTTGATTTTTGATGTGATTTTGCATGTCTGTTCAAACATCCTTAGTTGTTTCAACTCCTGTATCTTGTTTGCAATGTTAGTTTCTTTGGGTCTTATCTTCACTTTTTTTTTTAGTATGACTCATAATTTTTTGCTTATGCCTAGGTGTCTAGGCATCAGATTTCCCTTTATTAATTTATTCCAGAGGTTGTTTTCACTCTTTTACCTTGTGTTTTGTTGTTGGTTGGCTTTGTACTGTCTGTTCTTTGGTATTCAGTTCAACTTTTTCGAGACGCCTAGCATACGTTGTGTTTAACCAATCAGAATTTTTCATTGTATTAATCGTTCTTGCCATGCCTACATGGACCTTTTTTTTGAGAAGGGTCTGCCCAATTATGATTGACTCCAACTCAGGTTTTCCGACCAGACAGGTCCAGGTCTCAGGAGGCGGGAGTAATCGATATCAAGTTTTCCTGAGGGTGAGACTCAGCAGGTTGTCAGACTTCCCTACAAAGCCTCTAGACTACTTTTCCTTTCCTGCCCATCAAATAGCACTTATCACCCACAGCTCCTTGTCAGCGTAGTGACATGGTGCCTTTAATTCTCAGAAGACCCTCTCCCTGCCAGGAGCATGGTTAAGACACAGGCTGTGCTAGAAGTCATGCTTAAGCTGTTTCTGATTCCCAGTGCCTGGGGCTGGAACCCTCTGAAGGTGGTTCACCACTTGAGCTGTCCTCTCCAAAAACCTCCATCTTCATTCTTTTTTTCCCCATCAGCCCAGCCTCCTCTGCAATTGGAGCTTGGCTGAGCTACATTCCTTTGCTCCTAGAAGAGACTGCTATTCTAGTTTGCTAGCTGCCAGAATGCAACACACCAGAGATGGATTGGCTTTTAATAAAAGGGGATTTATTTTGTTAGTTCTTTGGAGGACTTCAGGCAGCTAACTTTCAACTGAGGTTCTTTCTTATGCAGGAAGGCACAGGATGGTCTCTGCTGGCCTTCTCTGCAGGCCTCTGGGTTCTAACAACTTTCCCCAGGGTGATTCCTTTCTGCGTCTCCAAAGGCCTGGGCTGAGCTGCAAGAACTGAGATGGGGTATGCTGAGCTGCTTGGGCTGTGCTACGTTGAGCTCTCTCATTTAAGCATCCAGCTTAAATTAAGTCAAACATCATTCATTGCAGCAGGCACGCCTCCTAGGTGACTACAGATGTAATCAGCAACAGATGAGGTTCATTGGCTCATGTCCACAGCAACAGAACTAGGTGCCTTCACCTGGTCAAGTTGACAACTGAATCTAACTACCACATGTCCACCCTTGTCAACTTGGCGACTACATGCATCACCTTAAACAAAAATTCTCTTCTGGCTGTAGACCTGTGAATCTCAAAACAAGTTGTTGGCAATATGCAAAGGAAGATATTTATGGGATACAGGTTTTCATTTCCATAGGGAGAAATTGGAAGAAACACAGATGTAAAACCTGCAGGGCAAGTACCATAGGATTTCAAAGTCTGAAAGTCATTTATCCTTCGGCTTTAGAAAGAGTCAGTCCCACCCTTTCCAAGGGCCTATGCAGTGGCCTGCCTCTTTCCAAATCAACCACGGGGAACATTGAGGAGACCACCTTTTTCTTGGCTCCACTCTCTCCAGGCATCAGGGCCACCCCTGGGCTCTTTGCCATTTCCAGGGCACACACTCAACCCATGTGGTGGCAGCCAGGCTCTCTCCAATCCCCAAGGAGCATGCTATACCTTCTCAAAGGCCTGAGGCTACACAACTCCCCCACTGCAAAGAGAGGGGAGTCTCATCCTCTGACCTCAGAGCAAACTCACCCTCTCCATGTATATGGGTGGGTCCACTCTCCTGACTGAGTCTTCTTGGCTTCAGACCCGAGCATCCATGGTTCTCATTCTGCAAACTCCAATTTGTCCCTTTGTGTCCCCCTTTGTCCAGATTGGCAGTGGTTCTGTTTACACCATCAGTCTCTTCAAGCACTCCAGAACTTCTCTATCATTCTCTTCACAGTTCCTCCAAAATTTTCCCCTTAGCCATCCAAAAAACTGTTCCAACATGTCTGGTATTTGCAAAGTGCAGCAGCACCCCACTCACCAGTACCAAATCTATTCTAGTTTGCTAGTTGCTGGAATGCAACACACCAGAGATGGATTGGCTTTTAATAAAGGGGATTTATTTTGTTAGTTCTTTAGAGGAAAGGCAGCTAACTTTCAACTGAGGTTCTTTCTTATGCAGGAAGGCACAGGATGGTCTCTGCTGGCCTTCTCTCCAGGCCTCTGGGTTCTAACAACTTTCCCCAGGGTGATTTGTTTCTGCATCTCCAAAGGCCTGGGCTGAGCTACGATTTTTTTATGTTTTATATATTTTACCACAATTAAAAGTAAACTAATTGAGACAGGGCATGATGGCAACAGTTAGGTATGGAATTTCGTTAGGCCTCTAGGGCAGTCAGTAAATAGCCAGGGACTATCTGGAACAACTGGGGGACTTCAGTGACCGGATACATATCGTATACCAGTCTGGAAGGGGTGAAGCAGTCGAGATCCCATGCAGAACTGTAAGTGTCCCAAGCTATGCAGGCTGGTGTCCCTCTCCCATGGAACAGCAGGATGTTTTAGAGTTGGCTCTCTGAGGGGAAAGAAGCCCTCTCTATTAGGAGCAAGGAATGTTGCTCAACAAAGTTCCAATTATGAAATTAACAAATTCGACTGTCGAATACAAGCTCTGAGCACAGATAAACCTGGAGGAAGCACGAAAGGAACTGGGAAGTTTCACCCTGGTAAAGAGGAGGCGGTGCTGATGAAAAAAGAAAAAAAACAAAGCCTTTTGCAATTGGATGAGCTCAAAATACTAGAAAAGTAATGGGCCCCAAGAAAAGAATGACATAGAGCCAGGTACCAACTCCAGTTTCTGATTGGCAAGTCTGGGGGCCTGGTGTCCAGCTCTGAAAAAGATTTTTTTCTCTCCATTTTAATAATTTCTAAGTAGACAAATTCTTTTGACAATAAGTGCATTAACAAGGTTGTGTAACTGTCACCACTATTTCCAGATTATTTGCATTAGCCTAGATCAGAACTCACACTCATTTAAATAACTTCCCATTTCTCCCTCCCCCCATTCCAGGAACGATTGACAGCTATCAGCAAGCAGACAGAAACGATGTGCCATCACTCCAGGCTTGCTCTCTTTCCCCACCCACTTGCAGAGGGCAGAAAGGCACAAGATGGAAGGAGGCTGGGACCCTGAATGACATATGGAAGATCACCTGCCTAATCAGGAACTCTGGCACTGGACAGTGATGGGAACAAAAAATAAGTTTTTATTGTATTAACCCATTGAGACTTTGTGTTTTATCTGTTAAGCAGGAAGTATGCTTTATCTTAACCAGTACAAAGTTCAATTTGTTTCATTTATCATCTTCTGACCCTTCTGTTGATATTTTTAACCAATAAAACATTTTTTTAATCCTGAAACTTTTTTCTCCTCTAGCCACCAAGTCACCATCCCCTTTTATTCACCCTAATTCTTACTGTCCACCCAAAGATGCTCCCAAAGTTGTTTAAGAACTTCTTTTTCTGTATGCTTTCCTTAATCCACCCACTGACTCTGTGCTCATTTGTACACAAGATATAACCATCACCTTACACAGGTGTCTCCCAGATCTCATCTAGCTTCTCAACTGGACTTCTTGATTATCATCTGCCTGGCCAATACCATAAACTCAATATATTTAAAAGAAAACACTCATCTTTGCCCTGAATCCAGTAAAAACAGACATCTTATTGGGACCTAAATTTAAAAAGACAACTGAAATAGACATTTTTCAGACAACTGGAGAAATATGATTATGGACTGGCTATTCGACGATAAAGCATTAAGTTTGTTAGGTCTGGGAATGATATGGTTATATTAAAAAAGTCCACATTTTTAAAGAGATGAATAATGACTCTATATAGGGTGAAATGACATGAAATCTGGGATTTTCTTTAAAATATATCAACAAGGAAACAAATTAAAAGGATGGAGCAAACAAATGTGGCAAATCTTGATAATGGTTGAACAGATGGGAATTCACTGTTAGTCTTTCTACTTTTTTGTACGTTTTAAAATTTTTTTACAACCTTTTAATGTTTTCTTTTTCTTTTATCATTACAATGTTTTTAAAGAAAGAAAATTCTATGAGATTATAATGTAGATTCTCTTTTTTAGTCCCGCCTAGGTGGTAAATTGCATTGATTTTCAAATGTTGGGCTAAACTTGCATTTCTGGAGTCGACCCAACTTGATCATAAAGTGTTGTCCTTTAGGGAATAATCACTGGATTTGGCTCCCTAGTGCTCGGTTTGGGACTTTTGAGGTAGACTGGTCTATGGTTTTCCTTTCTTGTGGTGTCTAAGCCAGGCTCACGGTCAGTGCTGTATTAACCCTATGGAAAGAGATAGAGAGTATTTTCCTTCATTTTTACTCTCTGGAGGAGTCTGTGTGGGATTGTTGCTGTTTCTTCCTTAAATGTTTTGACCAGAATAGTGATAACACTCACTTTTAAGTCCTTGACATGTTGGTCACGATTTATATATGTAGAAATAATGGAAACATAAACATATTTGAAGAAATAAAGTAGGCAAAAATAATTTTTAAATTAGAAAATGTGTCATTTCTTAGTTAAGGACAAATATATTCATGTGACCCCAATGACTGGGCTGGAAACCTTCTCCCTGGCATGGATAACAATCTTGTGCAAAAACTTTCATTATCACCATCATCTCACCATTGACATTTACCAGGCAGGACTCTACCAGGTACTGGGCTGAGTGTATCACACATTAATCACCATAAGCGCATGATGCAGATACAGTATTATCGCCCACATTTTAAAAGAATGTGCTGAAAACATACCCGAAGTGCAGGACCCAGGACCTGAGGTCCAGCACTGACCGCAGAGCGCATGCCCTTCACCCACACGCGCGCTGTCTGGTGGGGAGGGGAAGCAGCCTGGGCTGCACTGTCACCTCCAGCTCTAACTGGCTGTGAGACTTTCAACAAGTCACATCATTTTCCTGGCCTTGCTTTCCTCACTGAAAAACTGCAAGGTTGTCCACACAGTGTTTTCAAAATATGTCTGCATACTGCCTTGGGGATCCGGCAGGCTGAGCAGCTTTCCTTCTTCTGTATTACACATAGGCATTCTACTGAATTTTATTTTGAACTAATCGTTCCAAAACTTTAAACTTTTTGAAGGCCATTAGACGCAGCAACTTCTGAGATTACTCTGTTCTAAATGACCATGAATTCTACCATCCATCCCATAAGCTCTTAATTACTTGTGGACTGTGTTCATCTAACCACAGAAATCTTTATCACACCCAAATATTCATTTCACTACACAATTTTTTAAAAATAAATTCTCTACTTCTAGAATGATACCTAAATTTTATCACATGATAAACCCCATTTAGAGCCTAATTTTCCACTATAAAACAATATTCTCCAGTACTATATAATCCTATCCTCTCCTTGTACTGCTCTCTACCTATTTTAGTGGGGTTCAGTACAGACAACTAAAATCTTAAGTTACCTTGTCAGAACCTTACACACTGTACAGACACTCAAGTAACTGCTGAATCTAAATAACAAATTAAAACTCAAAGCATCAGACAAAACATAACTTTTTATGAGACTTCAGTTTCTGAAATACAGAACTCTTAAAGCACATCCACAGTATTTACATTTCAAGTTCTTTTTACAAAATATGTGTGTTATTTTGAAAGAATACTGTGACATGATGATCTGAAATACTTGTTGGAGAGTTCAAAAAGGATTCATGGAATCTGGTCTCCACAAATCCACTGTACAGTGACATAAAATACAACTGAATGGCAGGGGTGATCCATACATAAAAATACTAATTCTCTATATGTAGAGACAGCAAACTGTAGCCTGTGGGCCAAATCTGGCTAATGGCCTATTTTTGTACATGTTTTTCACAT
Source organism: Tamandua tetradactyla (assembly GCF_023851605.1). Taxonomy (NCBI): domain Eukaryota; kingdom Metazoa; phylum Chordata; class Mammalia; order Pilosa; family Myrmecophagidae; genus Tamandua; species Tamandua tetradactyla. The sequence goes on from NC_135333.1 coordinate 171,848,608, forward strand.
TTTTTACATTTTTAAAGAGTTGTAAAAAGAAAAAAGGAAAGACAAAGTGATGTATGTGGCCTGAAGCCCAAAATATTTACCATCTGGCCTTGTACGGGAAAAGTATACTGATCCCTGCTCTATCCAATAGCTACTGGAATTCATGGTGAGCATTAAACAAGACACCACTGTAGAGTGCCAGTACCATCAGCACAACTCATTTCTAAAATGAGGCACTTCTGTTTGAATATATACATTTCTAAAACATAATTATATCATATAAGCAGCACAGCTGCTTAACTCTAGCCCTTTGTGATTAGGCCTCCACAAGAAATCACGACATTCTTAGGAGCTGAAGAAAATAACCACAAAGTATTTCAGGTGTCAGTCGCTGTACTCCTCAGCAGTGAGACACCACTCGCCACCTTAAAACCCCTAATTTAGGTATTGCCAATTAAAGGTGATATTGCTGCATAATTTAAATAATATCTATAAAAACATGTTCAGACAACCCAATTCACTGTTACTGAAAGCAAGAATAACTAGTTTAACTTAGTAGCTACTTATTTTTAAAATGGGAAATGGAAAAATAAAAAAATAGCGAAATCCTAGCAATTGGCTTTGGAACTCAAAGAGTATTTGGGCATCTTAACCAGTTGCTTCCAAGCTGGTATCGGCTTCCATTCAAGTTAGCTTGCAAAGACTGCTATGGGAAATTACAGTTTCTCATCAGTGAGTCTTTTGATTTAAAAGGACAGGTCCATGAGCAAATAATTTAAAAAGTAAAACCAGTTCAGAGTTGCTCAGCGCACAAGTATCCAGCAAACGGGGTAAATGGTTCCCAGCCAGCATCTGCGTTCATGCCACAAAACAAGGGCTGCGCTACACTCTTCCTTCCTCAGGCTGAGCTGGCTACGTATGGCACCATGAGCATGTGGCCGTGACATCAAGTTTCGAAACACTCAGTAAATGCTGAGGTAGATGACGCTCCAGTGAAGACCTCCTATACTCTGATTCGATCGGGACTGGCTTCTTTGAGTATCCTCCTTCTGGGAAACAGCTTCCGCTTAAGTGTAATTAACTAAATGATGAAAGAGAGGAAATAAATTTTAATTCTCCTTGTTGACAAAAGCCTACAGGTACATTTAAGCTTTCTTTCTGAAAGCGATAATCCCATAATCATTTCTGCATCAAACCATCCATCAAAAATGGATCGAAAACCTCCATCATTTCTCCCCCAGAATACTAATTTCGTCCACTTTTGTAGAGGCAGTTTGCCTAGGTATGTGCCCATAAGAGACCCAAAAGATTTTAAATTATTTTGGTGCAAGTTTCATTTATTCTAAGACCTTTAACTATGGATTTCTATACAGTCATTATCAAGCATATTTATCTTCAAGTAGATGTCTGTCAAGTACTCCTACTGAAAAGACACTGGCTTTATTTAGCCATTAAGGCACTGTCTTTGGATTTGAAAACAAACACATATATAAAATAGGATCCTTAAAAAAAAACTATTAAAAATCCTATCAACACTTTTCCTGTATTTACCCACAGCAGTGATCATTTGAAATCACATGAAATACCTGAAATACAAATGGGCTGTAATACAAAAGTTCACTTATGAATTATAGAACTTGGATAAATACTTTTTTCTCACAGAAACAGTTTATCCACAATACATTTAAAATAGAAAACCTGACCATTATACTATAGTTTGAATGAGGGGAAAAATGTGCACTTTATGGTTTCAATGTGGGATCCTGATTATTCATCTTGCCTGAATTAAGGAGTTTGATTTGAGAAGGCAAAGTGCATGGTACTGGAATGGAGAGGAAAATGAACTTCCCCTTCCTTTGCCTGTCCCCTGCCTCGCGGCTCCCATGTTCTTTGCTGGTGTGAATAGCAGTGGGAGGGATGGATACCGCCTGCTCCCTTCCATGACCACCACCTGCTCCTCTGAGCCAAGGCCCTCTCCTCTGGTCCCAGGCCAGCACACAACAGACTCAGCTTCCCCACCGGGCTCCTGTGCTAAAACCAGGGACACAGCCTTTTTTGAGAATTTTCCTATGAGTTTTACCTGCCAAGGACAATGGTAGCAAATATGAGTAAGACTTAGAGCCCCTGGAAGGGCTGAAGTTGAAGGTGAAGTTGCAGTCTTGCTTACCCAACCTCTATTTCCTGAACTTCATTCCATCTATAGCAGGAAGCCAAGTCTCTGTTTATCCTAAAACTCACAATACTGGAGCCTCCTCCTCTAAGTTTTATGATTTCTCAGTGACAACTAGAAGAGCTCCACTCAGCACTTAGCTTGAGATTGGCGGTGGAGACGAAGTGTGTTTGCTCTGTCAGTTAGGTCCACCTAGACCCTCCTCATTCCTCTCTCCCTTCAATCCTTTTTTCCTTCAGATCATTTCATCCCCGTGGCCTAATGAAGGATTCTCCAATCCCCCTTTTTTTTTCATGGGCAGGCACCAGGAATTGAACCCGGGTCTCTGGCATGGCAGGCAAGAACTCTGCCACTGATCCACCATGGCCCGCCCCAATCCCTTTCTTTTTACCTCACAAACCTTTCTCTCATCAATTCAAACTCTATCCCTGTTTCTGGACCCTCTCCTCAAGAAAGGAGTATATAGTATGGCACCACTAATATGAACTGACATTCAGGAGCGAACTTGGAGAACTGAAGTTAAGAACACAGGTTATCAGGGGAGAGAAACAGGGTAGAGATTGGGCATTTGGTACTGAAGGAATACAGACTGTGCAACAGGACGGACTGTAAAAATTCAGAAATGGATAGCACAATAATACCTGATGGCAGAACAATAATATAAATACACTGAATGAAGCTGAGTGTGAGCATGGTTGAGGGAGAAGGGCTGGGGGCACGCACGTATGACACCAGAAGGAAAGAGAGAGGCTAAAGACTGAGATGCGATATCTTAGGAATGCCTAGAGTGGACAATGATAGTGACTGTTTGTACAAATATAAACATAAAAGTGTTTCTACAAGAGGGGGAACAAATGAATGTCAATATTGCAAGGTGTTGAAAATGGATGGTATACAGGAAAAAGTACAATCAATGCAAGCTAGGGTGTACAGTCCACAGTAACACTGTAATATGCGTTCACTAAATATAACAACGGCATTATGCCAAAACTGAATGTCAACAAGTGGGGAGTATGGAGGAGGGGTATGGATTCTTTGAAGAAGAAAAGGAAACGTCTTCATACAGATTATGGTGGCAAAAGTGAGTCTATTTACTTAGACGCACATAAAACTGTTTAAAAATAGAGAGAAACAAGTGCTAGAGAAGATTCACTGTTTGACTGTTTGACAGGTAGGGAAGCTGAGCGGTGCAGCCCCTTGGAGGGCAGTGTGGTGGCTCCACAGGAGGCCAGGGGTGGGGCTGCCACCTGATCCAGGAGGAACTGAGTGTGGGGACAAGAATGGACATTTGCACACTGGTGCAATGTTCTTGCACACAAGGACACTGGTAGCAAATATGAATAAGACTTAGAGCCCCTGGAAGGGCTGAAGTTGAAGGTGAAGTTGCAGTCTTGCTTACCCAACCTCTATTTCCTGAACTTCATTCCATCTATAGCAGGAAGCCAAGTCTCTGTTTATCCTAAAACTCACAATGCTGGAGCCTTGTGGCAGTTTTGTGATTTCCAATGGATGGAGACGGCCTAAGGGTACAACGACTGAGGGAAGGAAGGGGGAACTGTGGAGTTTACAATCAATGGGCTACTGAGGGGCTGCAGGAAGGAATGCGGTTGTGAGGCATGTAACCAGGTGAATGAACCTTAAGGACACTATGTTGAATGAAATGGCAGAAACAAAGACAAGTCTTATCATGCCTCACTCATATGAACCTACTATAATGTATAAACTCAGAGAACTGAGGTTGAGAGCACAGGGATCAGGTTGGGACCTACTGTAAAGGGTCTTGGATTGTGAGCTCTTACAGCAGCCACATATGTTCAGAAGCTGTAACTGTTTTTTCTAAATTCTGAGATACTGAGCTCGTTCTCTGAAACTTTGGGCATGTATGTGGCACCTGAGACTCTGAGTTAGAGCTCTAAAGCTATGAATGTCAGCAGTACTCCATACAGGAACTGTTAAAAAAGTTGAAGAGATCAGACTTCGAATAGAGATATGAATGAAGCGGATCTGGATAGGACTAGGTAAATCAGAATACAGGGTAAAGAATGACACGGTCCATATTTTAAAACCTTGACTTCTATGTGAATCCAAAGGAAGGGATGTTTACTTGGTGCAAAATTTGTATTTTGGGAGTGCATTATCTAATTTACCATGTATGATCCGTTTATTTTAACACCATAATTACATGGAATCTTGAATAGGGCATGATATCCTTTTGGTTTGCACAGGTTAATGTGGCACTACGATATATCCCAGAGTAATTTGGGCAGAGAATTAAAAAGTATTTGCAAAGTCTCCTTGGGAAGACTGGGCAGAAGGTATGAAATATTAAACTTCCCCATCTGGGGAATTCCTGATATTTCCCTAAGCAGTGGGGACAACTAATTCAATAGGCTAAGCCCTCAATCTTAGGGTTCGTCCCTATGAAACTTATTCTTACAAAGGAGAACCTAAGCCTTAAAATTATGCCTAAGAGTCACCCTCCAGAGAACCTCTTTTGTTGCTCAGATGTGGTCTCTGTCTCTAAGCCAACTTGGCAGGTGAACTCATTGTCCTCCCCCTCTACATGGGACATGACTCCCAGAGGTGTAGATCTCCCTGACAACATGGGACAGGACTCCTGGGATGAGCCAGGACCCATCATCATGGGACTGAGAAAGCCTTCTTGACCAAAAAAGGGGAAGAGAGAAACGAGATAAGATAAAGTGTCAGTGGCTGAGAGATTTCAGAGTGGAGAGGTTATCCTGGAGGCTATTCTTATGCATTATAAAGACATCCCTTTTTAGTTTATGGTGTATTGGAGTGGCTGGATGGAAGTAACTGAAACTGTTGAGCTATGTGCCAGTAGCCTTGATTCTTGAAGACGATAATTATATAGTTTTTACAATGTGACCATATGATTGTGAAAACCTGTGTTTGATGCTCCTTTTAACCAGGGTATGGACAGATGAAAAACATAAGGATAAAAATAAACAAATAATAGGGGGGATAGAGGGTAAAAAATTGGGTAGATTGAAATCCTAGCGGTCAATGAGAGAGAGGGGTGAGAGGTATGGGATGTATTTGCTTTTTTTTTCTTTTTATTTCTTTTTCTGGGGTGATGCAAATGTTCTAAAAATGATCCTGATGATGAATACACAACTGTGATGATACTGTGAGCCACTGATTGTGTATCATGCATGGACTGCATATGTGTGAAAATTTTGAGATAAAGAAAAGAAGGAAGCGTGTGCCCACAGAGGTGAGCCCAGGTGTAGAAGTCGGACACAGGGAAGAGGAGGGAGGCTCCCCAGCGATGCACAGGCAGTGTGAGTGCGAGCCTGTGGGCACTCTGTGCCACATCCACAGAACCATGGGAGGGCTAACGATAAGAGCTGTCAACTTTGAAAAGGTTAAAAGAAGCAAAATTGGAGACCCAAACAAAGTTGGTTTCAGAAGAGGATTCTAGCTGTTTTCCTATCATGAAAAATCTTAGAGCATTTTAGTTTTAGCTTAAAGCCTCAATTTAAACCAATGGGTCTCAAGTGAAAAGAATTATGGTAATGGCTTTGGATAATAAATTAATAAAGGGCTGAACGTCTGTTGCCTGAATATTATGAAATATTTTTGACATAATGACATATAAGTCAAAAGGAATAAATTAAGATTCTAGTTGTGAATGTGTATCATTTTCTAAAAGAATCAGATACTGAAGTCTAAAAAATACTGTTTAATAGCCACATAAAATGTACAAAACTTACCTGTTCAGCAAAAAATGAGAATACAGTAAACATAATCAATGTTGCAAGTATACAATGGGTCCAAAATTTCAATTTATCTCGATACGTCCTCCTGTTCAGGGAAAGAAGAAAGTAAACATGTGCCTCCGTATCTGGCTTCACTGTCATTAGTTATGATTATTTATACACTAGTCTTGCAAAAACAACATCGTAAAAGACAAAAATGTTGTTTGAAGACAATTCTAAAATGTTAACACAATATATATTTGCAGCATGAATTCAGAGTTTTCTTTATAACATAGTAAATTTCATACTTCAATTAGTAGAAGTTAACCAGGGTGCAGAGAAGATCTTAAGAGAAAATTACTGTTAGCACATAAAATAACTTCCATTTTCAGTTCTTTTTCATATTCCTTTATTCTGTCATATAGTCATTCAGTAAACACGGCAGATATGGAGACATGAACAAGATTTTGAGAGTTCTAAAAAGTTCACAAACCTGGGAGTCACTGACATGCAGACAATTAACCACCACAAAAGGTGGACAGAAATACACATTACAACAAGCAAAGTCTTGTGAAAAACATAGAGAAATGAGGAACGCGCCACAGAGGAGGTGGCGTTACACTCAGGCATTAAATGGGGAGGCACGTCTTTGGCTGAGAACAGGACCCGCACAGCGGAGTCAGAGATCCAAGCTGAGTCCTGCAGAACTGAAGCCCATCCAGCCCCAGGCGGCCAGTGAGGGTGAGGCCATGGAAAGGCAGGTGGATGTGGACTGCGGTTGTTCTTGGAAACCACACTTCACACTCTGGCAGGAAGAGGATGAAGTGGCAGGGGTGGTGGACAGGTGGTGGCAGTAGTGACAAGAGCAGGGTAAAAACCATGGCCACTCTAAGGACAAATGGAGCAGTGGCCAGAGGCAGGCCATCCAATTAGTATAGGCAGGAGGAAAAATGAGGGGCTGGACAAGGGCAGTGAGCAAGAAAAGAACCAAGTAACAAAGAGACACTCTGGGGGCAAAATTAACTGGACTTGGAGACCATAAGACATTGGGGAAAAAGAGAGGCAGTACTGTGCAGTTTTCTCATCTGTAATTTGTAAACAATGAATAATTTGTAATGAAGGCTAAATAAAAATGCTTAGCATAGGGCCAGGGAGAGACACTAATAACTGCACCAAATTCAGATCTCAGTTCTGAATTCCAGACTCTCCTTTACAGTTGCTTGGGGTGGGCTTCTTTATCTCAGGCCAGGTGCTCAAAATGGCACTCTCCTATCCACTGCTCTTCCTCCTGCATTTCCTGCGTACAGTTACGGGGTGCAGTCAGTGCTGTCAATTCTACCATCTATAGTGCCACACAGAATCAACGCGCAATTTAAAGAGCTAATGAGTCCCAGGCTATCACACAGCCAAAGTGCTGCCCCAGCAATCAGAGAACCTAGACAGCTTCCCTCAGTCACAATTCGGTGAGCACCTACTATGTGCTACATGTTAGGGGGGCAGTGTGGGCTCAGAGATGGGTGAGACACAATCTTCTATCTACTGGGAGAGACAACCAGATACACCGCTGTAAGCACTCTGCCCAATTAAGGAAGAAGGTTTTGAAGGATCAGGAAGAAAGTCGATGTAGGAGACCAGGGCAAGACGACAGAGACTCAGGAACATGATGTCATGATGGTAAAGAAGCCACTTCCACTAATAGAACTGGCTGCTCCCTCCTCTGTGTTTCAGGAACCTGAATCCCCCATGGCACTCATGTACCGTGTCATGATCATCTGCTTGGGAGCTGTTTTGCTGGACAGGCCATGAGTGCCTCAAGGCCTGGCATCACAGCCTTCATCTTTGTATTCTTAGCACCTGGCAGGGGAGAAGGCTAGGGGCCATACGCTTTCTAAATTGTGGATAAAATAATCTTTTACATTTGCAATGGCAATAGGACCAAACATGAAGAAAAATTATTAAGCAGCTTTGGAATATAGTGGGATATATAGAGGGTTGGGATCAGCTACTTCACCCTGAGCAAATACACAGAACTTCTATGTCCATGTTCCTGTCTGTAACATGGTGAAAACAAAACCTTTCACTGTGAGGAGCAGAGGAAAAACACTGCTCAGCAGCGCCTGGGACAGAGCACATACTACAGAAGAGCGGGTAGCTAACCCTGACGGCAGTGATGACAACAAACAGGACTCAGCAAGCCTATGCTGCTATCACAGCTGCAACCCTGCCCTGCTGATGTCTCCACAGGCAAGAGGCGCCATGTTTCTAAGTCAATCAGACTGAAAACCTCAGTCAATTTAGGGTTATCCTCTCCATCGTATCTGGTATTTAGCAAGTTGCCAAGCTCCAACTGTGATTCCTTTGTAACAGCTTGCTCTTCTTTTCCATTCCCATAACCTTAGCTTAAAATAGAATTTAAGGCGTGTCCAGATTATTTCAACATCAAAAAATGCTACCCCCGCCTCTAGTCTTCACTTGTGTTCAGCCTTTACAACTCCAGCACATACTGGATGAGGAAAAAAGAAATGTCAGTCCGTTACTCATTACCTATAAAGGTTCTCAGTGACTAAAATTGGTACACCAACAGTTTGGTTGTCTGGTTGTCAATGGCTCCCAATTTCTCTGCAGGCGAATCTCCCATTATTTCAGTACTTGAAGTCTCCAACTGGGCAGGGCTCATCCCTAAACCCTGCTGGTCACTCTCACCAAACCTTTGCTCAATACCTATGTCTCACCTCTGACTTCAGGACTGAACTTGAGTCTACCTTCCCCAAAGCCCGTGACCACCAGCTTAGTCCATGCTGACATCTCACACCTCTCCTCCTTTACTAGCCACATGCCCCTCTGCACTGGTGCCCTCCTTCAATGAAACGCTGCTCAACAAACAGCTGAAAAAATGAATAAAGTTCCAACTAAACTGAAAAATCCCTGGTAACATATTTTTCAAATCTCATAAAATTCCAGTAAGTGTCTTTTACACATTAAGCTCAAAAAAAAAAATGCTTGCTATAGTTTTGCAAAGAACAAGTATTAATACAACAAAGGAATTTCACCACTCCAATTTTTATGTATTTATACATATATATGTACACACACACACCCCTATAATACACTGTATACACTCACCATTCCTGCAGCTCACGCATATGAAGGAAGCGGTTCCGATACTCCCTCGGCAGCTCGAACTGGGACGGCACAGGGAACATGGACTCGTAGAAGTCTCTGAGAACAGCCTTGACCGTCTGAGCATCTTTATGGTTGTGGTCAATATTGTCATTCAAGCAAACAAATTTCCTGAGATGACAGAAACTCAGAGTTACAGTTATCACAAGGATGATCCTAATGTAGCAAACTAAAGAATGTGGATTCCAAATACATTTTGAATGGACTTACGTCCCAAGTTGGGGTGTTTAGCTGCGGGAGTGTTTTGTAGAACTGTCCTTTAGATTTTCCTTACTTATGAAAAAGAAGAGAACTTGACTAGGTAATCCTGAAAATGCCTTCCAGCTATGTGAATAAATTAATGATTTCAATTTGGCATGTCCCCAATTAAGTGTTCAATGCATGTAGTTAACTCACTGGAACATTTCATTAGCAGCCAGGAAAAAAAATGACCAGTACCTAAAACTGAGTTCTACGAACTGACAGTTATATTACAGAGAATGGTCAAGTAGAGAACTGAAATACAGTTGGTGTCTTGTAGTTACAGATTTTCTGTTTCATGACTTCTACTTAATATATCTCCAACCAAACTGTTAAGACGCTAGAGTTCTTGGAAAAAGCAGATTGTTGGTATTACTTCTCTATTTGTTTTAAGTTCTCTTCAGTTCAAAAGTCATTAAACTGAGGGCCGATTAAAATGGTAGGTGTTCCACCCCTTTTGAAGTAGATTTGCCACAGTTTAAAAAAATTTTAAACTTAAAATGTGATAAAGCCTTTAGATCCAACTGCCAATTCACAGGAAACACAAGGGACAGAGGAACATGTTAAGATCTGGAATACAATCAGAGAAATCCAGAGTGTGAAATCCCACACACTATGTAAATCACACTATGATTGGGCTTCTTCCCATACACAGAAACATTATATTAAGAGAGTTAGGGGAACTCTGTTAATTGAAATGAAAAGACTTCGTTTGACACCACTTCAAACCAATAAACTTAAAATATATACATACATATATACACAAACACACTCTTATAAAAGATAATGGGGGGCAGTGTGATGGTGGCTCAGCAGGTAGAATTCTCGCCTGCCATGCCGGAGACCTGGGTTTGATTCCTGGTGCCTGCCCATGCAAAAAAAAAAAAAGATAATCGGGAGGGTGGGAAAACATGGCTCAGCGGAAGAATTATCCCCTGCCATGCCAGAAACATGGGTTCGATTCCCAGAATCGGCTCATGCAAAAAAAAAAAAAAAAAAAGATAATGGGGGAAAATATGTATACTAATCAATTAGATATTTGATTATGTTAAGGAATCATTAATTTTTAGGTGTGACAGAGGTATTATGACCTTTATTTGAGTTCTTTTAAGAGATATTCTGAAAAATTTACAGATTAAATAATAATTTCCTGAAATTTACTTTAACAATAACTTGGAGCTGATGGTAAGGAAGTGGGTATGCTCAGGTGAAATAAGGGCAATAATGAATTGATTCTTGCTGAAGGTGAGTGATAGGTATGTAATTCCATCTATTCTCTAAACTTGGGACTGCTTCAAATTAAAGGATACTAAAGAGATATGCTGACCAAATGCAACACATGAGCCTAGATTCTTACCTGGATCAAAAACAATAAAGCAACAGACAGATGGCTACAAAGTTCCTGAGGGTATGGATGCCCAGGGCAGCCTGTTGCCTTTCCCTGGGATGTGCCAGGAAACCCTGTGCTGGGGACCAGGTGTGTGGCCCAGGCTCAGGGCCTGGATGACCAATGTGGGCTGACTCCTTCCTAAGGCCTCTCGAGTAGTGATCTGCCTGCACAGTGGCTCCCCCTTTTCTCCCAAGCACACATACATTCCCAGAGTAAACATGTAAGTTTTATGGTATCTGGCCCACTCCCTACCCTGCCATATCTGTTCCCAGCAGGGAGGGGAGGTGTTTTTCATTTTGTGGACAAGAGGGGTGCACAACTGACATTTCCCTGTATTGGCAAGTTGATCAAGACTTGCTGGCCAAGAAGGACAGACTCCCACTACTGAAGCCGCCCTTACTGTCTCTTCTCTTAGTGAATAAACATTCCACCCAGAGCCTGTGTGAGTCATGCTTCGCTGGTGAGTCCAACACCTGCAAACCACGGAGTGGGTTGGGACCCTAGCACTGTGCTCCTGCTGGCAGGCACTGCCACGCACTCGCTACCCTGTGTGTGGTGAAACTGTTCTCTGAGGGTCTGCACAGTGAGCAGGGAGCCAATGGGGTGACCTGGGAAACGCACATCTGCACTATGGAGCACAGGGCATTAGGCTACCGTTGCCACAGCTCTTGTACGTATGATAACGGTCTTGTGGTATAAAGGAGAATGTCTTTGTTTCGGAAGACATATGCTAAAGCAAATAGGAGTAAAGTGTCTGAATGTCTGCAACTTATTTTCAAACGTTCAGCCAAAAATAAAATGTGTGCGTATGTGTGTGTGCACAAAGACATATGAAGCTAATGTGGCAAAATGGTAAGAGAAAAATCTAGGCTGAGGATTTATGAGATTTACTGCATTCTTTTTTCAACTTTTCTGTAGTTTCAAAATTTTCCAAAATAAAAAATTGGAAAAAATTAAAGAAAAAATGTATGTATGACAGCCCCTTCCAAAATGAAAAAGTTAGAATGGCCAAAGCCTAAACACTCCTAAAGAGTGGGAGAAAGATCAAAGGTGATGGTGGTGTTATACACAGAAGGTAGGGTTTAACAAATGAGTATGAGTGTGGAATCATTAAATTGATATTTCTTTTTGTCTCCAGTACCTCAGAGCAGCTAGAAGTAAAAACCTAAAATTGTGGAATTGCAACCCATAGCAAACTCTGAAATATGTTCTACAACGATTGTTGTGCTGTGTCTTGAAATTTATTGCATTTTTGTGTATATGTTATTTTTCACAAAAAATTAAAAAAGTGTTGACTGTGACAATAAAAAAAAAAAATTCATCCTTTCTAGCCTCCAATGTTCTGGAGGCTCTAGAAGGAAGAATCTGAGAAGATGCTATGGTAGCCCATGACAAACTCTGGGATCTGCCCTGCAACTACTTGTGGAAGACAGCTTTGAAAACTACTGCTTTTTTCTTTCTTTGCTTTGTATATATGTTATACAATAAGAAAAAGTGCATGCATGAGACGAAGGTTATGTGTAGACTCTGAACAGCTAACGCAGACACACTTAGGCGTCTGACAATCACCTCTTGTGCTCCTCTCTCCCACCTTCCTAAGAGAACTTTCATTTTTCTTAGTACTTCTCATTCCCCGAATCATTCAGGCAAACCCGTTCCTGACCTCAGAGGCAGCCCCTGCGTAGTCTAAGTAAATCTTTCCCCTACCCAGTGGCTGGCTTAGGAATGCGTACATCGGCTGGAGGAGTGGAAGAGGCCATCTGTCCACAAGTAACCTCTAGAACGGCTGCGGCCTCCTGCCACCAGCCCCAGAACACGGCTAGAGGGCCAGAGAAAACCCAAGCCTGGGTGCTGCCTCACCCTGGACTCCTCGTTATGTGGGATAAATGTCTTCTTAAGGTTTAAGCCAGTTTGAGGAGTTAGTTCAGCTCCAACTGTACAGTAAGTCCCCATAAAAGCAAAGCAAAACAAAACAAACAAGTGAGAAAGAAAAGGGTTAAATGATAAAATCTGTCAGAGACACAGGAGGTGGCTGGGCCTGACACACACTCCAGGAGAGAGCAACTCTGCATGCATCTTAGGATCCCATTCCTTTAAGTATCACCAGGGTATCTATGAATTCTCTTGCCCCAACAATTTTTCAAGCCGGGAGAGAAACATACTAGGCTACAAACTAAAAGCTGCAAATTCCCATGCGTTATTACTAAAGGTCACTAATGACTGAGTACCTCAACAGAATGGAAAGAACAAATGCAAGTATCAAAAAAAAATGCCAGCACAGAAATAAGTGGTAACAAAATTGGTTCTTGATAAATATGGATAAGAAATACACAAACAATAGGGGAAAAAAGTTAAAATAAATTGGATAGATTGAAATACTAGTGGTCAGTGTGAGGGAGGGATGAGGGGTATGGCATTTATGAGCTTTCTCTTTTTCTGGAGAGATGCAAATGTTCAAAAAGATGATCATGGTGATGAACTCAGCTGTGTGGTGATACTGTGAGTGATGGATTGTAAGCACTTCAAGAATGTATGTTTGTTTGTTGTTTATAATAATAAAAATTTAAAAAAAAGCTAAAATTATGGTTTGTTTCCAGGTTTCAGCACCAAAAAAGAGAAAACTAAAGCTGTAAGAAAATTAGACAGAATGGGACATTCCAGACAGAGGGAACAGCACGATTAAAGAGAGCTGCAAGCTAAGTAATTATTGTGCCGTATTTCCTGTTTGGCATATAGAGAGTGTTATTTTACAGGACAAAAACTACCTCATTGAAGTACTAGGAACACTAAATAAATGTTAAAGATATTTTCATTTTTGTCAAAATTCCAATTTCCCTCTCCCAAACTAAAATGGGATTAAAAAAAAATTATCAAGGTATTAAAATGTCTAGAAGATTTACATCTCTGATCATTTGCAATAAAAATCATAATTTAAATGAGGTGAAACCAAAGACTTCCAAAATCATTTGAAGGACTCAGAAATGAAAAATACTCAGTTTTATGTGCCAAGGTCTTTTCCCCCAGGAAATTGATGAAAAAACACCTATTTCCCACTAAAGTTCAAAAAGTTCAACTAGCCAAGGCAACTGTTAGGGAGCAGGCTAGAAATGTTCAAGGCTTATGTAAACCTGAAAAATTATTTATCCCCAAAGAATGGCTAGAGTTTATTGGATGAATTTCCAGTATGGAGGCATTCTTTCTTCCTTTGGAATCTAATCTAAACTTTACACTGAATTGTTAAAATAAACCTTAACCTAAACAACCGTTCTGTCAGCCATACTGTTTTAGCAACACCAGCACAGCCCCAGCTCTCTGGCCTCCCCTCCTCTCAGATGCAGTCTGCCCCTTAGCCTTCCCACAGAGCTCATGCCCCTGCCTCTCGGAACTCCGGCTCATCCTCTACGTACAGAACCCTCCCTCCACTTGCAAGCACCTACTCTCCTGGTCCAGTCCCAGCTCAAACATTATCTTCGCGGTCAGGTCTTTCACCTACTCCAAACAGAAATAAATCATGCCCCGCTCTCTGCTGAGACAGCCCTTCATTCATGTTTATTTTCATAATTAAACATAATTAAAAAAATCAGTACCTTGGATTTTTTCTTATATCATCCAACTGCCCAACTACATGAGAAACATTGGTACGAATCATTTTAAAAGCAATTTCTTCTTCTCCCATGATTTCAAACCTAATTACCAAAACAGATTTAAAGAGTTTAAATATGTATATGGATATGTAAAACAAACTTCAACGGACTCCGTGTCCACAGAACTACTTAAACTTTCAATGTTACTAAAGAAAATATCTCATATAATTTTTTAAAGAATGCTTAACAGATAAAATGTAAAATTATGAAAATGCCAGAAACTAGTAATTATTCCTAAATTGAATGTAAAGAAAATGTAAACACCACTTACCTGTATTTGTTTTTATCCTTATATGCCTTGTGGATTTTATCAGTTATTGGCTTACAGTTGGTAACCAGATTTTTAGTAACTGGTGGCTGTGGGAAAATGCAAGGGAGTCAGATGTTATATCAAGGCTAAGAGTAGGGAGAGGTGAGTGAAGCACTTACCTCCACTGCACAAGGTAAGGGGGTATAAAAGAAACTCAGTAATCACCTTGGGGTGAAACTAGTGGTGTTCAAATAACTTTTAAATGTAACTCCTATATCGTCCCAAGGAAAGCCAAGACCAAAGAGGTCTTGGTTAAGAAGAGAGGTTAAGCCTTTTAAGACTCATGAGAGCCCACAGCCAGAGACCTCTGGAGATGAAGAAGGAAAATGTCCCCAGGAGAGCTCCATGAAACAAGAAACATAGCAGAGGTCATCATGTTCGCCATGTGCCTTTCCAGTTAAGAGAGAAAACCTGACGGAGTCAAGGTAACCTCTTGTTGGAGCTTTAGACTGGACAGTTCTATAGACTTGCTTTAACTGGGACATTTTCATAGCCTTAGGACTATAAACTTGTAACTTAGTAAATTCCCCCTTTTAAAAAGCAAAAATAAAGAAGAGACGTTGACAGCACAGGATTTAGGGGCCCAGCACCCTTCCCCCTTTCTTCTCCACGGTCCTAGCCACACTCTGGGGTTGTCCACGAGGAAGACACCGGGATAGACAAGTCAGGGAGGCCTGGGGTTCACGAAATCCTGCCTTCCCCTTCATGTCCGTATGCCCAGATCCCTGGTAACGGACAGAAATGTTAATCTTACTGACAAATACCTAGATTTTTTTTTTCATTGAAAGCCAAATCATCCACCTCTTGAAGATTTAGGGTTGACTATATTAGCTTTCTTATATTACTCGGTTCACTCCACATCTGGGGAAAATAGAAGTGTTACCAGTGTTTAACCAGTGTTTAAAAAGTCTTATAACTGAGAATGTTCTGCAGCCTATGTAATCTAACCTCTAATTTTTTCAAAACTTTGATTCTATCAAATATACCTTTGTAATCATTAAGAAGATTCTTGTAGAAGATGGAGGCTTAGTAAGACGCGCGGATCTTAGTTCCTCCTCCAGAACACCTACTAGGGGAGTAGAAATGATAGAGAACAGCTCCCGGAGCCACGACAGAGATCAAAAAGACAGTGTACCCCATCCTGGAACGGCTGACTGGCTGGGAAAACCTGCTCCGGTGAGGTCGCCGAGGGGCGTGGGCTTTCCCGGGCCGGGGTGGCAAGTGGCCGGAGTCCCTCCCTTCCTCCTTCCTGGGCCAGATGGGAGAATTGGGCAGGCGATCCCCTCAAGTCGCGGCGGCTGGCGCCCCCCATACGCGCAGCCCCCCGGACCAACTGGGAGATTTGGATCGGAGATCCCCAGGCCGCGGAGAATGGTGACCGGGGTCTCTTCCAAACACGTGACTCCCCGGTCTGGCTGGGAACAGTGCACTCTCCCGGGCCGCGGAGGCTAGTGCCCTCTGCCACACTTGGCGCCCCGGGCTGATTAGGAGATTCGGACGGGCGCTCTCCTGGACTGCGACGGCCAGCGACCCTCCCCACGTTCGGACCCCAGGGCCGGCTGGCACTCTTCCAAGCCATTTCGGCTGGCGAACCTCCCCCACGGCGAGAGTTTTCCAAAGTTAAAGGACCCACAGCACCTGTTACTGGTGGGACCCGCAGAAAAACGTGTGCCACGAGTGCCATCTACTGGGCAGGATAAGAAAAATAGAACCCAGAAATTTCACAGAAAAATCTTTCAACCTGTTGGGTCCAACACCCAGGGAAATTAGACTAAATGCCCAGACGCCAGCAGAAGATAACGAATCATGCTCAGAAAATTGAAAATATGGCCCAGTCAAAGGAACAAACCAATAGTTCAAATGAGATATAGGAGCTGAAATAACTAATGCTGAATATACGAACAGAAATGGAAAACCTCTTCAAAAACGAAATCGATAAATTGAGGGAGGACATGAAGAAGACATGGGCTAATCAAAAAAACAGAAATGGAAAACCTCTTCAAAAACGAAATCGATAAATTGAGGGAGGACATGAAGAAGACATGGGCTAATCAAAAAGAAGAAATAGAAAAACTGAAAAAACAAATCACAGAGCTTATGGAAGTGAAGGATAAAGTAGAAAAGATGGAAAAAACAATTGATACCCACAATGATAGATTTAAAGAGACAGAAGATAGAATTAGTGATTTGGAGGATGGAACATCTGAATTCCAAAAAGAAACAGAAACTATAGGGAAAAGAATGGAAAAATTTGAACAGGGGATCAGGGAACTGAAGGACAATATGAACTGCACAAAAATACGTGTTGTGGGTGTCCCAGAAGGAGAAGAGAAGGGAAAAGGAGGAGAAAAACTAATGGAAGAAATTATCACGGAAAATTTCCCAACTCTTATGAAAGACCTAAAATTACAGATCCAAGAAGTGCAGAGCACCCCAAAGAGATTAGACCCAAACAGGCGTTCTCAAAGACACTTACTAGTTAGAATGTCAGAGGTCAAAGAGAAAGAGAGGATCTTGAAAGCAGCAAGAGAAAAACAATCCATCACATACAAGGGAAACCCAATAAGACTATGTAGATTTCTCAGCAGAAACCATGGAAGCTAGAAGACAGTGGGATGATATATTTAAATTACTAAAAGAGAAAAACTGCCAACCAAGACTCCTATATCCAGCAAAATTGTCCTTCAAAAATGAGGGAGAAATTAAAACATTCTCAGACAAAAAGTCACTGAGAGAATTTGTGACCAAGAGACCAGCTCTGCAAGAAATACTAAAGGGAGCACTAGAGTCAGATACGAAAAGACAGAAGAAAGAGGTATGGAGAAGAGTGTAGAAAGAAGGAAAGTCAGATATGATATATATAATACAAAAGGCAAAATGGTAGAGGAAAATATTATCCAAACAGTAATAACACTAAATGTTAATGGACTGAATTCCCCAATCAAAAGACATAGACTGGCAGAATGGATTAAAAAACAGGATCCTTCTATATGCTGTCTACAGGAAACACATCTTAGACCCAAAGATAAACATAGGTTGAAAGTAAAAGATTGGGAAAAGATATTTCATGCAAATAACAACCAGAAAATAGCAGGAGTGGCTATACTAATATCCAACAAATTATACTTCAAATGTAAAACAGTTAAAAGAGACAAAGAAGGACACTATCTACTAATAAAAGGAACAATTAAACAAGAAGACATAACAATCATAAATATTTACGCACCGAACCAGAATGCCGCAAAATACGTGAGGAATACACTGAAAACACTGAAAAGGGAAATAGACTCATATACCATAATAGTTGGAGACTTCAATTCACCACTCTCATCAATGGACAGAACATCTAGACAGAGGATCAATAAAGAAATAAAGAATCTGAATATTACTATAAATGAGCTAGACTTAACAAACATTTATAGGACATTACATCACACAACAGCAGGATACACCTTTTTCTCAAGTGCTCATGGATCATTCTCAAAGATAGACCATAGGTCACAAAGCAAGTCTTAACAGATTTAAAAAGATTGAAATCATACACAACACTTTCTCGGATCATAAAGGAATGAAGTTGGAAATCAATAATAGGCGGAGTGTCAGAAAATTCACAAATACGTGAAGGCTCAACAACACACTCTTAAACAACAAGTGGGTGAAAGAAGAAATTGCAAGAGAAATTAGTAAATACCTCGAGGTGAATGAAAATGAAGACACAACATATCAAAACTTATGGGACGCAGCAAAGGCGGTGCTAAGAGGGAAATTTATTGCCCTAAATGCCTATATCACAAAAGAAGAAAAGGCAAAAATGCAGGAATTAACTGTCCACTTGAGAAAGAACAGCAAACTAATCCCAAAGCAAGCAAAAGGAAAGAAATAACAAAGATTAGAGCAGAAATAAATGAAATTGAAAACATGAAAACAATAGAGAAAATCAATAAGACCAGAAGTTGGTTCTATGAGAAAATCAATAAGATTGATGGGCCCTTAGCAAGATTGACAAAAAGAAGAAGAGAGAGGATGCAAATAAATAAGATCAGAAATGGAAGAGGAGACATAACTACTGACCTCACAGAAATAAAGGAGGTAATAACAGGATACTATGAACAACTTTACGCTAATAAATACAACAATTTAGATGAAATGGACGGGTTCCTGGAAAGACATGAACAACCAACTTTGACTCAAGAAGAAATAGATGACCTCAACAAACCAATCACAAGTAAAGAAACTGAATTAGTCATTCAAAAGCTACCTAAAAAGAAAAGTCCAGGACCAGACGGCTTCACATGTGAATTCTATCAAACATTCCAGAAAGAATTAGTACCAACTCTCCTCAAACTCTTCAAAAAAATCAAAGTGGAGGGAAAACTACCTAATTCATTTTATGAAGCCAACATCACCCTCATACCAAAACCAGGCAAAGATATTACAAAAAAAGAAAACTACAGACCAATCTCTCTAATGAATATAGATGCAAAAATCCTCAATAAAATTCTAGGAAATCGTATCCAACAACACATTAAAAGAATTATACATCATGACCAAGTAGGATTCATCCCAGGTATGCAAGGATGGTTCAACATAAGAAAATCAATTAATGTAATACACCATATCAACAAATCAAAGCAGAAAAATCACATGATCATCTCAATTGATGCAGAGAAGGCATTTGACAAGATTCAACATCCTTTCCTGTTGAAAACACTTCAAAAGATAGGAATACAAGGGAACTTCCTTAAAATGATAGAGGGAATATATGAAAAACACACAGCTAATATCATCCTCAATGGGGAAAAATTGAAAACTTTCCCCCTAAGATCAGGAACAAGGCAAGGATGTCCATTATCACCACTATTATTCAACATTGTGTTGGAGGTTCTAGCCAGAGCAATTAGACAAGAAAAAGAAATACAAGGCATCAAAATTGGAAAGGAAGAAGTAAAACTATCACTGTTTGCAGATGATATGATACTATACGTCAAAAACCCAGAAAAATCCACAGCAAAACTACTAGAGCTAATAAATGAGTACAGCAAAGTAGCAGGCTACAAGATCAACATTCAAAAATCTGTAGCATTTCTATACACTAGTAATGAACAAGCTGAGGGGGAAATCAAGAAACGAATCCCATTTACAATTGCAACTAAAAGAATAAAATACCTAGGAATAAACTTAACTAAAGAGACAAAAAACCTATACAAAGAACACTACAAAAAACTGCTAAAAGAAATCACAGAAGACCTAAATAGATGGAAGGGCATACCGTGTTCATGGATTGGAAGACTAAGTATAGTTAAGATGTCAATCCTACCTAAATTGATTTACAGATTCAATGCAATACCAATCAAAATCCCAACAACTTATTTTTCAGAAATAGAAAAACCAATAAGCAAATTTATCTGGAAGGGCAGGGTGCCCCGAATTGCTAAAAACATCTTGAGGAAAAAAAACGAAACTGGAGTTCTCACGCTGCCTGACTTTAAGGCATATTATGAAGCCACAGTGGTCAAAACAGCATGGTATTGGCATAAAGATAGATATATCGACCAATGGAATCGAATAGAGTGCTCAGATATAGACCCTCTCATCTATGGACATTTGATCTTTGATAAGGCAGTCAAGCCAACTCACCTGGGACAGAACAGTCTCTTCAATAAATGGTGCCTAGAGAACTGGATATCCATATGCAAAAGAATGAAAGAAGACCCGTATCTCACACCCTATACAAAAGTTAACCCAAAATAGATCAAAGATCTAAACATTAGGTCTAAGACCATAAAACAGTTAGAGGAAAATGTAGGGAGATATCTTATGAAACTTACAATTGGAGGCGGTTTTATGGACCTTAAACCTAAAGCAAGAGCACTGAAGAAGGAAATAAATAAATGGGAGCTCCTCAAAATTAAACACTTTTGTGCATCAAAGAACTTCATCAAGAAAGTAGAAAGACAGCCTACACAATGGGAGACAATATTTGGAAATGACATATCAGATAAAGGTCTAGTATCCAGAATTTATAAAGAGACTGTACAACTCAACAACAAAAAGACAGCCAACCCAATTACAAAATGGGAAAAAGACTTTAACAGACACCTCTCAGAAGAGGAAATACAAATGGCCAAAAGGCACATGAAGAGATGCTCAAAGTCCCTGGCCATTAGAGAAATGCAAATCAAAACCACAATGAGATATCATCTCACACCCACCAGAATGGCCATTATCAACAAAACAGAAAATGACAAGTGCTGGAGAGGATGTGGAGAAAGAGGCACACTTATCCACTGTTGGTGGGAATGTCAAAGGGTGCAACCACTGTGGAAGGCAGTTTGGCGGTTCCTCAAAAAGCTGAATATAGAATTGCCATACGACCCAGCAATACCATTGCTGGGTATCTACTCAAAGGACTTAAGGGCAAAGACACAAACGGACATTTGCACACCAATGTTTATAGCAGCGTTAGTTACAATTGCAAAGAGATGGAAACAGCCAAAATGTCCATCAACAGACGAGTGGCTAAACAAACTGTGGTATATACATATGATGGAATATTATGCAGCTTTAAGACAGAATACTTATGAAGCATGTAATAACATGGATGGACCTAGAGAACATTATGCTGAGTGAGTCTAGCTAAAAACTAAAGGACAAATACTGTATGGTCTCACTGATGTGAACCGACATTCGAGAATAAACTTGGAATATGTCATTGGTAACAGAGTCCAGCAGGAGTTAGAAACAGGGTAAGATAATGGGTAATTGGAGCTGAAGGGATACAGACTGTGCAACAGGACTAGATACAAAAACTCAAAAATGGACAGCACAATAATACCTAATTGTAAAGTAATCATGTTAAAACACTGAATGAAGCTGCATCTGAGCTATAAAAAAAAAATGCTGAATGGAGCTGCATATGAGAATGATAGAGGAAGGAGGGCTGGGGACATAAATGAAATCAGAAAGAAAGATAGATGGTAAAGATTGAGATGGTATAATCTAGGAATGCCTAGAGTGTATAATAATAGTGAAATGTACAATGTACAAATTTTAAAAATGTTTTTGCATGAGGAAGAACAAAGGAACGTTATTGCAGGGTGCTGAAAATAGATGATAATTAATACTTCAAAATGTCACCTTATGTGTGAGACTAAAGCAAAAAATGTTTATTTGTTACAAAATTTATATTTTGACTAGAGCATTTCCTAATATAACTCATGTAGATAGTTTGATTGAATGTCATAAGTACTTGGAATCTCAGGTAGGACATGTTTGTTGGTTTGTCCAGAGTGATGCCCCAATGAATCCCAGAGTGATTTGATCAGTGTCTGGAAAAGTATTTGCAAGCCCCCTTTGGGGAATGGTGAGAGTGGGGAGAAATTCAACTTCTCCAAGTCGAATTCTTGATATTCTCACAAGCAGTGTGGACAACCAAAGCTATAGGCTGAGCCCCCAGTCTTGGGGTTTTCATATGAAACTTAACCCCACAAAGGATAGGTCAAGTCTACTTAAATTTAGGCCTAAGAGTCATCCCCAAGAGAACCTCTTTTGTTGCTCAGATGTGGCCTTTCTCTCTCCAGCCAACATGACAAGCAGTCTCACCACCCTTCCCCTCTCTGCGTGGGACATTACTCCCAGGGGTGTGGATGTTCCTGGCAACGTGGGACAGAGATCCTGGAATGAGCTGAGACTCAGCAGCAAGGGACTGAGAAAAACCCTAGAATGAGCTGAGAATTAACATCAAGGGATTGACAGAACCTTCTCGACCAAAGGGGGAAGAGTGAAATGAGACTAAGTGTCAATGGCTGAGAGATTCCAAACAGAGTCGAGAGGTTATCCTGGAGGTTATTCTTACGCATTAAGTAGATATCACCTTGTTGTTCAAGATGTAGTGGAAAGGGGTATGGTATGTATAATCTTTTTTTTCTCTATTATCGTTTTCTTTTTCTGTTGTCTTTTAATTTCTTTTTCTAAATCGATGCAAATGTTCTAAGAAATGATGAATATGCAAATATGTGATGATATTAAGAATTGCTGATTGTATATGTAGAATGGAACGATATCTTAATGTTTTGTTTGCTAATTTTTTTAATTAATAAAAAAAGTTAAAAAAAAGATGTAGTGGAGAGGCTGGAGGGAACTGCCTGAAAATGTAGAGCTGTGTTCCAGTAGCCATGTTTCTTGATGATGATTGAACAATGATATAGCTTTCACAATGAGACTCTGAATGTGAAAACCTTGTATCTGATGCTCCTTTTAGCTACTATATCAACAGAAGAGTAGAACATATGAAATAAAAATAAATAAAAGGGGGAACAAATGTTAAAATAAATTTAGTTTGAAATGCTAGTGGTAAATGAAAGCGAGGGGTAAGGGGTATGGTATGCATAATCTTTTTTTTTTCTGTTATCGTTTTATTTCTTTTTCTGTTGTCTTTTTATTTCTTTTTCTAAATCGATGCAAATGTTCTAAGAAATGATGAATATGCAACTATGTGATGACATTAAGAATTACTGATTGTATATGTAGAATGGAATGATATCTTAATGTTTTGTTTGTTAATTTTTTTTAATTAATAAAAAAAGTTAAAAAAAAACACAAAGGCCATTAAAGACAAATGTAGACCCTGAAAAAAAAAAAAGAAGATTCTTGTAAACAACTACCAACATATATATAGTACTTTAAAATTTAGAAAATATTTTTCACAAACCTATAGAGTGAACTTGGCTGACACGGAACCGTACTCGTCTGTTTATCTCGACTTTACAGATTCTACAGTTTGAAGTTTCAGAATGTTTATAGGATGGATTTTTTTTTTTATATGCTGTATGGCAGGGATCACATTTCATTCTTTCTCCATGTAAGTATTCCTTTACTGCAGCACCATTTGCTGAATTTTTTTTTGTTTCTTTACTTGTTTGTTTGGGAGGTGCATGGTCCAGGAATTGAACCCAGGTCTCCTGCATGGTGGTGAGAATAGCACCATTGAGGTACCCTTGCATCACCTGAGAATGGACTTCTAAGTGGTACCTATCTGTTAGTTTACCCCCAAGCCAGGTGCTAAACTAACCAACATCTGTGATCAGCAATACCTATCCTATGTAAAGCTGCTTCTATCCCTGTGACAAGCTGCTGTCCGTAGTCTCCTCACAAGGGAGCCTGCACTGGGCTCTCTGAGGTCAGGGCCTGTGTCTTGTTTGCACGTGTGAAGGCAGTCTTCACATTTCACACAACAGAACATTTTCTTCAAAACCGGATACTTATCTTATTATTCTTCTCTACATTTATTTTCAAGTGTCCTATCAGTCAATTATAAATTGCTTATATAAAGCTTGAATATTTGTTAGATGGTAAATTTTAAAACCTTATTTTATTCTGGTTATGAAAGTGTTATTGACTGCAGGAAATACAGCATATATCACTAGTATAAAAAAGGAAATTAAATACCACTTGTGATTTAACCTGTCATCATTTCTATAATCTGTGTGTGTGTGAAAAAGGAGGTTTGGGAGTTTATAAACAGTACGGTTTGGTATGAAAAATGATACCACATTCCATGTTTCCTCCCACCTAATTTTATTTTGTAAGCTGTTTTCTATTTACCAATAAAAATTGACTGTGAACATTACACTAATGGCTATATTGTACCTTCACGCCATTGTTTTTAAGACGCATGCTTTTTCACATCTGCACCTGTCTGACATGGGATGCCTCTTTCAATGACAGACTCCCAATCACTTTAGTCAGGTGGCATCCCCGTGCAGCTGTGTCAGATCATCCACTGACCCCTGGTAAGACCAAAACAGGACTGGCAGCACAGGTATCCCACCAGATGACTGCTTCCTTGGTTAATGTTTAACCCAGGGCTGTATTCCCAGGTCACTCACTAAGAATGTTCCAGAGCTTCTTTCAGTCATCCTTAGTAGACAGGGTATCTGCTTATGTAATATAAGCAGCTACTTCGAATATTAGCTCAAACATCCATGAAGGTGGGGGGGTGGTATTCCAAAGCAAAAAGATAAGTGATTCTGGATTTTCTGTGCTACTCCTCTCCACCCCCAAGGTACATAAATATGGAACTTGCCTGTAATTTCTGAAGTGTTATAAAGAAATGATATCAATGGCATCCGATAAGAATACACTTTTGTTGTACTCACAAGTCACGCCCGCTACTTACCAGGTTGGGATCATAGTATACTTCCTGAGTTGGTGGGATGCTGTTTAGCCGAGTGATATTAGCAGGAAGCATTTTTGAGCAATTTATTAACATGTGCTCCAGACCCGTCAAATCCTAACAAAGCAAAATAAAAGGATAAGCCTGTTATTTGCACTATAAGCAGTGATTATGATTTTGGTTTTTTTTTTTTTCTTTTTTTTTGCGATTGTGGCTTTAAAAATAAAGAAAATATGTAAAAGTCTCCAGAAAATATTTTAAATGCTATATTTGACTCTCTTTGTGATTCTTAAGATAAACATTAAGAACCCTAAAAAACAGCATAATGAGACAGTACAAATATAAATATTTCTTCCTTGTCTCAAGCAGTACATTTGCACCAGGCAGTCCAGGGCTCACTGGATGCCTCCCCCTGAGTGAGTGCCCTACTGGGACTAGAGGACATGCACGAGGAGCAGACCCTGCAGCCCGGCTGTGCTCTCTAGTCATCCAGAACAGGACAGCCCTGAACGCAGTACCTTCTGCAAGGACCTCGAGCGCAAGCACAGTTTGGCTCTTCTACGGATAATACACTATCAATTCCTACTGAACCAGCCTAAAAAAAAAATCTCATTATATACTGACTTCAAATTTGGCCTAAATTCTGGAACTAAAAACAAACTAGTTGGGAATATCCTCATTAAATAGTAAAAATTACTTACAAACCATAGGAGAAAATGAGAAATTAAAAAAGTTGAAATTTTCATTTAAAATGTCCTTAAAGTTTAGAAAAATATATACAGAATACCTGCAAACTTAAAGGCAAGTCATGAATTCTGGTAGCCAGTGTTCGGATTTCTCTGTCAGACAAGACACCAGATTGATCTGTATCAACTTCATCAAAAACTTGAGATATATTCAGTGGCTGAACTGCACTCATGAGATAATAAAAATAAGAGAAGGCAAATTGCATATCCTCAGAATGGCGTACTTTATGAAATGATGTCTTATCAAATTCTTCAGGGAACCTGTCCAAATAGAATATATAAACAGCTATGCATAATCAAAATTTAAATGGTACCTAATGTTTATGGAAACAAAATTTTTACTATCACATTTACTTAGATGAAACATTTATCATATTAGTCATCAGGTATTAGAGCCATAAATTTTGCATAGCAAAGATGCTAATTTTTTTTTTCTTTTTTTTTTCTTAATTAAAAAAAGAATTAACAAAACAATTAGAAATCATTCCAATCTACATGTACAATCAGTAATTCTTAATAACATCACATAGTTGCATATTCATCATTTCTTAGTACATTTGCATCGATTTAGAAAAAGAAATAAAAGACAACAGAATAAGAATTAAAACAATAATAGAAAGAAAAAAAACAAAAAAAACAAAAACAAAAAACCTATACCTCACATGCAGCTTCATTCAGTGTTTTAACATAATTGCATTACAATTGGGTAGTATTGTGCTGTCCATTTCTGAGTTTTTATATCCAGTCCCGTTGTACAGTCTGTATCCCTTCATCTCCAATTATCCCTTCTCTCTTTTTTTTTTTTTTTAATTAACGGAAAAAAAGAAATTAACCCAACATTTAGAGATCATACCATTCTACACATGCAATCATTAATTCTTAACATCATCACATAGATGCATGATCATCCTTTCTTAGTACATTTGCACTGGTTTAGAAGAACTAGCAACATAACCGAAAAAGATATAGAATGTTAATATAGAGAAAAAAAATAAAAGTAATAATAGTAAAATCAAAACAAAACAACACAAAACAAAACAAAAACCTATAGCTCAGATGCAGCTACAAAGATGCTAATTTTAAGCAATATCACAGCAAGCAACTCAAACAAAATCAAGACTTACATATCTTCCCCTTGGGGGAATGACAAGAAAGGGGAAAAATTCAACTTCCCCATAGGGAGAATTCCTGATATTCTCACAAGCAGTGGGGATAACCAAAGCAACAGGCTGAGCCCTCAATCTTGGGGTTTATTCATATGAAACTTAATCCCACAAAGGATAGGCTAAGTCTACTTAAAATTAGGCCTTATCAGTGCTCATTTGGAGCAAGTCATGGATGCTTCGAGTATAACGCAATGCCACCAGAACACACTTTTCTTCCAGAACACTGTGCCTTAGAAATACTTTAGAATCTGAACTTTTTAAGACAGACTTAATAATATGGAATATTTTCTAGATAACACTTTTATTAGGTTGAACTGAAAGGGGTTTTTGTAATTTTTTTTGGCCAGAAGATTTTTAAAACATAGTTACTTTGGACTAGGGGTGCATTCTTACAAAATAAACAGTTTTTTAAATTGTTTAAACACAGATATTTGAAATAGCTATTTTAGTGTCAATTGCTTTTTATTTTTTTATTTCATCAAGGTAATTGTAGGTGATCCACCTTTAAAGTTTTAAAATTTATTATTTTTGTCACTAATCTTGGAAATGGTTTGTCCTCAAGATATAGTACTTTCCTTAGGAATGGAAAAGCAGCATTAAAAGATGCCTGGTATGCCCTGTACAAGAAAAGGCATTATTGGAGGTAGAAAATTTATAGAGAAGCTCAAATTAAATTTTTTGTAATACTTATTAGGAACAGAAACTGCTCTAGTATTAAAAAATGGCTTTTTTTTAATTAAAAAAAAAAATTAGGCATAAGAGTCACCCCCAGAGAACCTCTTTTGTTGCTCATATGTGGCCTGTCTCTCTCAGCCAGCATGACAAACAAACTCACTGCCTTTCCCCTCTCCACATGGAACATGACTCCCAGTGGTGTGGACCTTCCTGGCAATGTGGGACAAAAATCCTAGAATGAGCTAGGACTCAGCATCAAGGGACTGAAAAAACCTTCAAGATCAAAAGGGAGAAGAGAGAAATGAAACAAAATTAAGTGTCGGTGGCTGAAAGATTTCAAACAGTCGAGAGGTCATCCTGGAGGTATTCTTACATATTATATAGATATCACCTTTTTAGTTAAGGTGTATTGGAGAGGTTGGAGGGAAGTGCCTGAAAATGGAGAGCTGTGTTCCAGTAGCCATGTTTCTTGAAGATGATTATATAATGATATGGCTTTCGCAATGTGACTGTGTGATTGTGAAAACTTCTGTGTCTGATGCTCCTTTTATCTACGGTATGGACAGATGAGTAAAACATATGGATTAAAAATAAATAAATACTAGCAGGACAAATGTTAAAATAAATTTAGTAGATTGAAATGCTAGTGATCAATGAAAGGGTATGAAAGGGTAAGGGGTATGATATGTATGAATTTTTTTTTGTTTTCTTTTTCTGAATTGATACAAATATTCTAAGAAATGATCATGATGAATATACAACTATGTGATAAAAAAAGAATGTTTATATTGTATGCTGATTAGTTTTATTAATAAATTTTTTAAATAAATAAATAAACAATAGTATGACAAATGTTAAAATAAATTTAGTAAACTGAAATGCTAGAGATCAATGAAAGGGAGTGGTAAGGGGTATAGAAAAAAAATTGGGGAAACAAAGGCTAAAATATATTGGGTAGATGGAAATACTAACAGTCAATGAGAGGGAGGGGCAAGGGGTATGGTATGTAAGAGTTTTCTTTTATCTTTTTATTTCCTTTTCTGAATTGATGCAAATGTTCTAAAAAATGATCATGGTGAGGAATATAAAACTATGTGATGATATTGTGATTCCACCAAGAATGGAATGATCATATGGTAAGAATGTTCGTGTTTGTATGCTGTTATATTTAAAAAATTTAAAAATTAAAAAAAGAAAAGAAAAAGGAGTCAACAAATCAGGAAAAAAAAAAAAGACTTACATATCTTGCAGTTCTTGCATGACAATTCGGTCAATCATGTGAGGCATGTGTGCAGGGACTTTCCTGGACGTGAATCCAAACTTGCTATTTAGAATTTTATTTACATATCGCAGGGAATCTGCAAATGTGTCTTTTAGTTGTCTCCCAGTATGTTTGCTGTTGGTAAAGTATGCCAACTGTGTCTTCAATGACTCTTCTTCCTGAAAAGAGAACTCCATTCAGTAGTCAGCATTACAATTAGTGATACACTTTCCTGAGAGGTAAAGGTACCATTTTGTAAAATACGACAGTTAATTAGTTACTAACTGTCCAGGAGGGGAGAATGAGATGAGCACTGACAGGTAATATGCCGGCCCCTAAGAGCTGGACTAGATCTCAGGAGACAAGGCTACAGACCGCAACTCCATACCAACAATATCGGCTTGAGGACGGTTTTCCGAGGAGATTTGTTCCAAGGGTTTTCAACAACTGGCCACTGATCATGAGATTTCACAGCCAATTCAAAGCAACATTTAAAAATTTTATTTACAAGTAAAAAATGTGATGGAAGTTTTAATAATATCAAGCTTATTCTATCAGTGACATCAAAGCAGTAGGTACTTGCGCTTTGAACACAAGGACTTTAAAAAAATTGATTTCATCACATTATTGTAAAATGTAAAGAAGAAGTCAAAACCTGTAAAACGCAAAACTAAATGGGTAAAGAAAGAATGGCAAGAAATAGGACCATATTATACAGAAGAAGAAATCTTCTGTGTGAAAATATTTTTGCTTCCGAAACTGGCAAAAATCGTCAGAGACTGTTATTAACCAGTGTTGGCTAGCCCATGGAGAAACAGCACTCTTACATTAAAGTTTGTAGAAGTATGAACTGTGCGCCACTTTAGAAGGACGTTTGAATTTTATATGCACCAGACCCTTTAATCAAGTAATTCTACCTAAAACTTATGCAATTATAAGACACTATTTGCAATCACAAAAATAAGAAGGCAGCTGTTAAAAAGAACAAATGCCCTGATACTGGTTTGCCCACATACCTAGAAAGGCCAAAGGCAATTGCAGTGTAACGTATGTATAGTGTGACTTCACTTCTGCAAGACAGAAACTATGGAGCTTACACGTTTGCACACCTATGCACAGATGCGGGAAGGGCACTCATCAAACTTGAGTGATTACCTCAAAGAGGGAGAGAGCAGAAGGTGGGGTGGCGGGGAGGGTCTTCCCCCTTTTGATGATATATTTCTGCATTGTTTGCAATTTTTACTACTAGCCTAGAGTGCTTCAGTAATAATTTAGGGGGGTGGAAAAAAAGAAAGGAGGAAAACTTGAGGAAACTCAACAATGAAAAAGTCTCATGTGTCAAGTGCAAGATGCCAAGGACCCTGAGAGCAACAAGCACAGTCCCTGTTCCAGTCTTTTCTCCCAGCCTAACGACACTCCCAGCGGTGCTGCTTCACCACCCAGCCTAGACCCCCTGACTTTTCCTGACCGCCAGCTCCCAGGCACATCTTCATGGATGTCTTCCTCAATATCTCTAGGGAGTTAAGGGATTCTTCCTCTGGATTCTTTGTCCACACCTTAACAAAGTCACTTATTACATTGCTACATTTATTGCCCACAAATCTGTTTTTCAAATGGTCTCTAACTCTCCAAGGGCAGCAGCTGTGTTCTAATCAGTCTGCAGTCCCCAACAGTTAGCACCGTGAAGGCACCAGGGAGAATGCCCAGGTGGGCCCCGGCCCAGCGGAGGCTGCGACCCAGGGGAACATGGCCCAGGGGAACAGCCTCCCGGCCTAGGGAAACAAGCCTCTCGGAGCAGGGGAGCGTGGCCCGGGGAAACAGTGTCTCAGCCCAGGGGACAGCCTCTCAGCCCAGGGGAACAGCCTCTCGGCCCAGAGGAACAGCCTCCCGGCCCAGGGGAACAGCCTTCCAGACCAGGGGAACGTGGCCCGGGGAAACAGTCTCTCAGACCAGGGGACAGCCTCTCGGCCCAGGGGAACAGCCTCCCGGCCCAGGGGACAGCCTCCCGGCCCAGGGGAACAGCCTCCCGGCCCAGGGGAACAGCCTCCCGGCCCAGGGGACAGCCTCCCGGCCCAGGGGAACAGCCTTCCAGACCAGGGGAACGTGGCCCGGGGAAACAGTCTCTCAGACGAGGGGACAGCCTCTCGGCCCAGGGGAACAGCCTCCTGGCCCAGGGGACAGCCTCCCGGCCCAGGGGACAGCCTCCCGGCCCAGGGGGACAGCCTCCCGGCCCAGGGGACAGCCTCCCGGCCCAGGGGAACAGCCTCCCGGCCCAGGGGAACAGCCTCTCGGCCCAGGGGACAGCCTCCCGGCCCAGGGGACAGCCTCCCGGCCCAGGGGAACAGCCTCTCGGCCCAGGGAACAGCCTTCCAGACCAGGGGAACAGCCTCCCGGCCCAGGGGAACAGCCTCCCGGCCCAGGGGAACAGCCTCTCGGCCCAGGGAACAGCCTTCCAGACCAGGGGAACGTGGTCCAGGGGAACAGCCCCCATGACTGAAGCTTAGCTCATACTCATGAGCTGCTGTGAGGTGGGGGAAGTTAATGAATTCATCGGAACCTGTTCTTTCATCAGTGAAACTGGAAAAATGAGACCTAATAGGCACAATATACACAAAAGCATTTTTAAAACAACAGCTTGAGTAAGGATAAGATACCATCCCCAAGCTACCACTTACTTGGGTGTGCCCCCAGCAAAATTACCCTAAGTCTGCTCCTGAGACTGTAAAATGGGGCCAATAATAATATCTTCATAAGGTATTTTTCTTATTGGGCTGTTTGGGAATATTAAATGAAACCATGTAAGAAAACTACTTACTTCAGTGGCTGGCACAAGGAATGGCTGAATAAATAGTAGCTATTATTATATGGTTATCATTTACAAGGTTATTTATTTTTCCTGAGTTTGGGAAAGAACGAGGCTGGATATAACTTACATCAAGAAGATCCTGAAAATACTTTTTTTTCTCCCAAGGCAAAAAGCCCAGGTAACCATCTATGTAATGTTGCAATTTTCTTCCAGGCAATACTTCATTAATACCTATGTCAGCTTCAGCATTTTCCTCCATTCCATTTTTCTCTTCTTTTTCCCCTGTGATTTTCTTTTCTTTTGTCATATGGTTTTCCAGTGGAACAATCAGAGATGAGTGCTTTTCTTCTGACACACTTAGGACTTCTGCTTTTTGGGTTTTATTTTCAGATCTAAATCCTGCTCTGGCCTCCAGGTCCTGGGTTGGATTCTGACCTTGGTAGTGCCCATCCACTCTCACAGTCCCTGCTGGAAAAGTCCACCCCTGTGATTTTTCAGATGCTACTAAGCTGGTTGACAAGACATTCTTGTGAATCTGTTTTTGTGATGTAGCCTCCAAATTGCCATTTCTTCCATCTGTTCCTATACCTTGATTTATGTTTGCATTAGCATCCTGCAGACTCATGAGGAACGACCTCAGCAAGGCAGACTTGGACAGATTGTATCCTTTCACAGTAATGTCTCCTTGCTCCAGCTGCAAATTCAAGTGACTGAGACTCAACTGGACCTCTTTCGGAAGGAGTGAAATGTTTACCAGGGGAATATTCAGCTCCTCCTGGAATCTCTCTGCTGTCTTACTATCATGTCTTTTGACTTTTGGAAAGCGTTTTTCTTCAGGAATATCCTCAAAAATTATTTCGGCCTGTGGAAGAAGTGTTATGGGAGTAACCAAATTTTCACCAGATTTCTGAGTCGTAGAATTTAGTTTTGGTAATTCTCTTGTGTCAACCTCTACTGTTAACTGGATTTTGAACTCCTCATCATTTTTATTTTGAAACGTGAGATTAAACCGTATGGTGGTTGCATTCATTCCACTGTGCATTAAGAGGTGGATGGTTTTCCACTTATTGGCAACAGAAGCATGTCGAATGATTGGATTGTCACTATAGGTACCTTCAATTCCTTTTTTGGCTATTTCTGCAAAGCTGAAATATGGCAAGCATTCACCTTTTGGAATAACGTAATGAGTCTGGTTTGGGAGAAGAGTTACTTTATACAGTTCATGAAAATGATCTGGAGGAAAAAACACAAACATGATTTTTCAAGAACTAGGCATTCTCCTTTGACTCTTTAAGTTTGAGGTTTCAATTTGTAAGAGTAACTTTGCATTTATTTCAAAATAATCAGAAATTCTAATACAATAGTTCCATTTTACTACCTGGGGCAATACAATCATTAACATAGAATGCTAACTTTTGACTCATTATAGAGATATGACATAATCAATTTTCACCTTTTTGCCCAATGGAAAAAACAAATTTCTAACAAAACAATCTCCATTACTAAATTATCGATAAGACCAGTATTTGAACCATACTTATTTACTGGATCACTGGACTCCTTCTATTGTTTCTAAATTAAACCTTCACCATGTATTTTCTATTAAGGTAAATCTGCTTCATCAAAAAAATCAGACTGTAACAATAACAGGAAAAGGATACTGCATTAATGTATACTATTTCCTAAAGATCTGTATTCGCCTGTTATTTTTAACTAAGGATACAGGAGAAGAGATACACAGAGAATAATTACTTTAAATGACCACTTCTCCAAACCCCCTCTGCCAAGAATGTTTATCCCCTTATCCCTGGTCTGTTTTGATGGCCACAGCTATACCTTGCCCACAGTCACCAGCATCAAACCCACAGGACAAGACATTGCAGGCTTGGTCACAGAATTTATCAGCGAGCCAGGAATTTGCACACCCTTGGTTACAATAAGAGACACTGCTCATTCCGCCACCAAACTGCCACGGCTGTCCAACTCCAACACTCCCGGTGCCCCCGCCTCCCGCAGCATAGCGACTGCCTCCACTGTTACCTGTGAGAGAAAGAAACAGATTCTCACCATTATGATTCTGAAAAAATAGTAGTTTCTTATTTCTTAGCAATGTTTTCAAGACTGATGAATGAATTTCAGCCAGAAAGGTTCACCCTCATTCTTTAGCAGATTTCCTTTATCTTAAGAAGAAAACAAACTGAAGAGGAAGTACCACTGGACAGCAGAAAGGGCACAGGGTGGCCAGGCCTTGGCAGTGACTAGATGAACAGCCTCAAATCTGCTCAAGGCCTACGTGTGGGTGTGCATGGGGGAGCAGGGAAACAAGAAATGGGTTATTCCAAAGACTATGTCCCAGACTGGAAAACAAGTCCTAATATGGGTGCCAACCTCTCGACCAATGAGCTTTCTCTTGCTATCAAATGGGGCTGCTCTATTAGGGCCCAGTTCTCTGAACTGTACAGAGTCCTCTGCACACCTGCACCCTCTCCACGCACTGTCTGTATTTCTCGAAGGTGTAGCTGAAAGATCTGACTGAAACACAACATGGAGCTTTGTTTGCTCCAACATTGAACACTTTTCCAAACCCATTTCCTCATATGTAATAAGGGTATGATAAAATTTGGGTGCATTCTCTCTCTTAGGTAATTAAGAAATTCAAGTAATTGATGATGCATATAAAATGTACCATAAATTTAAAGACAATAAATAAATGCAAAATAATGTTATCAACACGTTCAAATACACGCAAGAAAGGGAGACGAAATGCTGAGATTCTTCCGCATCTCCAGATATTCACTGACCTACAGCAGCCTGCTGCTGCAAGTCATCCATAAGCTCCTTGAATAACCACTTAGAGTAATTCTTGCTCTCGAGCTCCAAATTTGGACCTCCTCCTTTAGAGGAGGTCCAAATTTTCAATTTTAAAAAATAAGAAAAGCCATTTTTAAGGGGGGCCAACATGAGAAAATGCCCCCAACAATGGATATAATATGACTAACTGGGCCACAGTAATTTATGGATTACGGATTGCTTAAACAGACAAAGAACGGTTTAATTAAGTCTACCACATATATGGTTGATGATGATTATGAATGAAAAAAATGCACTGAACATGAACATTTCACATTTTGACACATTCTTACCAGAGCAATCCCCACCATCCCAATCACAGGCCGAGTTATTACAAGCCTTGTCACAATAGCCATCCTTAATCCAGGAACCCGGGCAGCCCTCGGCACAGTTTGGCACAGGCCATGTCAAATAAACCTACGACAGAACAAAAGAGACAATGATTCCTGGCACTTCTACTCTCAAATTAGGGAAAGGGCAAAATTTTCCAAGAGCTGATTGTCTACACTGGCATGGCATATCCAGCTTTAAGTTTACATAAACCGGCTTGAGTTTTCCAAGTCCTGCTGTGTTGACAGTTCTCAATCAGCACACCAACCTTTTCATTACTGAAATTAAATCTCAGAAAAGTAGAGGGCCTTTCTGAAATCCAGGCATTTAAAAGCAAACCTACTTGAGAGAAATGTGAAAGGCAGGCTTGGCTTAGCAGGGTGTCAGTTCCAAAGACAAGCTCTTGGCCGAAGTAAGGGCACGGCAGGGCAGAGCTGAACACGGGTCATTTTGAGGACAGCAGACAGGGGCTCACCTACAGGTTCGTTTCTCAGAACATGATCTTGTACTTTATTTTGAGATAAAAATAGCAAAATGTCAGATTTTTGAGTATGAAAGCATGTCAAAGCAAGTGAGAAGTACACCACTCAACACTGTTTTTTTGTGACAACTATTAGTAATTACTGAGCATGTCTATGCATAATCTCACCTCAAGGCTGAGAAAAGCAGACGAACTCTCAGTACCCTTTATCTCCAAGAGTCAGGTCCTGTGATGAGTTCATCAACAGAGAGGTCAATAGCATTCTGAGTTCTGAACTCGCCTGCTTTCAAAATGAGTGATACATGTTTTTGCATGAGGAAGAAAAAAGGAATGTCATTACTGCAGGGTACTGAAAATAGATGGCAATTAATATTTTAAAATCTCACCTTATGTGTGAGACTAAAGCAAAAACTGTTTATTTGGTACAAAATTTATATTTTGACTAGTGCATTTCCTAATACAACTTATGTAGACAGCTTGATTGAACACTATAAGTACATGGAACCTTGAGAAGGACATGAGATTTTATTGGTTTGTCCAGAGTGATGCCCCGATAAATCTCAGTGTGATTTATCAGTGAATAAAAAAATATTTGCAAAGTCCCCGTTGGGGAATGGTGAGAACAGGGGAAAATTCAACCTCCCCAAGTTGAATTCTTGATATTCTCACAAGCAGTGTGGACAACCAAAGCTTTAGGCTGAGCCCCCAGTCCTTGGGTTTGTTCACATGAAACTTAACCCCACAAAGGATAGGTCAAGCTTACTTAAAATTAGGCCTAAGAGTCACCCCCAGGAGAACCTCTTTTATTACTCAAATGTGCCTTCTCTCTCCAGCCAACATAACAAGCAAACTCACCACCCTCCCCATGTCTACGTGGGACATGACTCCCAGGGGTGTGGACCTTCCTGGCAACATGGGACAGAAATCCTAGAATGAGCTGAGACTCGGCATCAAAGGATTGAGAAAAACCCTACAATGAGCTGAGACTCAGTATCAAGGGATTGAGAAAACCTTCTCGACCAAAAGGGGGAAGAGTGAAATGAGACAAAGTGTCAATAGCTGAGAGATTCCAAACAGAGTCGAGAGGTTATCCTGGAGGTTATTATTACAGATTAAGTAGATATCACCTTGTTATTCAAGATGCAATGGAGAGGCTGGAGGGAACTGCCTGAAAAATGTAGAGCTGTGTTCCTGTAGCCATGTTTCTTGATGATGATTGTATAATGACACAGCTTTCACAGTGTGACTGTGATTGTGAAAACCTTGTGTCTGATGCTCCTTTTATCTACCTTGTCAACAGATGAGTAGAACATACGGAATAAAAATAAAAAATAGGGGGAACAAATGTTAAAATAAATTTAGTTTGAAATGCAAGTGATCAATGAAAGGGAGGGGTAAGGGGTATGGTATGTATAATTTTTTTATTTTTTCTGTTTTTGTTTTATTTCTTTTTCTGTTGTCTTTTTATTTCTTTTTCTGAATTGATGCAAATGTTCTAAGAAATGATCATGATGATGAATATGCAACTATGTGATGATATTGTGAATTACTGACTATATATGTAGAATGGAACGATCAAAAGTTAAGAATGTTTGCGTTTGTTGTTATATTTAAAAAAATAAAAAAAGACAAAAAATTCATTTCAACTGTGATGGGAATTGTTCCTTAGCCCTGTATGATTTAAACCTTCAGGTTCCTGCTTCTCAGCATGCAGGGCACACCCCTGTCAGCTCTGAAGCCACTGTACATAGTCACTGAATCTATGCTTGTCTCTCCTGCTGAGGCCCAAGCACAACCATGGAGACACACCACCTGGCACAGAAGAGGCAACTGGACAGGGAATGGGAGAGCGAGCACACCAGATAGCACAAACAGCAGAAAGAATAACTGCGCTACCAGCACTAAGAGTTCTACAACTTACCAGTTAGTCCTTCTAACAAGGTTATGGCAGATTCGCCTTTTACACTTGCTCAGACAGGGAGCATGAGCCTGAGAACTCAGAGATGTGCCAGAGATGTGAAGGGCAGAGCCAGAATCTGCACCAGGCAGCCAGCTTCCCCGCTGGGCCACCACCCACCTGCCAGCTTCCCTGTCTAGGCCATCACCCACCTACCAGCCTCCCTATCCGGGCCATCACACACCTTTCAGCTTCCCTGCTGGGCCATCACCCACCTTCCAACTTCCCTGCTGGGCCACCACCCACCTGCCAGCCTCCCAGTCTGGGCCATCACCCACCTACCAGCCTCCCTGTCTAGGCCATCACTCACCTGCCAGCTTCCCCACTGGGCCACCACCCACCTTCCAGCTTCTCTGTCTAGGCCATCATCCACCTTCCAGCTTCCCTGTCTAGGCCATCACCCACCTTCCAGCCTCCCTGTCTAGGCCATCACCCACCTTCCAGCCTCCCTGTCTAGGCCATCACCCACCTTCCAGCTTCTCTGTCTAGGCCATCACCCACCTTCCAGCTTCCCTGTCTAGGCCACCACTCACCTGCCAGCCTCCCTGCTGGGCCACCACCCACCTTCCAGCTTCCCTGTCTAGGCCATCACCCACCTTTCAGCCTCCCAGTCTAGGCCACCACCCACCTTCCAACTTCCCTGCTGAGCCATCACCCACCTTCCAGCTTCCCTGTCTAGGCCATCACCCACCTTTCAGCCTCCCTGTCTAGGCCATCACTCACCTGCCAGCCTCCCTGTCTAGGCCATCACCCACCTTCCAGCCTCCCTGTCTAGGCCATCACTCACCTGCCAGCTTCCCCGCTGGGCCACCACCCACCTTCCAACTTCCCTGCTGAGCCATCACCCACCTTCCAGCCTCCCTGTCTAGGCCATCACCCACCTTCCAGCTTCTCTGTCTAGGCCATCACCCACCTTCCAGCTTCCCTGATGAGCCATCACCCACCTTCCAACTTCCCTGTCTAGGCCATCACTCACCTGCCAGCTTCCCCGCTGGGCCACCACCCACCTTCCAGCCTCCCTGTCTAGGCCATCACCCACCTTCCAACTTCCCTGCTGGGCCACCACCCACCTTCCAGCTTTCCTGTCTGGTCATCACCCACCTTCCAGCCTCCCTGTCTAGGCCATCACCCACCTTCCAGCCTCCCTGCTGAGCCATCACCCACCTTGCCTGCCAGTCCCTCAGAAACGCCAGAGTGACACTGGCTGCCTTCAAGGACATTTCATTCATGTCTCCCAAAGCTAAATTAGGCTACTTTTCTTTGTTCACCATTTTTCTGACATTCTACCCACAATTTTGTATTTTTGATTTTGCTTCTTCCACTGTGGTTGCAGAGAAAAGGAACTGACGAAGAAGAGTGGGTTCCGGATGCCTGAGAACACAGGAAAGCAGCGCGCCTACGGAAACTTAGCTCACTCTGATTTTTAACTCTCTTGAACTTAATACTCAACAATGTTTATTTGATCAAATTGAATATACTAATAAATAAACTGACTTCCTGACTGACCTTTGAAAAGTGATTTCCAAGCTAGGAATCCGTTTTAGGGTCTCACCTTCTGACCTTTGGAGTGACTGTAAAAATCATCTGGCCAGACATCCTTTCCAAACATGACATCATCATTCAAGTAAATGAACTTCTGGGACAGACCTTCGATGCGATGAATGTGACTTTCAATAGCAGGTGAACTAAAGGTTGGTAAGTGACTCAAATTCTGAAAAACATCCTTTCAAAGGAAGAAACAGTAAGAGAGTGAATGATAAAAGTTTTTATTTTGGGGGTTTGGTGTTTGGAAGGAAGGGAAGAGAGAGGAATAAAAAAAAAGAAGTAGAAATGGAGATGAGCAGTGTAAGGGGAATTAATTTATGGATAGCCCCGTACGTAGCACATAAAAGAACAGAAAAGAAAACCCATCTGGGAAGTCATGTACCTGGTGAGTTACTATGGTCACTCGAGGGTTATCAAGGTTCAGCCAGGATGGAATCTGTCCGTTGGTGACAATGAAAACATTCCGAACCCAGGGTGCGTGCCTCTCGATGGAGCGCAGTGAGTACCTCAGCTCTTCATTATCCTCAAAGCGGCTGGCGGAGACGTCCTCGTCCTGCTTAGGCTGAGAAAGCATGTGGTACCTTAAGACGTAAACTACCCCTTATGCCCACCCGCCCTCAGTTCCATCTGTTCTCAGGGGCTTTGCAGACTTTTACAGATTGAGTTCTGCTTGTAAATGATACAAAAAACGTGAAATGAACTACCACAAAGGTAAACACTCATACAAAGAGTTAAGAGCAGAGTGATACATGGGGAAATTTTACCTATTGCAAGCTACGGAGTATAGTCAGCATCAATACCTTACTATTCTGACATCAACAGCAACAGGTTTCCCACTCCAATAACAGGGGTCAATAATGGCAAAGGGGAAGGGAATGGGGCATTTGGCGTTTTCTTTTTTTGTGTCTGTCTCTTATTTCTGAAACAATGTTATCTCTTTGGAGCAATAAAAACGGTCTAAAATTGAATGTGATGATGACTGCACAACTAAGTGATGAAATTGTGAGACAATTGTATACTTTGGATGGAATATACGGTACGTGAACATATCTCATTAAATCTGCAAAAAAATAAAGATGACACAAGAAAGTTTAAAAAAACCAAAAAGACTCAGCATATTAAACACACACACACCTCAAAGGCACTGTATTTCTTTAACATGTTATAGAAAAGGTTGCTGGATTAATAAATACTAAACCAATGGCAGTGGGTGGAAAATTAGAAATGTTCCAATCAGCGAACTGCTCTGTGAGCCCTCTTTCCCTCATATAGTGACTTATAATCTTTAACATCCTAAACCCTTGACTGAGGTTTCCAAAGACTCTCTGCATCCCTCACCGGGCTGATGGCACTCAAGTCCCATAATAAAAAGGCAGGACTTATGGTCAACTCCTTTCCGTCGATGGTCATGTTCTTCTTAGTTTGTTTATTCAGTTCTTGGAAATCCTTGGGGTTATTCAATTTCAGAAGTGCGACAGTGGCTTCTGAATACAACTGCAACTGTAAGATAACAAGAGGGTGACATGCAGCAACACTGAGCGCTGAGGAAGAGTGTCCTTTAAATTCCCCAGTTTGATCTTCATTCTTTCCAAAAATGAATGCATTCCCCAAACGAATGGAACAGACCAGGTATAAAAGAGCAAGAGGGAGTGTGGGGCTGGGGTAAACAGGAGAGCTCATGGCAGAGGTGAAGGTTGGCCAGTGCTCACCACGCCACGTGGTCAGGCCAGACCACTGGCCCCAAAGTGCCAGGTCTGCAGAAATGCCAGAACCTCAGACTCTTGGTCCTTGATATCCAACCCATGGCTAAGGGGATTTATGGTTGGAAATTGATTTCTGATTGTGTACTTCTGTTTGCTTTGTTTTGTTGCCCAGGCACTGTGCATTAGGGAAAACCAGAAGCTATATATATATACATATATATATATTTTTTGGGGGGGGTGCATGGTCTGGGAATTGAACCTGGGTCTCCTGCTCAGAAGGCAAGCGTTCTACCACTGAACTACCCGTGTACCCCTATATATATTTTTTAAATGCTAAAGGTACAACACATTACAGTTGAAATCAGCGAAACTGAATTGCCTTAACATATTTAAATTTTAACTTGAGAATATAGTAGCATTTTCACTTCAAATTCTACCACTTACTGGGTGCATACTATGTATGTACCAGACACTACCCTAAGTGGTTAGTAAGTACCAGAGTTGGAGATTCAAATGCAGATTTATACGACCACTATACCTGCACATGCCCGTGCATTCATTTGTTGATATTGTAGGGCTACTCTGTCACAAGCATGACGTGGAAGATTACAACTCACTGCAGCTGGCAAACAAGTAAAGAGACAATTACGATGCACCGAGCTGGGTGCTATGACAGGGGAGGCAGGTGCTAGCTGTGAGCGTGGTCAGGGAGGGTGTGACTGCTGGCTGAAAGGAGCTCTAAGACAGGAACCTGGCAGTGCTGCTGCTGAGGAAAATAACCTTTTGCAAGGTATCTGCAAGGCTAAAGGCAGGAGAAGCCACAGCATTTTTGGAACATTAAGTAGTTCAGGATGTTCCCAATCAGGGTTAGAGCAAAGAACTTACAAAAACTGGCTGGAGAGTGAAGCAGAGGCCAGGCCTTCAGCGGGCAACCAAGACCCATTGTTTACCACATAAACGCCGATGAAACTACATATAAAATACTGCGGATTTCCATTTTTTAAATGAGGCAAGACAACAACAAAACAACAATTCTGTTATAATATGAATCTTTAGAATACATGGAATAAAAGTTTTAAATACAACTTCTCTGGAGGAAAAGAAAATTTAATTTACAAAAGGGAAAGTAGTTAAAAAAGTTTTGGAAATTGTGAAGGGGACTTTAGTGTCCTAACAAAAGATTACAAGATTCATAGCATTATTTTCCAATCTAATCTACTGTCATTTCATAGCTTGTATTGGCCTTTTATAAAGGGATATATCACTAAAACTGTTCTTATACTAGCAGTCCCACCTAGGACTGGTTTACAATTATAAACACAAAAATCAGGGACAGATTTTCATAAGGTAACTATACAATAATTGGAAGAGAGATGAAAGTTGAAGGGAATATTTATATGTACAAGAAAGATTTTCTACATACAAGCCAATTGTGAATAGTGAAAAGGGTAGGGGAAGGATCCGTGCTAGTGGTGGAACAGCACCCCTGGTGCTCGGTCACTTTATCCAGGAGAGAGGAGCTAATGAGGCGGAGGGGCTGGCCCAGTTGGTCTAATGAAGAAGAGCAGCTGGCCCACTCAAAAAGCCAAGGACAACGTGGCAGTTGCCGCCACATAGCTTGCTACTTTAAATGTTATGTTTTAGGAAACTCACCGCCCTCCCCCTCTCTACGTGGGACATGACTCCCAGGGGTGTGGACCTTCCTGGCAATGTGGGACAGAAATCCTAGAATGAGCTGGGACTCAGCATCAAGGGATTGAGAAAACCTTCTCGACCGAAACGGGGAAGAGAGAAATGAGACAAAATAAAGTGTCAATGGCCGAGAGATTCCCAACAGAGTCGAGAGGTTATCCTGGAGGTTATTCTTACAGATTAAGTAGATATCACCTTGTTATTCAAGATGCAATGGAGAGGCTGGAGGGAACTGCCTGAAATGTAGAGCTGTGTTCTTGTAGCCATGTTTCTTGATGATGACTGTATAATGACATAGCTTTCACAGTGTGACTGTGTGATTGTGAAAACCTTGTGTCTGATGCTCCTTTTATCTACCATGTCAACAGATGAGTAGAACATATGGAATAAAAATTAAAAATAGGGGGAACAAATGTTAAAATAAATTTAGTTTGAAATGCTAGTGATCAATGAAAGGGAGGGGTAAGGGGTATGGTATGTATAATTTTTTTTATTTTTTTCTGTTTTTGTTTTATTTCTTTTTCTGTTGTTTTTTTCTTTTTCTGAATTGATGCAAATGTTCTAAGAAATGATCATGATGATGAATATACAACTGTGTGATAAAAAAGGTTCATATTGTATGTTGACTGGTTTTATTAATAAAAGTTAAAAAAACAACAACCCGCCCCCCAAAAAAAAGTTATGTCTCCTCAAAAGGAGAACAACCCCTACAGACTCCTAATGGACACGCAGCAGGACTGAGAAATAAGTCGCTGCTATTTTTAAATCATTGAGACTCAGACGATGTTACTGCAACATCATCTAGAACAGCTGGACAGTGCTGAGCCTGCGTGGTGCTATGAGCCCGGACGGTGCTATGAGCCTGCGCGGTGCTATGAGCCCGGACGGTGCTATGAGCCTGCGCGATGCTGTGAGGCCAGGCAGGGAGTGAGATGGGCGAGCAGAGGACCTGGGCACACAGGCACAGGGCAGCAGGTGCTGAGTCTGAGTCAATGGGGAACAGCAGAGGTGATAAGCAGGGGAGGCAATGCTGTAGAAACCAAGGGAAAATGAGAGTTTCAAGAAGAAAAATGTTAATTCTGGGAAATATCAAAAATAAATAACAGGACAAGATGGTGGTGTTGGGAAGGGTGGAATTTAATCCTCTAGAGCAGCTAATAAATAGCCAGGAATGGTCTGCAACAACTGTTTGGGGGCATCCGTCACCAGACACACACGGTCTGGAAACGGTGGAAGGGCCGAGATCACAGCACAGAACTGTAAGGAAAGCCCCAAGCTGTGGAAGAGGGGGGGCCCTCCCCTTTGAGCATGGCAGGCTGTGCAGGAGACACTTCCCCAAGGGAAAAAGAAACAGTCTCCACTGTGAGCAAG
The DNA here is from genome assembly GCF_023851605.1 of Tamandua tetradactyla. Taxonomy (NCBI): domain Eukaryota; kingdom Metazoa; phylum Chordata; class Mammalia; order Pilosa; family Myrmecophagidae; genus Tamandua; species Tamandua tetradactyla. Next base: position 171,892,000 of record NC_135333.1, read on the forward strand.
GGCAGGTAGCACAACCAAGCTCCAACCGCAGTTTAAATTAACAAAATTAGATTGCTGAAAGCAACCTCCGAGCACAGATGAACCCGGAGAGAGCAGGAAAGTAATCAGTAATGTTTCTATACACAAGCAATGACCTAATTCAGGAGACAATTAAGGAAAAAATTGCATTCAAAATAACATCTAAAAGAATCAAGTATCTAGGAATAAATTTAACCAGGGATGTAATGGATCTGAACACAGACAGAACTACAAGACATGGCTAAAAGAAACCAAAGATCTAAACAGGAGGAAAGATACTCCATGCTCATGCACAGGAAGGTTAAAGGTAATTAAGATGACAATTCTACCCAAATTGATCTACAGTTTCAACACAATTCAAACAAAATTCCAATAATCTACATGAAGACTTGGAAAAGCTAGTTATCAAGTTCAGTTGGAAGGGAAAGAGACTTCAAACAGCTAAAAATACCCTCAAAAAGAACGAAGTGGGAGGATTAACATTTCCTTATTTTAAAGCTTATTAGAAAGCCAGTAGACAAAATAGCATAGTAGTGGCACAAAGAAGTACTGACCAATGGAATTGAATAAAGAGTACAGAAACAGATAACCAAATCTATGGTAAACGGACCTTAAACAAGGCCCCCAAATACATAGAACTGGGACAGAATAGTCTTTTCAATAAATGGGCATACAAGAACTGGATATCAATAGCAAAAAAATGAAAGAGCACCCTCACCTCACACCCTATACAAAAATTAACTCCAAGTGGGTCAAAGCCCTAAATATAAGAACCAGTACCATAAAACACCTAGAAGAAAATACATGAAACACCTTCAAGATCTAGTAATAGAAGGTAGTTTCCCAAACTTTACACCTAAAGCACTAGCAAAAAAAGGAAAAACAGATAAATGGGAACTGCTCAAAATCAAGTATTTTTGTGCCTCAAAAGACTTGGTCAAAAAGGTGAAGAGGTAGCCAACTCAATGGGAGGAAATCATGTATCAGGTAAAGTTCTAATATCATCTATACATAAAGAAAACATACAATGCAAAAAAAAAGAATAAACAACCCAATTGTAAAGTGGGCTAAAGATGTGAATAGACAGTTTTCCAAAGAGCAAATATAGATGGTTAAAAAGTACATTAAGAGATGTGGCTATCAACAGACAAATAGATAAAACTGTGGTATACACATATGATGGAATATTATGCAGCAGTAAATGAAATGATGTCCTGAAAACATGACAACACGGATGTACCTTGAGGACATAATGCTGAGTGAAACAAGTGAGACAAAAGGATACTGTATGATTTCACCTTTATGACCTTTGTAAAGTAAACTCAGAGGTTCATCATACAGAATATGGGGGCTGTAGAGATACACTGAAGCTAGAGATAGGTGAACAGTTAGCTAATGAGTTGAACTTAAATATAAGGGAATGGATATAAGTGAAGACAGATCATTAGTGGGTCTATAAGAAATGTCATATTGAAAGTGAACATAATTGAAAGGGGTTGTATAGACTCATGTGTCTCACCAATTAACACTACAAATATAAGTAAGTTCGTACAAGAACTACTGCAAAGGTATGAATCTTGTATAAAGAGTAAATTAAAAAAAGAGTAATAAAAGTAAATAATATTGGGGTATGGGGGAAAACTACTACTGCATGCTATGTGGTACTGTTGATGGAAGACATCAGGGGTACATAATTGGGGAAGAGGGGAGGACAAGAGTTAAAGGAAAGTTTGGATTTTCTACTTGGTGAGGGTATGTTTATGGGTTGTCTTTCTCTTGGATATAATGAAAATTGCCTAAAATTGAGAGCGTTGATGATTATACCACTAAGTGGGGATGATGTAAGACGCAGACTGTTGACTTTGGACATTATATGTTATGCTCAATGGATGGAGGTGGCTGAAGGATGCACTGATGGAGAAGCAGAATGGTGAAATGTGGTGTATATATGATTGAAACTGAAAGGAATGAAGTCATGAGGCATGCAATGTTGTGAATGAACTTGGGGACATTATGTGATGCAAAATAAGCCAGAAACAAAAGAGTAAATATTGTATGGTCTCATTTAGAAAATACTTATAAGAAAACAGCGGCCTAGATTATAAACTCTTATAGCAGTCACATTTAGTGCTGAGCTGTATAACCTGGTACTTCCTTGGAACTCTGGGTACCTGTTTGACACCTAAGACTAGGATTTCTGCAGTTCTGAAGGTCAGCTCTGCCACATACAACTGTCAAAGAAAAAAAAAAAAGATCAGGCTTAAATTTGCAGTAAGAATGAAGCTGACCGGATTGTGACTAAGGTAAATCAGAATACAGAGTAAGGAGGACATCATCTATATTTTAGAATGTCACCTATACTATGAAATGAAGGCAAGTGAGGTTTATTTTGTCCAGAATCTAAATTTTCTGTAGTATATAATCTAGTTCAACCTGTCTGGATAGATCATTTAAACAACCCAAACATAGGGAGCCCAGAATAAGAGTGACAGCTTGTATTTCTGTATAGCTTAATGTAATGTCTGGCTACATCCCAGAGTATGTTAAGCAGATAATTTAAAAGTATTGGCAAAAAAAAAAAAGCATTTGCAAAGTTCCTTGAAGGATGGGAGAAAAAATATGGACCTATTAAACTTTACCATCAGAGAAACCCCAGATACTCTGTCAAACATTAGGGACACCCAAATCAATAGGCTACGTCCTTGATCTTGATCTTGAGACTTGCTCTTATGAAGCCTATGTATGCAGTGGAGAAGCTTAGACTAACTTTTCCACAGGAGAAACCCAATACTGCTTCAAACATTAGGGATTCCCAAGTCAATAAACCAAGCCCTTGATGCTGAGACTTGCTCTTGTGCAGCTTATGTATAGAGCAGAGGCTACACCTACCTATAGGCATGCTGACAGCTGCTTCTGGAGGACCTCTGTCATTGCTCAGACGTGGCCTCTCTCTCTAAGCCCAACTCTGCAAGTGAAATCACTGCCCTCCCCACTACATGGGACTGACATCCAGGGATGAGCCTGGCCCTGACACTGTGGGACTGACAATGCCTTGACAAAAAGTGGAAAAAAAATCGTACAAATAAGGTGTCAGTGGCTGAGAGAGTTCAAATAGAGTTCAAAGGTCATTCTGGAGATTATTCTTAAACATTATATAGATATCCCTTTCCAGTTTTGGTGTGTTGGAATAGCTAGAGGGAAATGCCTGAAACTACTGAACTGTAATCCAGTAGCCATTATTCTCGAAGATGAATATATAGCTATATAGCTTTTACGGTGGTACGTGTAACTGTGAAAGCCTCGTGCCTGACACTCCCTTTATCTAGTGTATGGACAGACGAGTAAGAAAATAAAAACAAAAAAAAAGACATAAATAATTGGGGGGGATGGGGTCATGGGATGTTTTAGGTCTTTTTTTACTTTTATTTTTATTGATTTGGGGGTAATGAAAATGTTCAAAAATCTATTGTGGGGCGGGCCACAGTGGCTCAGCAGCAGAGTTTTCGCCTGCTATGCGGAGACCTGGGTTCGATTCCCGGTGTTACCCATGTAAAAAAACCAAACAAAACTCTATTGTGATGTACGTACAACTATATAATGATACAGTGAACTACTGATTGTGTTCTCTAGATGATTATTTGATATGTGAATCTCTCTCAATGAAATTGTATTAAAAATAAATAATAATAAATAAATAAATAAAAATAAAAAGGTTTCAAAAGTAAGGGGCATACACTATAAAGCCCCAACTTCTTGAGTATAAATAAATAAAACTGTAAAAAAAAAACTTAAGAGACAAGAAAACAATGGGTTGGCTAAGCAAACCTTAATGAGAGCTGTTTCAATGGAATAACAGAAATCAGAAGTTAGATTTCAAGGCCTTTATTCTTGATACTTAACAGCTGGGCTTCTAGATACTGCTTGTATATACTGGAACCAAAATAACACTTTATACTTTATATACTGTATCAAATAAGGCAGGGGTACTCTTTCACAAATTTGAACTCAGTAATGTACTGGCCAAGACATAACACGTAAGAACGTAAAAAGTGGTATAAATAATCTTCATTTTTCAATTCTAAAAGTGATCATTCGCTACCAGGGCAAGATCTGAGTATGTTAATATAAAATGTGTAGGACCACTTAAAACTAAAAATGCTACTTATTATGAGAATATTCTAATTAAAAGTTCTACTGTTCTCAGGCTACTTTCTTAAAGTGAATGTTTGCAGCACAGCCTTTCCATGCTGGGTCCATCTGCAGGTATTCCCCTGGCATACCCCAGTGCCAGGCGCCAAGGTACAACAAGGCACAAAGGTGAACAACAGGCCCTGAGAAGCTCTCAGCGGGGCTTGGAGGCTCAGGGACCACAGGGCAGCAGGTGTCCCCCACAGCAGCTGGAGGGAGGCGGGTGGAGCTGCTGTTGCATTCTGGGCTCCAGCCCCTCTTCTCCCACATGTCACAAAGCACCACCAATACAACACAGCCCAAATCGGGCTCCAGGTTTCCTTTCAAAAACCCACTTCTCCACTGAAACTCGGCACATGGTTGACTGTCATCACCACCTTCACCAGAAATGCCCACTCCCCTTTCATTTTTCCTTCCCTCTCCCTCAACAGCCAGTAAGTCACCAGGTGGGTGACTTGGTGATGCTCCCGGAACCATTTACATCATTTGCAATCCCACTGTCAAGCACCTGTTGAAAACCCTAATGTTTTGCTGGGCGAAAGCAGCAATGGCTGAACAGGTTTTCCTGCCTCCAGCCTCCTCTTATCTAACCCTAGTCTACCTGCCACACCCTCCCTGGCATGCTCTTCAGAAACAAGATCAGAGCCTGTCCTCCTCCAACGCAAGATTCTCCCTGCCTCCAGGGTAGAGTCCAGGCTCCTCGGCATGGTCCGCAAGAGCTTTCTCAATATGCTTTCAGCCTATCTCCCCAGTGTCATCGCCAGCAAAGTCCCTGCCTGCTCTCTGGCTTCCAGGAACACTGCCCTGGGTTCCCCGAAAACACCTTTTACTTTCCAACCTCTAGTCCTCTGCTCAGGATATCCCCTCTGCTTCCCACTCTGTTCCCTGCAAAGACTTCCTGATATACATCTGCACCCCAGGGCTCACAGGCTATTCAGCATAAACTTCTATTTGGAATTCATACATTATTTAAGTGCTTTTATTCACTGGGTTATTCCAAGCACAGCCCCTGGCTCAAGTAGGCATTTAATAAACACTTATTATCTAAATGGACTGGGAACCCAATAATAGGAAATTTCAGTCTCAGAATACTCATAATAAAACCAGAAAGTAGAACCAGAGGAAAGAAAACCGCTTGAAGAACTGGGCTTGAATGTAGGCATACTCCCCGGGTGCTTCCTCTTTCTCATTTTCTCTCTAGCCTCTAAAAATCAGAAGTCCCAGTTCCTGAAGTCAATCAGATGGTTGGAATCAAGCAAACAAATTGCAGTAAATGGATACTAGCTGGACCCTCGGAGGAGGCACTGGCCTCCACGCAGACCAGCCTGGGAATCCAAACCGACCCTCAGCAGGTGGGTCATGGAGGGGAAGACTATCACACATGGAGCCAGTCCCGGCTCTTCATTAAGATCAACTTACCTACCCCATTCTAGTTCTCTTCCACATACCCTGCCAGGCTACCCAAAAACACGTTTGCTGGAAGGTGAACCACTACTTGGGACTGGTATTCTTGGCAGCATGTACCCATACACCAGAAGATGCAACAAAAGCAGTCGGCACTGGTGAGGGTGGGGCTGCAGCAGGCAGAGACATGGGATAGTCAAAACTGAGTGGAGAATGGCGAAGTGTACTGAACCTTCTTTTCTTTAAAAATCATCATGGGTTCCATGCACTAGGGTAACTTTCCAGAAACCTACAACCTCCAGATGGGTCCCTGGTCCAGATAAGTCCTGAAACCCAGCGGGCCCAGCCTCTCCAGAATATCAGCTAGTTTCATCTCCCTACCCCATATTATTTACAGACCCTTTCAACATGAAAAAGTTAGAACTCATAAAGAGTGGGATAAAGAGATCGAAGGTGATGATGGAGTTACACAAAGAAGGTAGAGTTTAACAAACGAATATGATTGCTGAAATATTAAACTGAAATATCTGTTAGACTCCAGTATCCTAGAGCAGCTAAAAGTAAAAACCTAAAATCATGGAATTGTAACCCATACCAAACTCTGAAATTTGTTCTATAACTAATCGTACTGTGCTTTGAAATTCATTGCATTTTTGTATATATGTTATTTTTCACACACACACAAAAAGTCGACTGTGATGATAAATAAATATTTATTCCTTCTAGCCTCCTATATTCTAGAGCAGCTAGAAGGAAAAATCTGAGAGGATGATATGGTAGCCCATGAAAAACTCTGGGATCTGTCCTGTAGCTACTTGTTGAACAGTGCTTTGAAAACTACTGCTTTTTTATTACTTTGCTTTGTATGTATATTATACAATAAAATAAAGTTTTAAAAAATTTCATGATGGTTGGAATTACACAAATAGAATCATGCCATTATTTCTGAATAAAGAATTTCAGCTGCCCATCAAACAGTACAGATATGTATGTGTCTATAATTCTGGAACCAACAGCCAGGAAGCCAAGAAGCCAAATAAATGCGAGCTGAAAGCAATGCAAATCTATGATTTTATCTGTACAAATCTGTATTGAAATTAACTCAGGGGCAGGAGGGATATAATTATCTATTCTTAAAATAACTGTAGGTTAAGAACAAATTCATGGTACAATGGTGGCTCAGTGGCAGAATCCTCGCCTGCCATGCCAGAGACCTGGGTTCAATTTCCGGAGCCTGTTCATGCCAAACAAACAAACAAACAAATAAAACAACTGCATTTTCAAAGAACAAATTCATATAATAGTACCATTATAAAAATGTTTTCTTATCAATTTTAACAAATGTACCCCGTTAATACAATGTGTTAATAACAAGCCTGTATTTTCTGTATGATTTTTTTCTGTAAACCTACAACTTCTCTTAAAAAAAATTCAACCGTAATCTAGGTGGACTCTGACAATTTACAGGTACCAAGAAAAGGCTATGGGGAAAAATACGAAAAAAGAGAATAAATGTCATTCATATTACCAGTGTATTACAAAGATAACACTGTTCAAGGCATCTTAAAGTATTGAAACACTTACGGAGAAATACAAGTTAAAGACAACTGGGGGTGGGGTGTATAAAAAAATAAGGCCAAGATATGAACTAAATAAGAACCCCCCAGTCACTGCCCCCACCACCACTTTCTCTATCTCACCCTTTTATACGCCGAATTGTTAAATGATATACAAGAGAAGGAAGTAAGAATGGGTAGAACTTAAAAATAAACAGGTGTCAAGCTAAGACCAGTGGTAGAACTTAAAGAGCATTTCCTTGTAGAATCAGGAAAACAGAGCCTAACAAATAAATTCTGAGCCAAGAACTTAATGCCCTCTATTCTAAGAGAAAAGATAGGGATGTCTTCTGTCAAAAGACTACAGACATAATGCCAAATAGAAAGCACTCACAAGGACTGTGCCAGCAATCAATCATGCAAATGGTTCTGAAAACAATAAACATTAAGGAAAAGGTCAGGGATCAGCCTCCAAGGTCAACATAACAATGGCCCCTGGAGACTTTAAAGCTATGCATTCTCAGTATGTTAATGCCTCAACTAGCTTAACAAATGAAGGTTTCACAGTGAACTTTCCAAATATCTGCAGAATATGCCCTTTTGGAATGAAAGCTTTTAGTAAGCATGCGTGTTGGAGTATGGTGTACGTACTACACTTCTGATTTCCCCCATCTCCTCCGTCCATGCTTCTACTTCCTTACACTGTAAGTCTCATGACAGATTTTGTTTGTTTTTTCCACCTCTGTATTCCCAGCAGCTATAACAGCACCTGACACAAAGTATTAGCTCATTTGTTAAACAAATATATCCTGCTTCTATATCTGGGGAATCAGAAAACCAAATAAGACTCTTAGAATCTTGCCCAAAGCAACAGCAAGAAGTTCTGAGTAGGAACTTTCCATAAAGATCTGCCTTTATGACAACACATTATGGCAGAATAGAGAACCTCTTCACTTCTCGTGATTGCTGGCTGTATTCTGAACAAAATGGGCGACATTAAATGAGAAACGCCATATCAAGTACTCTATTTTCTATGCTCTTACCAGTTTTATTTTAGAAGAAAGATTTTCTGGTAATTTTGTTCTTAGTTGATTTGTTTCCTTGAATGTCGGTGGGAATCCACTTAGGAAAGCCAGATCTTGCATTAGCACCAACCCAGGTACTTCTTTATCTGTTGTCTAAAAGAACGGAAAGAAGACACAACTCACTACAGCAAGATGTAGCTGATAAAAACATTCAGCTGAGAAAACTAGTAAAGAGCTACTGCAATAGTATAAACTTCAGAGTAAGAATGGCAAGATGATGTAAATCACCACTGATTAATACTAGAAAGCTAGCCTTAAAGAAAAAGAAAAGATTAAAAAGCCTCTCAAAGTAAATAACTTTATTACTCTCACTTTTATTTTTGTATACTGAAAAAGATACAATTAAATTTAAAATAACATACCAAATAGCCCCTCCAAACTGTCTGTTTGCTGTTTCCTTTAAACATTTCAGCATGGGCATCTTCAACTACAATAAATAATACAATAAATATTACAAATGTTAAATGAAAACTTAGCCAGGTGTCTGGCACGGCGTCGGGCACAACCTTTAGAGATATTACAGTAATAAAATGCATGGTCTCAAAAACAGGTCATTGGAGGAGATAAAAATAACACACAATAAAAGGGAAACAATGCGAATTGCTGTATAATTAAATGTTAAATTTTATAACAGCAAAGGAGAGATGCATGTGGCCAGCAGAAATGCGGAATGTTTCACAGAAGCAGTGCCATCTGAGCTAGATCTAAGAGGAGAAGATGACTGAATAATGGAAATTCACAGATGTAGGAGCAAACATGGACAAGTTTGAGATAAGAAAATTTTTAGAGTGATTTAACTAGGGCAAAACATTCAGGAATGGTGAGTAGTAGGAAAAAAGGTAACCAGACAAAGGGGTTCTGGAAAGGGGTTCTGGAAACTCATGCGGACGATTTATGCTAACAGCAGGGTGCCACTGTAGACTTTATGGCTCATTAAGAGTCACAATGACAACAGCATCCCAGGATTCATAAGGTAATGCTGAACAGAGCACATTAAATGGAGGGAGAGTGAGGACATGCAGCCCACTTGGGAGAAAATTCTACAATGATGGGGACAAGTGAGATCACCAAACTTGCCGCTGACATTCAGGAACTGTGGAAAATAAGAGACAGGGCAGAAGGCTGGCAAGGTGGATGTCAATTCCGGGCAAGGGTCTCAAATGCACAATAAAATTATAGTAGGTAAGGCAGGCCACAGTGGCTCAGCAGGCAGACTTCTTGCCTGCCATGCCGGAGACCTGGGTTCGACTCCTGGTGCCTGCCCAAGCAAAAAAAAAATTATAGTAGGTAAGCAGTGGAGAAAAGGAAATTTAGAAAGAAAGAAAGAAAAAAAGCTAGACCTATTAGCTTATATAAGAGAATAAGAATTCCTCACATTTTTGACTGTTTATAGCAATGAATCAAATCTAGCAAAATAGAATCTTGCAAAAAATGGGTCTTAAGGTAAGATTGTTAACTTGGCACTAAAACCAACTACACAAGCATAAATTAAAAGAGGTGTTTGAACATTAGCACATATACATTTTTAAATAAGACTTAGGAGTTTTAGTTGACACTGAGTTCAGCCTGAGTCAAAAATGTGCTGGGCCATACTGCATTTCCATCGCATTCTTCTTTTGAACAGAAGGTGAATAACTAGAATTAAAAAGATAACAAAGATGATCTTCCCAACATGCAAAATCCAATATGCCCATTTCTCAGCACCTTCAACACGTCGCCCAGGTGCACTCCTCCACTTGCCAGAACCACGACGGTCTTAGCACAACTACTCCCACCACAGCAGCCAGGCTGCTTTAGACTGGGAGTCAGATCGCGTTATTCCTCCAAAGGCTCCTCGTCACACTCCAATGTAAGGCCAAAGTCCTGGTCACAGCTCCCAGGGCTCGTCCCCACCACTACTTCCCTGGGCTCATCTGCGATTCTCTCCCTCACTCATTCTTGGCCACACTGACCCCTTGGCTCTTCTTCACACTTGCCAGACACACTCCTGCCCCAGGGTCTGTGCCCTGCCTGCTTCATCTCACATGATCACCCTTTCTTCAGATACCCTCACCTTTGTCAAATTTTCACTCAAAAATCTCCTGCTCTGAGAGGCCATCCCTTACCACCCTATCTAGAACTGCATCCAACCCTCCCCCCCACATTTCCTCTCCTGTTTCCCATGCTCAATTTTCCTCCACAAAAAAAAAATCTATGTAGTTCTACAAACTACACAGTTCACTTGTCTGTTCTGTTTATTGTCTGTCTCCCTCTGCCAAGATGTAAACTCCACAGAGAGGGCAGGGATTTTCGTCTCTCTATTCAATGCTGTGTCTCCAGTGCCGAGACCAATAGCTGGCACACAGCAGGTACACAGCAAGCACTCGCAGAATGAAGAGTCTGTTCTCCCTGTAAAGACTAAACCAGGCTGAAAAGGAATGTTCACTTTCGGGTGAAACACTTCAAAAGTAACAGAAACTGAGGCTCAGTCTGCGCACATTCTGAGAAGGATGCTGACCAGCTAGATGGACAAGCACGAGAAGACCCAACACACGGGGGAGGCTCCAGGGGAAAAACTCAAACTACCGCGAGAAAGTCATTAGGGAATAGCTTTAGTTCCTTCTAAAAGTCAGTGGGGTCCCAAGGCAAAATGAATTCCCTCAGGAAGAAATTTATTTTCCATAAATGAAGGGTATAAGCTTGTGTAAGGAAAAACCACTTTGCAGGGATGCTGCTGAGGAGCCCATGCCAGGTTGCAGGGCTGGACTGTGACTGCTGAAACACCACCCAGTCATCAGAGTCTAAGATGTAATCAAAGGAGGGAGAAAGGACACATTTCCCAAGAAAAATAAAAATCAGCAGATCTCAACAATTACCTGGGTAGAAGTTAAACGAGATAAATGAAGCACCAAATACGGCTACATGCTTTTCTGCAGCTGCCTATTTTTAACGGCCCTGAGCTAAAGAACAGTATTTACAGTTTCTTTTAGTTTGCCAATGCTGCCAGAAGACACTTAACCACAAATGGACTGGCTTTTATAGAGGGGATTTACTTAGTTACAAATGTACAGTTCTTTGGAGCCAAGGCAGCTGGCTCTCCTCTGGCTTTCTCTCACACAGAAGGCACAAATGACGTCTGCTGGCTTTCCCTCCTGGGTTCTGGGTTCAAAACGTTTCCCCCAGGATGACTCCTTTCTGCATCTACAAACGTCTAAACCTGAGTCAGCTCTGAGCACTGAGCAAAGTTGTGCTGGTCTGTGCCAGGCTCCTTCTCTCTCTTCTGACTCTCCTTGAAGGCCAGGTAATTAAACTAACCCTCACTTGCTGGGGAACGCCCTCCCCTTAGCCGATTGCAGATGGAATCTGCCAGGGATGAATTTCACATGCTGATGATCGGGCTGCAATGGAACAAGGGGGGCACCACCACCTGGCCAGGCTGACAGGTGAACCTAACTACTACACAGTTAAAAATGGCTAACTATAAATGGTTATTTAAATACTTATATAACCAAAAATGTATGCTATATGGTCCATTAGGAAAAACTCTGCCAACCCATGACCTACATAATTAAGGACGATAAAGAGTGAATTTATGAGACTTCGGGTAGATGGTAGACTAGGTGCAGTTCACCTCTGCTCCAAGGAGTAGCTAGAAAAGTCAGAGAAAAACGACAGGGATAGCAATTCTAGGGTGCAAATGACCTGAGAGGGTCTTCTACACCACATAGGGTGGTCCTGGAGGAAAAAAGGTGAAGAAATGGGAGACAGAGAACTGGAGATGTCCAGCTGGTGACACGCCTTTCCAAAGGAAGGCCTAGAGCCCTCGGGAGTGAATAGACATGGAGACAGGGATGAGGATAGAAGTCAAGTCACTCTCTTAAACACACTACACCCAAGCACACATGTGCCCTGGTGCCCCTGTGCCCCACACACTTGAATCCCACAACCCCCACGCTGGCCCCACATGACCTGCACACCCACGACCCACACCAGGTGAACATGCACACTATACCCCACCCCCACCCCTGCACACTGCCACCCTGACCCCTTTACCACAACCACAGCCCCGCCCCCGGTGCCCCCAGTGGCCCCACCCACATGTATATGCAAGCACCCATGCCCTGCCCACCTGCATCTTGAACCCTGTGCCCCAGACCCTGTGCACTGACCCTCACGAATCCCATACCCAGCTCACACACACACACATCAATGCACTACCTGCACACCTGCTCTACGCACGCAGGCTGTGCCCTTTCATTCCCCACACCCCATACACCACAGCCCTTGCGATCTGCCTCCCGCCACACCCTGCCTCTGTGCCCCCATGCCATGCCCTGCCCCAGTTGCACCCAACCACCACAGCAACCGCACCACTCCCCTACACTCCACACTCCTGGTACCACCCCCACCCCATGCCTATCCCCTGCTGCGCCCCACCACTGCACCTCTGTGACCCACAAATACAAAACCTTAGATGACTAAGGAAAATCAACTTCCAAAACAACCCTATCAAGACAATTAAATACCTGGATGTCAACAGAAAACCACAAAGTGTAAGAAGATGTAGACAGAGAAAGCCTAGACTAACGACTAAATTAAAACACCAGCAGCAACACAGAATTTCTAACAACTAATGAAAGACGTTCAGACAACTCTACTAAATAAATTCAATGGGTTGGCTAATGGCATAAAGGAGATCAAGAAGGCAACAGAAGAGCATAAAGAATGTTTGAAGCAACAGAAAAATAGTAGATATCAGAGTGAAAGAAACATTAGACCAAATCAAAAACATGCTAGAGGGAGAAGAAAGAGTAAGAACTAGAGGACAGGAAAATTGATTTCAAACACACAAAAGAACAAATGGCAAAACCTGCATTGGAATTCAGGGAAATGAGGGACAGCATGGAGAGCATAAACAGGAGAATCGGTGTGGCCCCAGAAGGAGAGAAGAGCAAAGGGCTATGAATAATAGTTGAGGAGATAATTGGGAAAACTCTCCAACCCTTACAAAAGACATAAATAAGCACATCAAAGAAGCCCAACAAACCCCAAATGGAATAAATCCAAACAGACCTACTCCAAGAAACATACTAATCAGTCTGCCAAATGTAGGAGAAGCAGAAAATCCTGAAAGCGGCAAGAGAAAAACAACCTACTACATTCAAGGGAAATCAAATAATACTGTGTTTGGGCTATGCAACAGGTACCCAGAGGCAAGAAGGCAGTGGTATGACAGATTTAAGATTCTGAAAGAGAAAGACTCACTCAAGAATTCTGTACCCAGCCAAACTGCCCTCCACAAGGGAGGGAGGTAACACATCCCAGAGTCATTTGGGAAGAGAATAAAAAAGTATTTGCAGAGTTCCCTTGAGGGACTGCGGAGAAAGAAGGAAATATTCAACTTCCCCACCTGGAGAATTCCTGATGTTCTTGGAAGGAGAGAGGACAACCAAGTGAATAGGCTGAGCCCTCACTCTTGGGGCTCACCCCTCTGAAACTTACACCTGCAAAGGAGAGGCTAAGCCTAAGAGCCACCCCCAGAGAGCCTCTCCTGTTGCTCAGATGTGGCCTCTCTAAGCCAAATCAGCAGGTGAACTCACTGCCCTCTCCCTATATGGGATATGACTCCCAGGGGTGTAAATCTTTCTGGCAAGGTGAGACCTAACTTCTGGGGATGAGCCAGAACCTGACATCACTGGAATAAAAAGCCTTCTTGACCAAAATAGGGGAAGAGAGAATGAGACAAAATTAAGTCTCAGTGGCTGAGATTTCAAACAGAGTTTTGAGGTTATCCTGGAGGTTATTCTTACACATTATATAAATATCCCTTTTTGGTTTATGGTGTACTGGAGTGGCTAGAGAGAAGTACCTGAAACTGCTGAACTGTGTTCCAGTAGCCTTGATTCTTGAAGACAGTATAGCTTTTACAATGTGACTGTGTGATTATGAAAACTTTGAGTCTGATGCTCCTTTTATCCAGAGTATGGACAGATGAGAAAAAAAAAAAAGAAGTGAGGGAAAGATTAAAATTTTTACAGACAGACAAGGCTGAAAGAATTTATCAACGAGAGACCAACCCTACAAGAAACACTAAGGGAGCTCTGTCGGCTGTAAAAAGCAGACAGGAGGGAGGTCTAGAGGAGGGCACGGAATTGAAGAGTACCAGTAAGGGATAAAAAGAGAAAGAAGAAGAAGAATATACAGATCTGGCAAACAAAAACCAAAGGATAAGATGGTAGATTCAAGAAATGCCTGTACAGTAATAACTTTGAATGTCAAACAGACTATATTCACCAATTAAATGATACAAACTGGCAGAATGGATTAAGAAATATGATCCATCTATATGCTGCATACAAGAGACTCATCTTAGACCCAAGGACACAAACAGTATGAAAGTGAAAGGATGGAAAAAGATGTTTCCTGCAGGCTGTAACCAAAAGACAGCAAGAGTAACTATAATAATATCAGACAAACAGACTTTAAATGTAGAGATGTCGTAAGAGATAAAGACGGAAGCTACATATTAATAAAAGGGACAATTCACCAAGACTGTGTATGCTTCCAGTCAAGGAGCTCCAAACTACATGAGGCAAACATTAGCAAAACTGAAGGGAGCGAGAGACATTTCAACAATAATAGTGGGAGAATTTAATATACCATACTCATCTATAGACAGAACAACCACACAGGATAAACAAGGAAATAGAGAACTTGAATAATTTGATAAATGAAACAGACCTAACAGACATATACCCCAAAACACCAGTGTGTACATTCTTCTTCGGTGCTCACAGAATGTTCTCCAGGATAGATCATTCGCTGGGGCACAAACAGGTCTTTAAAATTTAACAAGACTGAAATTATTCAAAGCACTTTCTCTGATAACAATGAAACGAAGCTGGAAATCAATAACCACCAAAGAAACAGAATTTTCACAGATTTATGGAGATTAAATAACACACTCTTAAACAACCAGGTCAAAGAAGAAATAGCTTGAAAAACTGGCAGCCATCTGGAGATGAAGAATGTATGAGAATACAACATATTAGAACTTATGGGATGTGGCAAAGGCAGTGCTAAGAGGGAAATTTATTGCCCTAAATGCCTATATTAAAAAAGAAAAAATTGCAAAAATCAAGGACTTAATTGCTCACCTGGAGGAACTTGAGAAAGAACAGCAAACTAAACCCAAAGCAACTAGAAGAAGAGAAATAACAAAGATTAAAGCAGATTAAATGAACTGGAGACCAAAAGAAAAACAGAAAGAACCAATAAATGGTTATTTGAGAAAATCAGTAAGATCAATGGATCCATAGTTAGGCTGACAAAAAAAAAAGAGAGAGAGAGAAGATATGAATACACAAAATCAGAAATGAGAAGGGGTCATTACCACAGACCCTGAAGAAATTAAAAAAAAAATCTTACGAACTATATGCCAACAAACTAGAAAACCAAGATGAAACGAATAAATTCCTAGAAATGTGAACAAGCTACACTGACACGAGAAGAAAAAAATATCTCAACAAATCAATCACAGGTAAAGAGATTCAGTCAACAAAAATCTTAGTACAAAGAAAAACCCAGGGCCAGATGGCTTCACATGGGAATTTTATCAAACATTCCACAAAGAACTAACACCAATCCTGCTCAAACTCTTTCAAACATTTGAGGAAAAAGGAAAACTACGTAACTCGTTTTATGAAGCTAACATCACTTTAATACCAGAACCAGGTAAAGACACTATAGGAAAAACCCCAGGCCAATCTTCCTAATGAATATAGATGCAAAAATTCTCAACAAAATGCTAGCAAATCAAATTCAATGACATGTTAAACGAATTATACACCACAACCACGGGGTTTATACTAGGAATGGAAAGGCGATTCAACACAAGAAAAATCAATAAATATTCATACAGCATTTTAACACACAGGAAGGGAAAAATCACATCATCTCAACTGATGCTGAAAAAGCATTCAACAAAACCCAACATCCTTTTCTGATAAAAACACTCCAAAAGAATCAAAAGTAACCTCCTCAATATGATAAAGGGCATATGTGAAAAAATATATATAGATGGTACTGTATTCAATGTTGAGAGACTGAAAGCTTTTCTCCTAAGATCAGGAATCAGACAAGCATACCCTCTGTCACCACTACTATTCAACATCATATTAGAAGTTCTAGCTAGAGCAATCAGGTAGGAAAAAGAAATAAAAGCATCCAAATTGTAAAAGAAGAAAAATATCATTATTTGCAGATGACATGGTACTATATTAGAAAATCCTCAGAAATCTACAACAAAGCTTCTTGAGCTAAAAAACAAATTCAGCAAAACGGCAGAATATAAGATTAATGTGCAAAAATCAGTAATGTTTCTATACACAAGCAATGACCTAACTGAGGAGACAAGTAAGGAAAAAACTGCATTCAAAATGGCAACTAAAATAATCAAGTATCTAGGAATAAACCTAACCAGGCTATAATGGACCTATACACAAAAAACTAAATAACACTGCTAAAAGAAATCAAAGAAGATCTAAACAGGTGGAAAGACATTTCCATGGATAGAAAAGTTAAATATAGTTAAGAAACCAATTCTACCCAAATTGATCTACAGATTCAACACAATACCAATTAAAATTCCAACAACCTACTTTGAAGACTTGGAAAAGCTAGTTATCAAATTCATCTGGAAAGGAAAGAAAACCCAAATGGATAAAAAATATCCTTAAAAAGAACGAAGTGGGAGAATTAACATTTCCTGATTTTAAAGCTTATTATCAAGCCACAGTATTCAAAACAGCATAGTAGTGGCACAGAAATAGAAGTACTGACCAATGGAATCAAATCAAGAGCACAGAAACAGACCATCGAATCTATGCTCAACTGATCTTTGACAAGCCCCCAAATCCACAGAACTGGGACAGAATAATCTTTTCAATAAATGGGCATACAAGAACTGGATATCAATAGTGAAAAAATGAAAAAGCACCCTTACCTTATACTCTATACAAAACTTAACTCAAAGTGGATCAAAGCCCTAAATATAAGAACAAGTACCAAAAAACTCCTAGAAGAAAATAGAAGGAAACATCTTCAATTCCTAGTAATAAAAGGTAGCTTCCTAAACTTTACACCAAAAGCACAAGCAACAAAAGAAAATAGATAAATGGGAACTCCTCAAAATCAAATGCTTTTGTGCCTCAAAAGACTTTGTCAAAAGGTTAAGTAAGAGGCAGCCAACTCAAGGGAGAAAATATTTGGAAATCATGTATCAGATAAAGGTTTGATATTCTATATACATTAAAGAAATCATACAACTCAACAATAAAAGAACAAACAACCCAATTATAAAGCCAGTAAAGATATGAACAGATATTTTTTCAAAGAGCAAATACAAATGGCTAAAAAGCACATTAAGAGATGTGTTCATCAACAGAAAAGTAGATAAACAAACTGTGGTATATACATACGATGGAATATTATGCGGCGGTAAGATGAAATGATGTCCTGAAAACACGATAACATGGATGAACCTTCAGGACATAATGCTAAGTAAAATGAGCTAGAATACAACGATAGACACTATATGATTTCACTTTTATGGCCTTCGGAAAGGTAAACTCAGAGGCTTGTAATACAGAATACAGGGGCCCTAGAGATACACGGAAGCTAGAGATGGGTGAACGGTTAGCTAATGAGGTTGAACTTAAATATAAGGAAATGGATAGAAGGAAAGCGGTTCTTTAGTGAGTCTATAAGTAATGCTACATTGAAGGTGAACATGATTGAAAAGGGTTGAATAGAGCCATGTATCCCACTGATTAACACTACAAATACAAAAAAATATGAATTACTTCAAAAGAATCTTATACTAAGAGTAAATAATATCGGGGTATAGGGAAAACTGTCATTGCACGCTATGGGCTGTGATAACAGGAAGACATCAACAGTATCACAGCGATACCATGGGGTAAATAACCAGGGGAGCAGGAGGGTACAAGAGTTAAGGCCAGGTTTGGATTTTCTATCTGGTAAGGGTATACATATCAGTTATTTTTCTTGTGGTAGCAATGAAAATTGTCTAAAATTGAGAGTATTGATGGACTGTTGACTTTGGACATTATATATGAGCCAAATGGATGGAGATGGCTGAAGGATACACTGAGAAGTAAAATGGCAAAATGTGGTGTATACATATGAGCAAATATTGTGCTGCTACACTAAGGAAAGCTGTGAGTCATGCAATGCTGTGAATAAACCTGGGGGACACTATTTGATGCAAAACAAGCCAGAAACAAAAGAGCAATATTGTATGGTCTCATTTAGAAAACACTTAAAAGAAAATTGGGGCTTAGATTGTAAGCTCTTAGACACATTTAGTCTAAAACAGTAATTGTTATTTCTAAATTTTGAGAGACGGTGGTATATATGTATAATCTGGTATCTTCCTGGAACTTTGGATACCTGTGTGACACCTGAGACTCAGCATTGTGTCAGCATTGCCACATACTACAACTGTTAAAGAAACTGCAAAAGAGATCAGTCTTCAAGTAGAGATAAGAATGAAGCCGCTCAGGTTGCGACTAAGGTAAATCAGAATACAGGGGTAAGGAGGACATTGTCTACACTTTAGAACATCGTCCACACTATGAGATAAAAGCAAGAGAGGTTTATTTTGTCCAGAATCTAAAATTTCTGTAGTACATAATCTAACTCAACCTGTCTGGATAGATCATTTAAACAACCCAAACAAAGGGAGCCCAGAATGGGAATGAAGGCTTGTAATTCTGTACAGCTTGATGTAATGCCCAGATACATCCCAGAGTATGTTGAATAGATAATTGAAAAGTATTGGCAAAGTCCCTTGAGGGACGGGAAAAAAAGTATGGAACTACTAAACTTTATCACCAGAGAAACCTCTGATACAGTCTCAAACATTACGGACTCCCAAGTCAGAAAGCTGAACCCTTGATCTTGAGATTTGCTTTTGTGAAGCTTATGTATATAGTGGAGAGGCTAAGCCTACCTATAGGCATGCCTAAGAGTTACTTCTGGAGGACCTCTTTTGTTGCTCAGATGCGGCATCTCTCTCTCTAAGCCCTACTCTGCAAGTGAAATCATGACTCTTCTCTGTACATGGGACATGACATTCAGGGGTAAGATTGACAATGCCTGCCTGACCAAAAGGGGGAAAAGAATTGTAACAAATAAGGTCTCAGTGGCTGAAAGAGTTCAAATAGAGTTGAGAGGCTACTCTGGAGGCTATTCTTACACAAGCTTTAGGTAGATATTGCTATCTATCATTGGATTTTTACTGCATGCCTAATATACTGGATAAAATACATATTCTTTTTAAAAGATAAGCCTCTAGAATAACTCAGAGGCAAGAGAATGAGGTAACTGAATGCCAGATTTTAGGTCCTCACCATAGCACAGAAAGGTATGTTATTACACAGAGTTGAGTATATGCATTTTCTTTTAAGGCAAGCACTGTTCTTTTACTTCTCTCTATATATTTTCACTTTATCAGCTTCAGTGACAGTTCTTTAAAATTAAATCTCTGAATTTGAAATTCAAATATCCAATGATAACACGATTTTAAAAGTATCAATAAAATACAACTTACCATCCTTAGCACTGTTGAAAACAACAACTGAGACATTAGTAGAAGGATTTTTTGGTTTCGCAACATTGAATATGTCACTGGCAGAATGAAAAGAAGGATAAAGAGATGGCAGGTCCTTTAGTGTGATACTGATGGGCAGGGCTGGGTCCAGGACAAGCATTGGCACCTTAATGCAGTGTGTCAGCAAACATTCCAGCTGCTTCTCACTAGAAAGAAATGCCAACAGGCTTACGACAACATTCTCAAAAATTTAATCAACACCGAAAAGCTTCTACGTGCTGCCAAACTTTCCAGGTATTTTTTTCTGTATCCTATAAAAAGTGCCAACATAAATTTACATGTACTATTTCTATTTAAATATAAGAAATTCCAATAAATAAACTGACAAGGACATGGCTAGATAATTCACAAAATAAGAACTACAACTAATTAATTCGTTTTGGTTTTAAGAACCAAACAGTCTTACGAAAAATCAAAGCAATACAATTAAATAATGAGGTATTACCACTCACTTACACCAAATGTTATTGTGGGTACAGGAAATCTTTCTCCCACACACTGCTGGTGGCATTCCAAATAGGTAACAACCACCTGGGAAAGCAAATCGGTAACAGGCACACCTGGGCCCATAAAGACATATATAATATGCTCTGACTCCATAATCTAACTTCCAGGAATTTAGTCCAAGAGGGCAGAATGAAACAAAATAGGAAAAACGAAATGTCCATGAACAGAAAAATGTCACAGACCCAAATATAAATATCATAACATTATTTTCAATAACAAAAATATGGAAGTGTCCAATATTTAATAAATAATAGTATAGTCTCAACTATTAAAACTGAAAAACATGAAGCATGAAGATTTTATGTCAACAAGGAAAAACATTATAAAGTAAAATTTAAAAGCAGGATACAGAATTATATCTACATTATAACTAAAGAGAAAAATGCATGAAAAGAGAATAACAAAAATGATAGCAGTTGTTATATTAGAATAGTAGAATTATGTAAAGTTTTTTTTCACTTTCCCCTCAATCTTTTGGTAATGCTGCATTATTAATTTTATTTAAATCATTTAAAAATAACGGTATTAAATTGTATAATTTATAAATAAAGCTACATAATTAATATAAAGAGATGATTCAGAAGGCAGTTCTGAATCTTGAGATTCCTCAGGGTCATCTCTAAAAATAACTGCTTTTTTTTTTTTTTTAAAGTCTAATGTTTCAGTGGGGAAGCAGCAGTTAAGAGCTTTCCGCTTGTCAGTGACTCTGGTTTTAAGAACCAAACAGATTCGAGCATGACTCAAATTAAGAGAGATGTATCTTGTCATTGAACTAAATCAAATTTCCTTCTTAGGTCCTTAAACAGAAGACACACAACTGTGATGGCTTTTAAATATAAGGGCCTATATATTAAACACATAATTAATTGAAGATATAAATCTATAAATAAAAAGCTGGCTATAAGGTGGAGTTTAAGTAGACATAAACTCTAGAGCAATTCTAGAGGAACTCTAGGGAAGAAAAAACTTGGTATCTTCTGAACCCTTCCCAAACCACTTGTTTTAGCTACAATCTGAATAATCAGAGTTTGCAATAAGCCACGCTTCCGTCCTGCAAAATTTTGCCTATAAATGGTTGTACCTAATTTGGGGGTGAAAACTAGCAGAAAGATTGAGCAGTAGAGTAAATACAAAATACTATGTATACAACAAAAACAAGTAATAATCTGGAAATTTTACTTCAATACTTCATTTTTTCTTCCTAAAAGGAAAATCAAAATGCTTACCTTTTCTTAGTTGGTTCTGTTGTGTTCTTCCCAAGGATTTCTCTAATGAAAAGCAGAAACAGTTCATGAAGTATGTGGGGGTAAGTGTTACCCTACATGTGAGTGAGAAGTGGCTTACAACATGGGCCTGCCTGGCTGCTCCACTGGAACAAATGTACTGGTAGGAAGTACCATAACACGGTAACTTTTTAAGTGCACAATAAATACGTTTTGATGATATATTATCAACCATGGTGTAGTTCCCAGTAACCAGAAGCAGTTTACTTCAAATAAAGGCTTTTTATATTTTACTAGTAAAACATGTTATTCTGCCAAAGTAATTTTCATGCACTGGAAAGGTCTTATATTCCTTTAAAAAGAGGAGAAAGAGACAATTTGTTGCAGTATAACATGGCACTAACCTGAAATGGGGTGTACCCGTAACATTTATAAAGAAAGGGGTGAATGGGGTTGTTCTCAGCCAACACTCCTGAAGAATCAGAGGCTAAGTCCATCAGCCAAGCCACTAACTCCAAAGGAAGACAGAGGCCCATTATGTCTTTCCCAGATAAAACAAACTGACATATGAAAACAAAACAAAAACTCAAGTTCCTAATTCTGTAGTGTACTATTTGATACTAAAAAGGATCAATGAAAAGAGAATATATCTTTCCACTGCCTTTTGCAAATGGGAAAGAAAATTAAGCATGTAGGCCTGTTTTATTTTTCAAGGGAATAACCTAGTCTTACCAGGAAGCTGATCCACATGGGAACTGACTGCATGCAGCCGTCATCACGCCTGGGACTGACCCGATGGCAGGAAGTGCATGGCTCCTCATCTTACCACCCTCCCAGGGCGCCAACACCGAAGCTGAGACTTCCCTGAGTCCCAAGAAGCCACAGCTGGACAATCGCCAGAGTCTCCTCACAGCATAATTTGAAACAGGATTTTGTTTGGATGACGTCGTGGACATCATCTTATCTTCCTCAAATATACTGTCCACTGCATGGGTAGGATGTATTTTTTTGCAATTTGTTTGTTTTTCACATGGGCAGGCACTGGGAATCGAACCCAGGTCTCTGGCATGGCAGGCGAGAATGCTGCCTGCTGAGTCACCGTGGCCCACCCAGTGCATCTTGTTTTTTAAATGCAGAAAAAACTTTACCTCATTGCTTTCTGCTCCTCCTCCATCTGGTCTCGGACCTGCTGAAGCTCCCTGAGTAGTTCGAGGTCCGTGCCATTCACCCAGGTGTAGACTACATCGATGGGCATGGGCAGACAGAGCCTACGGCAAACCCACAGGCCTCAGCTCAGATGCACTTTTCCAACACATCTGGGAATACGTACATTCTAAGTGCTTAAACTTAGAGGTTATGAAAAAATCAATGAAATCCAACCACGTACAGCATGTATCACAGAACTGTTTTCAAACTGAAACCAGGAAGGGGGATGTGGCTTGGGGGAAGGAAAGCAGCCAATATTGTGCATCTTCTCTGTGCTGTGTGTCCATGCAGACACTTAATTTAATTCACATCACTTGATTCTCACAATCACCCAGTAAGGAGGTGATGTCACCAAGGTAAGTGGGGTGGGGGTAGGGTAGGGGTGCTGAGAGCTCAGGTAGATTAAATAAACGACTAGTCTCATACTTTAGTAAATGGAAGAGATGGAATACAAAGATAACCCAACACTGGAAAGAATTTAGAAGCTTAAAGAACAAAGTTATCAAAAGAAGAAAGCTATCAAACGGTCTACAACGAAGACCTATCCCTATTTAACACTGCAGCCTCCCATGCCCTGCTGCTCCAAGCCCAGCCTTTCCAACCCTCCTCAGCCTGTGGGTTTTTCCCCAAGACTTACCTCCTTTCCACCATATGAGACAGCTCTGATATAACTCCATCTAGAATGTCTTTTCTCATGCCTCTACTGACCACTTGTCCTTACCTAATCCTTTCTTCCCAAACCCCTCCCCACCAAGGAGAATTCATTTAACATGCAGCTTCCATACTACTTTATACTCCCCAGGAGCCTTAGCACACTATGCTGACAGCTCTGTATGTGCACACTTCTTCCTCCAGATGAGCATCTCTAGGGAAAAATCGTATCATGCATTTCACGCCCTGCTTCATCGGTTACTTCTTCTCTTTTCTACAACTTCAAGCTTTCTCTCTCTACTGCTATATTTTGTAAATGCTACCTCATCTAGGTTTTTCTGCCTTTATCTATCAGTGGTTCTTAGTAGACAGAATTACCTAGAGGGCCTGTGAAGAGTTAAAAAAAAGCTTTCCCCACTAAAACGTCAGTTCAACAAGTTGCTCTTGTTCACCACTGTATTCCTAAGGCCTAAGATCACGTCAGGTACACGGATGGGGGTTAATAAGTATTTTCTGGGTAATAACTATTAGCTCATTCCACCAGCATATACGTCAGTCTTTTCTACTAAAAAAAAAAAACTACCTGCCACATAATACCCACACACAGACAATCCAAGGCAATCTCAATCCCAACTTCCCAGGTGGTTGATGCTCAGGCTTTTTTTTTTTTTTTTTTTTTTAATTAAAAAAAAAATTAACCAACACAACATTTAGAAATCATTCCATTCTACATATGCAATCAGTAATTCTTAATATCATCACATAGATGTATGATCATCATTTCTTAGTGATGCTCAGGCTTTTAAATATTAGTTTTAAAAACTGTTTAGGTGATAGATTTTATTTTTAAAAAGGTAAGAAAAAAAATTTTTTTTAAAGAACTGTACAATCGAAAGCTTTCTTGTAAATGCTGTTATCTGATATTAAAGATATTTTAAACCAAACCTAGAGATAGCCACACAGGTTCAACTGAAGAAAACAACATAAGCATTTAATTCTCATATGTACTGGCTTTTTAAATGAGGCCGTATCACATGAGCAATTTAATTTCCTCGTGTAAGTTAACAACCCTAAAGAGACCGTGTGATCTGCTCCAGGTCAGTGAGTCAGTTCTTCTATTATTAGACATGGTCACACTGAGTCTAAGTCTTTCATTCTTACCACTAGATCGCTGTCCTGGCGAGCAGATGCAAAAGAAGCCTTTATCTCAGAGCTGGAGACTACATATGTCATCCTGACTCATATCCAAAGCAGTGGTGACTCTGATACAACGTTTATTTAATTACTGTTAGGTTTAAGTGAATACTTGTGACCTAATAGTCCCTTAGTAGGTAAGAAAACTTAATAACTGAAATAGTATCTTAGAACCAGAGAGTTGAAAGAGATGTTACACTAATTTAACACTCACATTTTTTTACAGATGACAAAACTGAGCTCCAGAGACAATGCCTCACGATTAGCAGCAGTAGATAACTTACATGTTCACTTGTTACTGTCATAAAGAATGAGATTTTAAAATTTGAGGGCAAATAATAACACTATAAGACTACAACTCCGGGGTTGTAGTGAAAATAGCAAAACTTCCTATTAGTATTATGGTATTTTAGAAATATATTTAACATGTTATATATGATTCGTTTGTAATAAAAATAGGCAATTTTGAATTTCCCAACAGAAAAATCAAACTACATTCTAGTGCAATCTAAAATTATGAGAGGCGACATTTAATACAAAAATTTAAAAAATAATAATTCTTTAGAAAGAGAATTAGAATATTTGATTAAAACTGCTGACATTGCTATCTGGGTTTTCTGAGCTAGTTTTCTTTCTAAACGTTTAAGGCCACTTCAGAGCAGGGACGGATGCCTCTGTCCTACCTGACGTAGCACAGCACATGGCACACAGTAGGAACTCAATACATGTTTGAGTTGAAAAAAAAAAAAAAAAAAAGTCAATCAGTTCTGAGCAGTTGTTAAAATGAAGATTAGCTCTATGGCAGAATTCTCGCCTGCCATGCCCGAGACTTGGGTTCGATTCCCAGTCCCTGCCCATGCAAAATAAATGAGTAAATAAATAAATGAAGATTAGAGCAAGTAGGAAACTGCTTTCCTTAAACAATCCTATAATGCAGTAGCTCTAGTATGGTCACAAGAGATGGTAGCTTCAGTGCCTCCAGGGAACTGGATGGATTGCAGGTTCTTGGGGCGTTTCTGAGACCTACAGACTTCAAAACTTTGGGGCTGGGTTCAGTCACCTGTGTTTTCTCAATCCATCTATGGAATCCTGCTGCAGTCTCAGAACTACTATTTTAAATGAACAAGTCTCAAACTTAACACTCTCAAAAATAATTAGGAACACTAAGAGCTTTTATTCATAGTTTATAACTAACAATATTTGCCATGATAGAAATTAAAACTGAGATATTTAAAAATACTTACTAATTCATTTTAAAACAAATAATAAATATCTTCACATGTTAACATGAGTAATTTCCAAAGGAATTACCTGTATGTTTCAAAACAACAAAAAAATTTAGTGGGAACAGAGGTGTTGTTGCAGATGTCTAGCTTAAAAGAAGAAAGCTAGATTCTCATATCTTCTTCTGCACTCAATCTGTCCCCATATGTTGTGTTGGTTAAAATATATGAAGAAGTCAAAGTTCACAGACATTAGTTAGAAAGTGGAGGAGTTTTTTTTAACCCCCTTTTCAGATAATAATGGATATTCTTCCTTGATACTGTAACCAAAATAAGTGGTAGTTTCTTTAATGCTAGTTGCAATGTACACTCCGAAACTACTCAATGAACTTATCTTTTGATCTTTTTTTTGCACTTTGAATGGATCTTTTACTCATGACAAGAGTCTGTAACATCAGGCATTGGTTATTAAAAAATATTATCTTATAGAATTCTGCAGATCTGCCAGATGTTGACATACTTCCTTAACTTCCTTATATAACAACTAAGGTTAATTTTCAGATAGCCATAAAGATCTCATCAGAAATGTCTTTCAGATATTGTGAAGCTGTCAAGCTCATGGTAGTGGAAACAAGTTTTCCAAAAATTTAATTTTCACTTGAAAGCTCAAATTTTACCACTGGCAATAAATTCTGTTAGTTGTTTTTCATCAAGTAACAGGATTACTTTTTTTCATTTTCAAGAAAATAACTTCCAGCAAACAGTGGGAACAACCAACTCAATGGGTCAAGCCCTCAATCTTGGGGTTTGCTCATATGAAACTTACACCGGCAAAGGATAGGCTAAGCCTACTTAAAATTAGGCCTAAGAGTCACCCCCAGAGAACTTTTTGTTGCTCAGATGTGGCTGCTCTCTCTCTCAGCCAATGGTCAGTAAACTCACCGCCCTTCCCCCTCTATGTGGGACCTGACTCCCAGGGGTGTGGACCTCCCTGGCAACATGGGACAGAAATCCTAGAATGAGCTGGGACTCAGCTTCAAGGGATTGAGAAAACTATCTCAAACGAAAT
Organism: Tamandua tetradactyla; assembly: GCF_023851605.1. Lineage (NCBI taxonomy): Eukaryota > Metazoa > Chordata > Mammalia > Pilosa > Myrmecophagidae > Tamandua > Tamandua tetradactyla. Next base: position 171,918,998 of record NC_135333.1, read on the forward strand.
GGGGAGGAGAGAAATGAGATAAAATACAGTGTCAATGGCTGAGAGGTTTCAAACAGAGTAGAGAGGTTATCCTGGAGGTTATTCTTACACATTATATAGATATCACCTTTGTAGTTTAAAGTGTATTAAAGAGGCTGGAGGGAAATGCCTGAAACTGTAGAGCTGTATTCCAGTAGCCATGTTTCTTGAAGATGAATGTATAATGATATAGCTTTCACAATGTGACTGTATGATTGTGAAAACCTTGTGTCTGATGCTCCTTTCATCTACCTTGTCAACAGATGAGTAAAAAATATGGATTAAAAATAAATAAATAGTAGGGGGAACAAATGTTAAAACAAATTGAGTAGACTGAAATATTAGTGATCAATTAAAGGGAGTAGCAAAGGGGTATAGAAAAAAAATAGGGCATTAAAAAAAGGTTAAAATACACTTGATAGATGGAAAACTAGGGGTCAATGAGAGGGAGGGGTAAGAGATATGGTACATATGAGGTTTTTCTTTTTATTTCTTTTCTGGAGTGATGCAAATGTTCTAAAAATGATCATGTTGATGAATATACTACTATGTGATGGCATTGTGAGCCACTGATTGTACACCATGTATGGAATGTCTGTATGTTAAGAATGTTTGTGTTGTATGTTGTTTATCAACAAAAATACTAAAAAAAAGAAGAAAAAGAACTGCCAAATAATCAAGTCTGAATAATCATGCTCTATGTGTCAGTTACCCTTTCAAGTAAAAATGGTGTTCCAGGAAAAGAGCAGCTATTCACCCTGCAAGTCAAATAACTGCACAAGCGCAACTCACACAATTCAAGTCAGCCACAGTGTGTGGCCAAGTGCGTTATGCATGCCTCCCATTTCATCATACAGAATATTAAAAAGATATGTTAAAAAGATATGTGCTCAGGTTGATATTTAAACAAATTAATAATTCTCTGTCAAGGACATTTTTAAGTCTATAACTAGTCTTTTGTTGTGCTTTCTGTAAGTATGCGATGGTGAAGAATGCAATGACTGCCAGTGTGGTTTGGCCATGCCTTGATTCATGCTAAGGTACAGTTCACCCACCGCTGTTTTCACACCATCAGTGCACTCAGCATGGTAGAAAAGGCACATAACATTTTAGTATCATTATAAAAATAGTCTTGGGTAAGCCATGGTGACTCAGCAGGCAGAGTTCTTGCCTGCCATGTTGGAGACCCAGGTTTGATTCCCAGTGCCTGCCCACACACACACACAAAAAAGTTTTGATTTCACAGACTCCCTGCAAGGGTCTCAAGGACCTCCCAGAGCTGTGAAAACTGCTGCTTTTAGGGATTCTAAGGGAAGGATCTAGTTTCTCTATTTTGCTGACTACTTGCTTACAGCTGCCTCCCCTACTAGATTAGAAACACACAGACACAGCTATTTCCTCAGGCATACAGCACGTAACTATACCTCAGGTTCTAGAACAGGGGAGGGCCCAAGAGTCGATCTTTGTTGAAGAAGCAAGTTCAGAGATGTCATTCATGCCTAAGGTGCCTTAAGGACCAAAGTGTAAAGATTTAGGTCAACTCTAAGAATCCCACAGCCGTGCCTTTATTCAGATGTTCAGAACTGTAACAGTGCCTGACACATACAGTCTGAGTAACAGTTATTTTAAGTACTTATTTGAGAGAACCCACTCAGGCACTCGTAATAAATGAACCAAGGAATACGAAGTGCCTCTAAGTAGGGACAGGGCCACAGAGGAATTGGTGATACAGGTGCTGTGGTTCTCAGAAAACTCACAAGCTACTAAGAAGATGTCTTAATTGAATGTGATTGTCACCCGCTGTCTAATTTGGTCTCCTGGTTCTGCTAGAGCAGGGGAAGTACTGATGGGACCTGGCCTCAGGGGAACACGGACAGCCGGAACCTTCCAGTTACTGCCTCTGTGAATCAGACCAGGGTCCTTCCTGCCGTGACCTTTGCTAACTAGCCCTTGTTTGCTTTGGTCACCTTGTGGTGCTAAGATTACAGGGTAGTGATAAGCTGTACAATGAAAAGGAGAGATAGCTGATGCTGCATAAATAAAAAAGGAAAAGACTCAGTTTATTTTTTTAAAGTGAGGAGGATAATCACCACAAGAATCCAAAACGAAAGTTCATGCAGTGATTTCCTGGTTGAGTGAAAGTTGGAAATGGGACAGAGATTTGTTTTATCTGTCTGTATTGTTTGAATTGTTTTCAACTACAGATATATATTGCTTGTATGATATAAAACTACTGTAAGTAATAATATTACAGACAAAAGCTTCTGAAAGGTTCTAAGTGATTGGCTTCTATTCTGAGGCCTGCCTTGTCAGGGAGGAGAAAACCCCTCAAGGAGAGGGTCAAAGTAGCACTCAGAGGCGGCCGCCGAGATACTTGGGCTTACGGAGAGAAAGACCCAGGTTGCAAGGGGCATCCCGGAGAGGTGGGCCTGCAGCCACAGGGCTTGGCTAGTGGTGTGAGCACAGGGGCCACTGCAGCCACCCGTTTCCACTACCTACAGGACGGTGAGCTCACACCTTTACCTCGCAGAACGGGGGCGAGCATAAAATGTCATCATGCCACAAAGCACTCAATCTATGGTAAGACACGATGACTCCATGGGTCTATGTTTTTTCATCTATAGAATATGGGGCAAAAATAAAAGGTTTCTTCAGATGGCATTAGTCTTCAATAAGTTAACTATATCTATGACATGAAGACACCATCACGAGTTGTCATTTAAGTCCAAATAACAGATACTCTTAAAAAAAAAATAGATGTCTTCTCACCGATTCTGAAAGGATTTTCCAGCAACATTGTCTCTATAGGAATCAAACAAAACATGATATTGATCCCGACTCCATTCCAGAACCACCTACAAAAAAAAAAAGAAGAAACAATATGATTTCTCTTCATAAAAAAACAAGCATGTGCAAATTTCGTTCCATTTTAATTTCATTAGGAATTGTCCAAGGAACTGAACAGGTAGATCAATTTAACTTCATTCATTCACTCGGTGCCTATCATATACCAGACACAGTGCTAGATCCAAATAAATAAGCTACAGTTCCTGCCCTTGGCAGCCTAAAAAGACTTAGTATCTCACTATGCTGGGGGTGGGGGAGGGAATCAAAGAGGTTTAAAAGGCTGTAATGTTTGAATTGGATCTTGAAGAATGGAGCCCACCAGGTAGGGAGAAAGGGACAGTACAGCCAGCAGGAAGAGCATGCTCAGAGTAGAGAAGCAGCAAAGACAAGCTGTTTGGGGGCAACTACGCAGCTGGCTTTGGCTAGAACACTGGCAGACAGCTGGGGAGACATGAGGCTGTGCCTTGACTGTGGGTGCCTCATATGCCACAAGAAGCAGAGGCACGGAAGGAATTTAAGGCAGTGACACAGTATGCCTGACGTTTGGAAGAGACTCTGCACAATATACAGGAACATGAGTTGCAACAGAAGAGTCAAGATATGGCGAGTGATGACCTTACTATCTGTGAGGTTTCCGCTGATGCTTTGTTAAATATTTCAGGAGAAAATGGGAGGTTTTAGAAAGAAGCTCGCTTATACCCACACTCCAAATCAATAACCCTACCTATCCATCTGTGCCACCTTCTTTACTCCATTTACCACAGAGGACCTGCCTACCTTTCCTGCAAATATCTCATCTCTGTCCATCTGCTTTGAATCCCATCAACTAATCTTCTCAAGTCTTTGCTCTATCTCTTTCTCAAAAGTATTATCCCCACCAACACACAAATGTATTCCAGTATCTTGGGTACAAATGCATTCCACTGTCTTGAGTAAACATTCCCTTTACTCCACAATGCCTTCTAGTCAATGCCTCTTCCCCCAACTCTTTGTCCCTTTCACAGTCAAATATCTTTAAGAAATCCACAGAAAAGAAAACAAAGTCGCTTTTGATGATAAATGCACAGCCATATGATGATATTGTGAACCACTGATTGTATACTTTGGATGATTACATGGTGTGTGAATATATATCAAAAAATAATAAAATACAAAATTATTTTAAAGCTTTAAAAAATACATGGATAAAAAATAAATAAATAATGGGGGATAAGGGTAAAAAAATGGGTAGACTGAAATACTAGAGGTCCATGAGAAGTAGAGGTAAGAGGTATGCTATGTACGAGTTTTTTCTTTTTATTTCTTTTTCTGGAGTGATGAATATGTCCTAAAAATTATCATGGTGATGAATGCACAACTATGTGATGATATTGTGAGCCACTGATTGTATGTATACCATGTATGGACTGTATGCATGCGAAAATGCATCAATAAAAATACTTAAAAATATATATTTATATCTTTAAGAAATCATCTCCCACTCTCCTATTCACCCTCTAGCCCACTCCAAATATCACTCCTACACTCCACATCAATGACCGTATTAAGGCCCCTGTATTGCCAAATTCATGACATTTTTCTGATCTCCATCTTACTCAATTCCCAGTAGTTGCCCAATTCCTCCTTCTCGAAAGAATTTCTGGTTTCCTTCCTGAAACCCCTGCCAGATCCCTCCTACCACTCTGGTGGCATCTCTTCAGTCACCCTGTCGGCTCACCCTCTTCGACATGCCCTAAGTGTATTCTTTCCTTCTTATCCCCTCCCTGGAGTGCCTTCCTCCCTCCCCAACACCTAGGACTCTCCCAGCCTTCTATCCTACCACCCTTCGACACACCGATAGCTGTGGGTACTCCAGTCATTTCATTCGTATGTGGTCGATGGAAAGGAGAGAAAGGGAGAAGTCATACCTCCCACTGTCATCGTCACTGGTCAGCAGTTAGTACCTGGCCACATCCCGCTGTCATCGTCACTGGTCAGCAGTTAGTACCTGGCCACATCCTGCTGTCATCGTCACTGGTCAGCAGTTAGTACCTGGCCACATCCCGCTGCTGTCGTCACTGGTCAGCAGTGAGTTACCTGACCACATCCCGCTGCTGTCGTCACTGGTCAGCAGTGAGTTACCTGGCCACATCCCGCTGCTGTCGTCACTGGTCAGCAGTGAGTTACCTGACCACATCCCGCTGCTGTCGTCACTGGTCAGCAGTGAGTTACCTGGCCACATCCCGCTGCTGTCGTCACTGGTCAGCAGTGAGTTACCTGGCCACATCCCACTGTCATCGTCACTGGTCAGCAGTGAGTTACCTGGCCACATCCCGCTGCTGTCGTCACTGGTCAGCAGTTAGTACCTGGCCACATCCCACTGCTGTCGTCACTGGTCAGCAGTTAGTACCTGGCCACATCCCGCTGTCATCGTCACTGGTCAGCAGTTAGTACCTGGCCACATCCCGCTGCTGTCGTCACTGGTCAGCAGTGAGTTACCTGGCCACATCCCGCTGCTGTCGTCACTGGTCAGCAGTTAGTACCTGGCCACATCCCGCTGCTGTCGTCACTGGTCAGCAGTGAGTTACCTGGCCACATCCCACTGTCATCGTCACTGGTCAGCAGTGAGTTACCTGGCCACATCCCACTGTCATCGTCACTGGTCAGCAGTGAGTTACCTGGCCACATCCCGCTGCTGTCGTCACTGGTCAGCAGTGAGTTACCTGGCCACATCCCACTGTCATCGTCACTGGTCAGCAGTGAATTACCTGGCCACATCCCACTGTCATCGTCACTGGTCAGCAGTTAGTACCTGACCACATCCCGCTGCTGTCGTCACTGGTCAGCAGTTAGTACCTGGCCATATCCCGCTACGGGAAGTCCAGGTGGGCCTGTGCTCTAATACTGTGCATTTCTTTCCATGGCCTCAGGATCGCCATGACCCAGCCTCTGCCTCCCTATATAACTTCATGTCACTGGGCACCATAAACACCACAAATTCTCATTCTCTCAATCCATGTATTAATTTAAAAGCATTTACTGAGGGTCTAATGCAGCTGGTGCTAGCCTTGCAAAGACAGATAAGCTAGGTTCTCTGATTTCAAGGGACTACATAATCAATTGTTTTAATAGAGAAGTTTATTGCCAGCTACACTGTAGGAGGAGAACCTGACCATTCCCGGAAGGTACCAGGAAAGACTTCCCAGAAGAAGCAATGTTTGAACAGAATCTTAAAAGAGAAATAAGAGTTTGCCAGCAGATCAACTGGACAGCATGGGGTACACTACAAATACTTGCCACCAGACTGGATAGGGGGTGAAGGAGAGGGAAAAAATCAAGAATGATTGCTAGGTCTTCAGTATTTTCAGTATAAGGGACTAAAGGAATGGTGGGGGTCATTTAATGACATGGGGGGTAAGGGAGTACTGGGGGCCAAAACTGGTGGGATTCAAGGGATCCATTTCAGTCACAGTAAATTCAAAGTTAACATGCATTTAACTGGCCTCTCCAACTAGAGTGCAAATTCCTGGAGAGAGAACAATCTCTACCTTTCTTACATTACACAGCACCAAAACCAAGAGGAAATAAATAGATATCAGATACCACTAACTTTGAGAAATGTAGAGCATATACCTATTTTCAACAACTTTAAATCAATGATACAATTGTTTCCATTTTTATCAAATTTACTGAGCACATACATACATGCACACCTCAGAGATACTGAAAGTTTGGTTCCATACCACTGCAATAAAGCAAATATCGAATAAAGCGAGTTATACAATTTTTCTGGTTTCCCAGTGCATATAAAATTATGTTTACACTATAATGTAGTCTATTAAATATGTGATTATATAATGTCTTAAAAATAATGTGCAAACCTTACTTTAAAAATTCTTTAATTGCTTAGAAATGCTAATCATCATCCAAGCCGTCAGTGGTCTTTTCCTGGTGGAGGATCTTGCATCAACACGGATGGTTGCTAATAATCAGGGTGGTTATTACTGAAGGTTGGGATGGCTGTAGCAATTTCTTAAAATAACAATGGAATTTGCCACATTGACTCTTCCTATCATGAAAGGTTTCTCTGTAGCATGAGATACTGTTTGACAGCATTTTACCCATAGTATAACTTCTTTCAAAATGGAGTCAGTCCTCTCAAACCTTGTTGCTGCTTTATTAACTAAGTTTATATGATGTCCTAAATCCTTTGTTGTCATTTCAACAGTGTTCACAGCACCATCACCAGGAGCAGATTCCATCTCAAGAAACCAAACTCTCTGCTCATCCATAAGAAATAGCTCCTCATCAAAGTTTTAACAAGAGTGTAGCAATTCAGTCACATGTTCAGCACCACTTCTAATTCTAGTTTTCTTGTTAGTTCCAACATATTTGCAGTCACTTCCTTCACTGAAGTCTTAGACCCCTTAAAGTCAACAATAAGGGTAAAATCAGCTTCTTCCAAACTCCTGCTTCATGTTGTTATCTTGACCCCCTCCCTGGAATCACGAATGTTCTTAGTAGCATCCAGAATGGCAAATACTTTCCAAAATGTTTTCAATTTACTCTGCCCAGATCTATTAGAGGAATCACTATCTTCGGCAGTTATAGCCTTTTAAAATGTATCTCTTAAATAATAAGACTTGAGTTGACTTGATCCATGGGCTGCAGAATGGATGTTGTGTTAGCAGGAATGAAAACAACACTGATATCCTAGTTCCTCTCCACCAGAGCGCTTGGGTGAACAGGTGCCATGTCAATGAACAGCAGTATTCTGAAATGAATTTTTTTCTGAGCAGTAGGTCTCAAGAGAGACATATGTGCTGTCATCCAGGCTTTGTTATTCAATTTATAGGGCACAGGGAGAGTAGATTTAGCACAGTTCTTAAAGGCCCCAGGATTTTCAGGATGGTAAATAAGCAATGGTTTCAACTTAGAGTCACCAGCCACATTACAACCTGATAAGAGAGTCACTCTGTTCTTTCAAGCTTTGAAACTAGACACTGACTTTTCCTCTCTTGCTATGAAAATCCTAGATGGCAACTTCTTTCAATAGAAGGCTGCATTTTTACATTGAGAATCTGTTGTTTATTGCAGCTTCATCAATTATCTTAGCCAGACCTTCTGGGTAACTTGTTGCAGTTTCTACGTCAGCACTTGCTGCTTTATTTTGCACTTTTATGTTATGGAGATAAGTGTCTTTCCTTAAACCTCATGAACCAACCTCTGCTAGAATCAAACTTTTCTCCTGCCTTCACAGAACTGAAGAGAGTTAGGGCCTTGCTCTGGATTAGGCTCTGGCTTAAGGGGAAGGTGTGGCTGGTTTGATCTTCTACTCAGACCACAAAAATTCTCCATATCAGGAATAAGGCTGTTTCACATTCTAATCGTTTGTGTGCTCACTGGAGTAGCACTTTTAATTTCCTTCTAGAACTATTCCTCTGCATTCACAACTTGGCTAACCGGAGCAAAGGGCACAGATTTCGGACTATCTCACCTTAGGACATGCCTTCCTCACTAAGTTTAATCAATTCTAGGTTTTGATTTAAAGTGAAAAACTTGCGAATCTTCCTTTCACTTGAAAACTCAGAGGCCACTGCAGGGTTATTAATGTGCCTAATTTCATTTTTATTGTGTTTCAGTGAGTAGGGAGGCCCGAGGAAAGGGAGAGAGACATGGGAATGGCTGGTCAGCAGAGCAGTCAGAACACACATTTATGGTTCAGTTTGCTGTCTGGTAAGGGTAAGGCTTGCAGTGCCCCTTTTAGAAGAATTACAGAAGTAACATGAGAGATTGCGGATCACAGATCATCATAACAGATAAAATAATAATGAAAAAGTTTGAAATATTACAAGGGTTACCAAAATGTAATACAGAGACATAAAGTAAGCACATGTTGTTGGAAACATGGCACAACAGACTTGCTTGACACAGGTTTGCCACAAACCTCGAATTTGTGAAAAAATGCAGTATCTGTAAAGAGCAACAAAATAGTAATAAAATGAAGTATGCCTATATAGAAGTGACTTGCCATCAGCATCCCTGGGTAGTTTGCAAAAGGAGAACGAGCATATCTAAAATTTTTGTAAAACAAGCCACAGAAATAAAGCTCAATAAAATTACTCTCGTCTGGTGGGATAACCTGACAGCTGAGAAATGCTGGCATGCTGTATGTTGGTACAACGTGACCGCCTTCATCAGATAAAAGCATCTCCAAAGCACACCTGGGTTATCTGCCAGTACAGCAACAGTAAAGGGCCCTCTCCCACACACTCAGCACATTCTGACTAGTCCAGCTTTCTGCTCGCAGGTCTTGGGGGGGCGACAGAAGTGCTGGACTATGACTCAGGGGACAGGGGTTTTCCTCCAGCCCTGCCCCTTGTATAGGGGACCCTGAGCAAGTTACTTGTCTATGTGGGCTATTTTATCATCTATAAAATGAAGGGGGCTGACCTTCAAATGACCAAACTATATGACCAAAGCAGTTCCTCGCTGTGCCACAGCAAGTCCACAAGGACACTGCATCTGCCTGTTCCCAACCTTCCCCCAGCTCTCTCTCCTGGGTTGTGACCCCACTGCCACCTGAACCAGATGCTTCTCTGTCATAACCCCCGCCTTTGCCTAATCCCAGCACCAATTAGACCCCACTATGGAAAGTCTGCCAACCCCCTTTTAGAATGAATAAATAATTGAAAAGGAGCAGAAGACAGTATCAATTGAAGGAAAGCATTATAGACCATCATATTGGTTTATAATTTAGCCTGGTAAAATCAATTAAAATTCATCAAAGGGTTAGTGTCAGGTCATGTTCTTAACACTGTCAAGAATGATAAAGAATAGAAATTTGAATGAATAAATATCAAATTTTTTATTACAGGTAAGCTGCAAAAATAAATACCTTCCAAAAAGTTTTTTTTTAAAAAGCCAACAACAACAAAAAACCTAAAACTTTTTGTAGTGAATCGATAAGTGTCCCCCCAAATTCATGTCCATTCAGAACCTCAAAATGTGACCTTATTTGGAAATAGAGTCTGTTTTACTTTGCTAATGCTGCTGGAAATATAATACAGCAGAAATTTTTTGGCTTTTATAAAGGGAATTTATTAAGTTACAAGTTTATAGTTCTAAGGCCATAAAAATGTCCAAACTAAGGCTTCCAGGGAAAGCTAAGTTAACTCAAGAGAGGCCAATGGGTCTGGAACACTCTGTCAGCTGGGAAGGCATGTGGCTGGCATCTGTTGGCCCTTTGGCTTTTGGTTTCAAACAGCTTCCCCAGGGGTACTTTCTTTCGGTATCACCAAATGTCTCTATCTGTGATGGCTCTGAGCTTTTTCCAGAATGGTTCCCTCTTAAAGGACTCCAATAAGCAGATTAAGACCCACCTTGAATGGATGGAGACACATCTCCAGGGAAAACGCCTAATCAAAAGGTCCCAACTACAACTGGGTGGGTCACATCTTCATGGAAACAACTTAATCAAAAGATCCCAAACAACTTAATCAAAAGGATAAAGAGCACGGCTTTTCTGGGATACACAACACCGTCACACCAGCACAGGGTCTTTGCAGATGTAATCAGCTAAGACGCCATCTAACTGGATTAGGGTAGGCCCTCAATCCAATGGTTGGTGTGCGTAAAAGAGAGACCCAGAGAGACTCAGACAGAAGAAGTCCATGTAAAGACAGGGGCAAACAAGGAGTGATGCAGCTATGAGCCCACAAATTTCAAGGATTACCAGGAGTCACCAGAAATTAGGAGGCAAGGAAAGATCCTCACTGACACCGTGATTTCAGATCTCTAGTCTCCAGAAGGGCCAGAATAAATTTCTCCTGTTTAAACCACCAAATTTGTGGTAATTTGTTCTGGTGATCCGGCACAGTAAAACACTTGCTATTAGATATTGTTTTCAACCATTATTAGCAATATCCGGAAACTCCAGAAACAGGTTAGAGAAATACTAACTACTGTAAAAACTAAGCCTCCTTTCTCCCACAAAGCCTTTCCACATTATTCCTCCAAAACAACTATTCTCTTTCTGGAACTCTGGGTAACTTTCCTCTACCACAGACTTGGAAATTAGTTACCTATCTCCTGGTGGCATTTCTTGTCTTACATCATGTAAGTTTCTTATTATTATTTCTTTTCTTCCCACGTTAGCCTCTAAAAACTGTTCTGAGCATAGAGAATTGATTACAATTCTATTTATCATCTAACTCATACCCAGCATAGTTCCTCCTAACACCATCTTTTTAATAATATCATCTGGTTAAGGCAGGAATGGCATCAGGAAGAAAACTGGATTTGGGAATTTGGGACCCTTCTGGGAGAAACTCCCAGTTTTCCTATTTAGGAGCTGCGTAGCTTTGGGCAGATCACAAATGTTCAGGCCTCAGTTTCCTCATCTGTAAATGGGTACAGTATCTATCTTCTCAATCTGTCATGTTGCTATAGAACAGAGATGCTCGCATGAAGTGGGTCCAACAAGGGTATGAGGAGCATGATGGGGTTACCGGAAGTCACAAGTACACAAAGCCTATCTTCCTGAACCATCAACCATAAGACATCTGAAACATATTGATCCTAACATAAATGCAAATGTTTTTTAGAGAAAAATACAAAGTTCGTATGATTTTTACAGCTACAATATTGGCCTTCAGAATAATTTCCTACTTGCCATTTTGAGCTATTCCCCCAGATGCCTGCTCTCTACAGTATTCTTCTCAGAACGTTATTTTCTGTTATTAAGGGCACTTTACTGGGAAAGTGTGAGATACAATGAACTAAGATACAATTTATTAAAATATTAAATAAGCTATGAAATACCACAGAAACAATGCATCATTAATAAAGAAATGTAAATATCATATTTTATTCTACTAGTTAAAAATGTGTTATTTCTTCTAAGATTCCATCATGGCATGTAAGGTACTCCAGATCAATTTTGGTCAGTTTTCACAAAATAGCAGCCAAACACAATCTAATTTGTTGATCCCAAAGAAATAGCACATGCACACACACGCACACACACACACTTTCGCTGGGCACCAACATACCAGGTGCTCCACCCAGCATGGACACGCTTTACCATACTGAACCCACAAGGCATTAATGGTGAGGCGGCTACACGATGGCTCATTCTACAGAGACCCCAGGGTGGGTAGGTTTTGCGTGGTGAGAGTTGAGTCAGCCTGGCTCCAGAGTCCAAGCTCCTGCTTAACTCTGCCCAGGCTCTCAGTTTCACCAGCTGCCTCCTCTGACATTTATACAGAGCTCGCTTTGTCAAGTACATGTTTATAAATATGATCATTCACCCAATTCTGAATCTGGTGTATTTACCCTTAATTCAATGACCCAGAACTGTTTCTCTGGCATGTTTATAAATGACAACAGGTCATCTTTTAGGTATGTTTTTACTCTGTATTGTTTAGAACATCTAGCAGTCCTTTAAGTGGTTTGTACACACAAATGGTAAACATTTTTTGATACACATATTTTTTAATTACAAACTAAGACACACTTTTGTTTAAGAATTTTATGATTTCAGCACAGGATCAAAAGTGTGCCTTTGGTAGAAAAGTGGTGAATGAGATGTAAGACCATAATCTTTTATATCAGAGGAGTTCCTTAGTTAAGGAAAGAAGGGAAAAATAATTATTAGGAAGTCATCTGGTATATAGTGGAGCGTTCTTAAGATTTAAAATCAGAAGACAGAAGTTTAAATCTGGCACTTATCGGTAATATAAATGTAGGGCACTTCTCTATTCTCAGTTTCTTCTTCTGTAGAACAAGGATATTATTACCACTTGTTTCACAAGATCATTTTGATGAGTAAATGAGATGTGCAAATCATATGGCTGTACAACAGAACATGAAAATGATTTACATGTCTCCTAAAGATAGGACTTACAATGGTGCAATATAATTTACCCGTTTAACTGTCTGTCTATGCCTCTTGAGTCAGTGAAGGTCAGGGACTTATCTCTTTCTTATTTTTATTCCTAACATTTTGCATAGTACCTGGTACAAAATCAGTAAACTTTCTCAGAATGAATGAATAAGGCTATCAGTTTGCAAAGTAAACACCATGGAGCAGCATCTCTACAGATTTTTCTCCAAAATATTTTGCCTTCAGACCCATTGCCAAACGGTTAAAGTAAAGTTTAAAGACCTGAGTTATAGAGACAATAGCAGGCATAGGCCATATAGGCACACAAAACTCTCTCTCAGTAAAAAGCACATGTCCCCTGGATGTTGTCAATATTTTGAGTGCCATAGTGCCCTGCAAAATTTAAGCTCCCAGGACACTCTATTTTCTAAGCAGTGAGAATGCTAACAACACTGACAGAACTTTTCATACATTGGTGATCACATTAGAAATCCACAATGTTCCTAGTTTAAAAGAGGCTCTTTATAGTTTCTGAAAACGAAATTTGCTTTGCATTAAAAGGTACTAAAAAGAGGGTACACTGTAAAGATATTCTAGGCTTTATCTTTCCTCTCATCCCTACCTTCCTCTGAAGAACTTTCAGGAAGTCAACTATGCTTTATCACTAGCAGCAGTTTTTAATCATATCTGATTAAAGATGCTTGCTTCCCCAATATAAAGTGGTTTATGGTGTAATTAAGCAGAATTTTTCAAGTCAAAATATTAATCCATTTCATTTTAAGAGTTGAATGATTATTAAAAGACAACATAAAAAAAAAGACAACCTATACATCCACTTTGAGTCCATTTTTGTATAGCGTGTAAAATAGGGGTCGTCTTTCATTCTTTTGGCTTTGATATCCAGTTCTCCCATGCCCATTTATTGAAAAGACTACACTATCCCAATCAGTGGATGTGGGGACCTTGTCAAAGATAAATTAACTCAAAGTAGATGCATAAGCGCCAGTATCACAAAATCCTAGAAGAAAATATAGGGAAACATCTTTAAGATCTAGTAATAGGAGTAGTTTCCTAAACTTTACACCTAAAGCACTAGCATCAAAATAAAACACAGATAAATAGAAACTCTTCAAAATCAAAGGCTTCTGTGCCTTAAAAGGCTGTCAATAAGGTGAACGGGCACCCAACTCAATGGGAGAAAATATTTAGAAATAACATATGAGATGAAGGTTTGATATCCAGTATACATAAAGAAATCATACAACTCAACAACAAATGAACAAACAACCCAATTACAAAATGGGCTAAAGATATGACTAGACATTTTTCTGAAGAGCAAATTCAGATGGCTAAAATGCACATAAAGAGGTGCTCATTTTCATTAGCTATAAGGGAAATGCAGATCAAGACTACAATGAGATACCACCTCACACCTATAAGAAAGGGTGTTATTAAACAAAACAGGAATCCACAAATGTTGGAGAGGCCATGGAGAAATTGGAACACTTATGCACTGCTGGTGGGAATTTATAATGGTACGGCTGCTATGGGAGACAGTTTGGCAGTTACTTAGGAAACTAAATATCGAGTTGCCCATGACTCAGCAGTAACACTACTCGGTATATACCCACAAGAGCTGAAAGCAGTGACAGAAACAGATATTTGCACACTGATGTTCATAGCAGCATTATTCACAAATGCCAAAAGATGGAAACAACACAAGTGCCCATCAATAGAGGAGTGGATAAGCAAAATGTGGAATATACATATGATGGAATATCATGCAGCAGTAAGACAAAATGACATTCTCAGCACATGACAAGATGGATGAGGCTTGAGGATGTAACGCTGAGTGAAATAAGCCAGACACAAAAGGATAGATACTGTATGATTCCACTTTTATGACCATGGTTATGGTAAAATCAGAGGCTTTTACTATAGAATATAGGGGACCTAGAGATACATGGAAGCTAGAGATGGGTGAACAGTTAGCAAATGAGGCTGAACGTAATGTAAGGGAATGAACAGAAGTGAAGGTGGTTCACTGGTGGGTCTATAAGTATTAGCACCATGTTGAAGGTGAACGCGACTGAAAGGGGTTGTATAAATGTCAGGACATGAATAAAGCTGGGACCTGCTGCTGAAAGTAAGCATTTTGCACAGCCCCACCACCCCCTACGCTGCTTATTTTCCTACGATAATACACTGAAATTCAGAACCTTTGCTTCATTTCACAGAAAGGGAGATGCAAGAGTGATGAAAGAGTCAAGGTCACCATTAGGAGCCTGGGTATTTAAGGGTTGTGTGCAGGTCAGAGCAGCACAGTGGCTTAGAAATTTCCAGAAGGGGAGCACAGTCGACAGGATACTGGCGTCTTGTGGGCAGCAGCAGGCGGGGAGCATGGCAAGCGCCCCAGCTGCCTCCTCTCTGTTCTTCACCATCACTACCTTCTCCTACCCTGTCTCAGGGACCTAAGATGCCATCACTTAGCTCCAGGAACAAAGGCCCAATTTTAGGAATCACTGAAAACAAGACAGTATTTGAAGAACTATAAACATCAACCAACTGAGTTTGGTATAACAACAGCTTGGTTTCCTCACGATTTCCCTTTGTGGAAACAGCAAGACTTTTTAAATGGGTAGATTTGGATTCAAACCCCAATTCTGCCAAACCCTGGCATTCTGGGGCACACTCATCTCAAGTTGTTCTTCCCTCTGTAAAGTATGAATAAATGGCAGTGATGTGGCAAAACAATTTATAAAGGGGAGGGGGAGTTGAGTAGAGCCATAGATCCCAAAGATTAAACCTGCAAATACAGATAAGGTCTTCCATGAACTACTTCAAAGGTATGAATCTTTTACAAAGAGTAAATAATATCGTGGTATAGGGGGAAAACCACTGTTGCATGCTATGGGCTATATTTAACAAGAAGAGGGGGGCAAGGGTAGCTCAGTGGTAGAATTCTTCTCTGCCATGTGGGAGACCTGAGTTTGATTTCCAGCCCGTGCATTCTCCAAAGAAAACAAACAAACAAACAAAATCAACAAATAGTACTGCAATAACAGATACTCACATGGAAAAAGAATGAAATGTGACCCCTGCCATATAGCATACCAAAACAAACAACAAACAAAAAAACCACCTAACACAGGAAGAAATCAACAGTATCATAGCAATACCACGGATAAATAATTGGGGGAGAAAGACAAGAGCTAAGGGAAGGTTTGGATTTCCTATTTGGTGAGGATGTGTTTATCAGTTATTTTTCTCTTCAGAGCAATGAAAATTGTCTAAAATCGAGAGTGTTGATGATTATACCACTAAATGAGGCTAATCTGAGACATGGATTGTTGCTGTGGACATCATACATGATGCCCAGTGGATGGAGGTGGCTGAAGGATACACTGACTGAGAAGCAGAAAGGTGAACTGTGGTGTATACATATGAGAGAATGTTGTGCTGCTACAGAAAGGAACGAAGTCATGAGACATATAACAAAGTGAATGAAACTTGGACATCATGTGATGCAAAATAAGCCCAAAAAAAAGAACAAATATTATATGATCTCTTTTTAAAAATATTTATAAGAAAAAATACTTATAATTAAAATTGTAAGCTCTTATAGCAGACACATTTAGACCAGAGAGTAAATGTTATTTCTAGATTTTGAGAGGCTACGCTATATATGTATAGCATGGTATCTCCCTGTAACTTTGGGTACCTATGTGACACACCTAAGACTCAGAGATGGGGTTCTGTAGCTCTGAAGGTCAGCACTGCCACATCCGAAAACTGTTAAAAAAAAAAGTTAAAAAAGAGATCAGGCTTCAATAAGAGATAGGAAGCCAACTAAGTTGGGACTACAGTAAATCAGAATACAGACGTAAGGAAGACATTGTAGGCATTTTAGAACTGTACCTACTGTATGAGATCAAAGGAAGAGAGTTTTATGTTGTCCAAAACCTAAACTTTCTATAGCACATAATCTAACTCAACCTGTTTGGATAGATGACTCAAACAATCCAAACACAGGAAGCCCAAAATGCGAATGAGGGCTTGTAATTCTGTATAGCTTAATGTAATAATGAGATTCATCCCAGAGTATGTTAAGCAGATAATCAAAAAGTATTGACAAAATCTCCTGAGGGATGGGAGAAAAGATATGGAACTACTAAAGTTTACCACTGGGGAAACCCCTGATTCAGTCTCAAACATTAGGGACTCCTGAGTCAATATGCCAAGCCCTTGATCTTGAGGGTTGCTCCTGTGAGGCTTATTTCTGTACTGGAGAAGCTAAGTCTACCTATAGTTATGCCTAACAATTACTTCCAGGAACCCTCTCCTGTTGCTCAGATGTGGCGTCTCTCTCTCTCTAAATCCAACTCTGCCAGTAAAATCATTACTCTCCCGAAGGGATACAGACTGTGCAACAGGACTGGATACAAAACTCAGGAATGGACAGCACAATACTACCTAACTGTAATACAATTATGTTAAAACACTGAATGAAGCTGCATGTGAGAATGATAGAGGGAGGAGGGCTGGGGGCATAAATGAAATCAGAAAGAAAGATAGATGTTAAAGATTGAGATGGTATAATCTAGGAATGCCTAGAGTGTATAATAATAGAGACTAAATGTACAAATTTTAAAAATGTTTTTGCATGAGGAAGAACAAAAGAATGTCATTACTGCAGTGTACTGAAAATAGATGGTAATTAATATCTTAAAATGTCACCTTATGTGTGAGACTAAAGCAAAAAATGTTTACTTGGTACAAAATTTATATTTTGACTAGTGCATTTCCTAATATAACTTATGTAGATAGTTTGATTGAACACCATAAGTACCTGGAATCTCAGGAAGGACATGAGATTTTGTTGGTTTGCCCAGAGTGATGCCCTGATGAATCCCAGAGTTATTTGATCAGTGAGTGGAAAAGTATTTGCAAAGTCCCCGTCAGGGAATGGTGAGAGTGGGGAGAATTCCAACTTCCCCAAGTTGAATTCTTGATATTCTCACAAGCAGTGTGGACAACCAAAGCTATAGGCCGAGCCCCCAGTCTTGGGGTTTGTTCATATGAAACTTAACCCCACAAAGGATAAGTCAAGCCTACTTAAAATTTAGGCCTAAGAGTCACCCCCAAGAGAACCTCTTTTGTTGCTCAGATGTGGCCTCTCTCTCCAGCAAACACAACTAAAGCTCTCTCACCACCCTTCCCCTGTCTACGTGGGACATGACTCCCAGGGGTGTGGATCTTCCTGGCAACGTGGGACAGAAAATCCTAGAATGAGCTGAGACTCAGCATCAAGGGATTGAGAAAACCTTCTCAACCAAAAGGGGGAAGAGTGAAATGAGACAAAGTGTCAATGACTGAGAGATTCCAAACAGAGTCGAGAGGTTATCCTGGAGGTTATTCTTATGCATTAAGTAGATATCACCTTGTTATCCAAGATGTAATGGAGAGGCTGGAGGGAACTGCCTGAAAATGTAGAGCTGTGTTCCAGTAGCCATGTTTCTTGATGATGATTGTATAATGACACAGCTTTCACAGTGTGACTGTGTGATTGTGAAAACCTTGTGTCTGATCTCCTTTTATCTACCTTGTCAACAAATGAGTAGAACATATGGAATAAAAATAAATAATAGGGGGAACAAATGTTAAAATAAATTTAGTTTGAAATGCTAGTGATTAGTGAAAGCGAGGGGTAAGGGGTATGGTAGGTATAATCTTTTTCTTTTCTGTTTTCATTTTATATCTTTTTGTTGTCTTTTTGTTTCTTTTTCTGAATGGATGCAAATGTTCTAAGAAATGATGACTATGCAACTAAGTGATGATATTGTGAATTACTGATTATCTATGTTAATGTTATATTTTGTTTGTTAATTTTTTTAAATAAATTTAAAATAAAACAAAACAAAAGTTAAAAGAAAAAATCATTACTCTCCCTGCTATGTGGGACATGACTCTCAGGGATGAGCCTGGCCCTGGCATCATGGGATCAACAATGTCTTCCTGACCAAAAGGAAGAAAAGAAATGCAAAAAAATAAGGTGTCAGTGGCTGAGCGAGTTCAAAGACAGTCAAGAGACTATCGTGGAGGCTACTCTTACACAAGCTGCAGCTAGATATCGCTAATGACCAGGGTTTGCCAAACACCAACCAAAACCATTCCTGTCAACCCTAAAGAACACCAAGGGCTTTATGTAAGGTTCTACATAAGTTTCACCCATTAAGAATACTTTCCAGAAACCTACAACCTCCAAATGGGTTCATAGGCCAAATAAGTCCTGAAATCCAGAGTGGCAGCCTCTTCAGGTTCATCAAGTAGTTCCATCCCACTGTTCCTTATTATCAACACACCTCTACAACATGAAAAAGTCAGAATGCTATAGTTTAAAAAACCCTAAAGATTGGGAGAAAGATCAAAGGAGAAGCAAGAGCCATGGAGAGAAGACAGGATTTAACAAATTAGTATGACTGCTGAATCTTAATATTGATATTTCTTTTAGTTGCCTTTGTCTTGGAGCAGTTAGAAGGAAAAACCTAAAATTGTGGAACTGTAACCCATACCAAACTCTGCAATCTGTTCTGTAATTACTTGTTACAATGTATTTTGAAATTTACTGCTTTTTTGTATATATATTATATTTCACAATTAAAAATACTAAAAAAAAAAAAGAACCTATAGAACAGGCATAAAATATTTGGAAACCACATATCCATTAAGGGTTTAATATCCAAAATACATATAGAAATCCTACAACTCAACAACAAAAAGACAATACAATTTTTAAAACAGGGCAAAAGACCTGAAAAATAGACATTTCCTCCAAAGACATACAAATGGCCAAAAGGCACATGAAAAGATGGTCAATATCATTAGCCATTAGGGCAATGTACACCAAAACCACACTGAGATACCATTTCACCACCTTTAGAATAACTACTATTAAAAAAACAGAAAATAACAAGTGTGAGAAATAATATGGAGAAAGAAGGACACTCTGTCACTGGTGGTGGTAACATAAAATGATGCAGCTGTTGTGGAGACAATTTGGCGGTTCCTCAGAAGGTTATATCTAGAATTACATACAACCCAGCAGTCCCACTTCTAGGTCTATACCCAAAAGAACTGAAAGCAGGAACTCTAGCAGATACCTGCACACCATTGTTCTGATACATGCAACAACACGAGCCTTGAAGACACCAGGTTGAATGAAATAAACCAGACACAAAAGAACATATATTGTATGATCTTCCGAAAATGAAGTAATTAGGATAAGCAAATTCATGGTCAGAAACTAGAATACAGGTTACAGGGGACAGGGTGGCGGTTAGGAAATGGGAATTAAATTAAATTACATTATACAGTGTTTCTATTTGGAGAGATGGAAAAGTTTTGGTAATGGATGATGGAAATGGTCAACACTGTGAATATAATTAACAGCACTGAATTATATATTTGAATATGGCAAAAGGGGAAAATTTTTTTTAATTTATTTATTTATTAAAAAAATGTAACGAACTAAAACATTAACATGTGATCATTCCGTTCTACATATATAATCAGTAATTCACAATATCATCACTTAGTTGCACATTCATCATTTCTTAGAATATTTACAACAATTCAGAAAAAGGAATAAAGACAACAGAAAAAGAAATAAAACAAAAACAGAAAAGAAAAAGATTATACCTACCATACCCCTTACCCTCACTTTCACTAATCACTAGAATTTCAAACTAAATTTATTTTAACATTTGTTCCCCCTATTATTTATTTTTATTCCATATGTTCTACTCGTCTGTTGACAAGGTAGATAAAAGGAGATCAGACACAAGGTTTTCACAATCACACAGTCACACTGTGAAAGCTGTGTCATTATACAATCATCATCAAGAAACATGGCTACTGGAACACAGCTCTACATTTTCAGGCAGCTCCCTCCAGCCTCTCCATTACATCTTGAATAACAAGGTGATATCTACTTAATGTGTAAGATTAACCTCCAGGATAACCTTTCGACTCTGTTTGGAATCTCTCAGCCACTGACACTTTGTCTCATTTCACCCTTCCCCCTTTTGGTTGAGAAGGTTTTTTCAATCCCTTGATGCTGGGTCTCAGCTCATTCTAAAGTTTTTCTCAATCCCTTGATGCTGAGTCTCAGCTCATTCTAGGATTTCTGTCCCACGTTGTCAGGAAGGTCCACACCCCTGGAAGCCATGTCCCATGTAGACAGGGGCAGGGTGGTGAGATTGCTTGTTGTATTTGCTGGAGAGAGAGGCCACATCTGAGCAACAAAAGAGGTTCTCTTGGAGGTGACTCTTAGGCCTAATTTTAAGTAGGCTTGACTTATCCTTTGTGGGGTTAAGTTCCATATGAACAAACCCCAAGACTGGGGGCTCGGCCTATAGCTTTGATTGTCCACACTGCTTGTGAAAATATCAAGAATTCAATAAAGGGGAAAATTTTAAGCTGTATATACATTACCATGATAAAAATAAAAATTAAACAACAGACTGTACAACACAGTGAACCCTAATATAAACTATGGACTATGGCTAATACTACAATTATAATAATATTCTTTCATCAGTTGTAACAAATGCACCACACTAAAAAAAGGTGTTAATAGGAGGGGTATACGGGAACTTAATATTTTCTGCATGATCTTTCTGTAAATATATAACTTCTCTAATAAAAAAAATGTATATTACAACTGGGTTGAATTCCCCTTTCCATACAAATTAAAGATTATCATACAAACCCAGGACACATCAGCACTACTGGCTCATACACTAATTAAACTCAAAGGCAGACTTCTGGACTGTGTCTTTGAATCCTTTATGGCATTATATTTGTTGAATATATGTCTAAGGAGCAAAAAATGGAAACTAGGGCTTTGTCCTCAAGGAGCTGACAACCCTATTAAGGACTAATCATCCATCTGCATGAAATGACCTGTAATACTTATGGTTTAGCTTTTTAATGTGTGCAGGTTAATGCAGATTGAACATTTTACTTGTTCCATATCCTTGCCAACACTTCAAACTGTATTTTAAAATTTAGCTATTTCAGTTTGTATACATTGATTTCTCATTGCATTCTGATTTGCATTTCCCTAGTTTCTACTGATGTTATGAATCTTTCCATGAACTTACTTGCTATACTGGCTATATCCTCTTTTATGAAGTGTTGCTGAAATATTCTGCTAGCTATTTTTATAACTGAGTATTCTCTCAGAAAAAAAAAAAAAGACTGTCTGGGGAAAAGAATGATCATAGGTAGGATTAATCACCACAGACTTCTCCTTTTCCTAGGAAAGAGAGGTGAGACTTTTAAGGAAATAAGAGTAGAGAAAAAGGAAGGCTTTGTTTGCCACTTGGGTAGAGAGAACAAAATAATGAAATAAATGGCATTAGAAGGTATAATTAAGAACATCAAACCTTTTGACAGCGCACTTTACTATATGAAAGTTATATCTAAAAGACAAAGAAAAAAGAACATTCCAGAAACCACAGCTAAAAGGGAGGGAAAAAAATATCTTCCAAACATATTCAAACTGACATCCACTGCAGTACACCGAGCTCCACAGAGACAGCACTGAGGCAAGTGCAGGCCCAGAGGGCACTGGGTGACTGAGCTTCCCGGGTTAAAAATAACCAGACATGGGCAAAGGAGAGCCTAAGAAACGGAGGGGCAAAATGTCATCATACCTGCCTTCTTTCTGCAAACTTGCCAGGAGGAGCACAAGAAGAAGCACCCGGATGCCTCAGTCAACTTTTCAGGATTTTCTAAGTGCTCCAAGAGGTGGAAGACTATATCTGCTACAGATAAGGAAAATTTGAAGACATGGCCAAGGCGGACAAGGCCCATTATGGAAGAGAAATGAAAATCTATATCCCTCCTAAAGGGGAAACAAAAAAGAAGTTCAAGGATCCCAATGCACCCAAGAGGCCTTCTTTGGCCTTTCTCTTGTTTTGTTCTGAGTGTCACCCAAAAATCAAAGGTGAACGAACACCATGACCCACCCATTGGCGATGCCGCAGAAGAAACAGCAGATGTGGAACACCACCTCTGCAGGGAAACGCAGCCGTGGGAAGGAATTAAGAGAAAGGATGTTGCTGCACACCGGGTGAAAGGAAAGCCCGCTGAGGCAAAAAAGGAAGTCGTCTGGGCTGAGAGAAGCAAGAAAAAGAAGAAGGAGAAAGATGAAGAAGATGAGGAAGATGAAGAAGACAATGAATAAGTTGGTTCTAGTACAGTTTTTGTTTCTTGTCTATAGAGCTAAAGAAAAAACTGAAATGTAAGGTTATGTAAGATTTGTTTTTCAACTGCACAGTGTCTTTTTCTGTAGAGTTAGCACACTACTAAATGTGTCTGTAGAGTCCTGTCCTGGTGGTCTTTTCAATGGCCACTAACCTAGCCTGGTACGGTATTTGGCATGGACATTTAAAGCAGATTCTTGTTGCTGCACAGCACAGATCAGTTATATACGGGGATGGTAGCTTTTTCATCTTCAGTTTTCTCTGATGCAACTTATCTGAAATAACTGTTGTTCTGTTAACTGAATACAACTCTGCAATTGCAAATAAACAAAAAAAAATTGCAGCTGTTTTGTTGACATTCTGAATGCTTCTAAGTAAATATAATTTTTTTATTTAAAAAAATACTCAAACTGACTTTCTGGGTACACCTAGGCTTGCTTATTTTACAATCAAGAGTTTATAGAATCACAGAATTCTAGAGGAAGACCCTTAATCCAGCACCCCACTCTGCAGCGAATGTCCAGCCCTAGAATGTCCTGGCAAGTGGTACCCTGAGAAATTACACCTGCGCTATCCAATTCAGTAGCCACTAGACACTAAATAAAACAAGTTAAATGAAAAATGCAGCACCTCAACAGCCACATGGAGGAAGTGAGCTACTGTACTGGACAGCACAGAATTACAGAACATTTCCACCAATACAGAAAGTTCTACTGGACAATGCAGTGGCTATTCAAACCTGAAAGATTAAATACGTGTCCAAAAGACACTGACTAAAGGGTCACGAGACCTGGACCTATGCCTCAGTTCTGAGCTTTTAGTAAGGCACAAAACTCTCTCAGTTTTCACTGTAAAACGTAAATAGTAATAATAACAATACTTTATTCCACAGGGCTGCTACGAAAAAAATCAAGTGAGCTGATATTTATCCAAATACCCTATTACAAAGTACTACAGGAAGTACACATATTAATATTACGAAATAAAATGGGACGTATTCCGTACCTTCAGAATCTCTCAACCTACTGGGGACAAAAATATGAAAGGCAAATATAACAAATACAATATAACATGTAAATCACCAAAATACAAACAAAAGGGTGGTTGAACCTAGTAAATATTTATATTATAATCAGCAAGCCAGAAGCTAAAACTACTCAAATTAAATGTAATTGTTATAACAAGCTGAGCGGACCTCAAGATGGCGGCTTAGTACGGTATGTGCGTCTTAGTTCCTCCTCCTCCAAAGCAACTACTAGGTGAACTCAAACAGTGCAGAACAGCTCCCGGGGCTACGGCAGGGAATGGACACACAGCATACCCCAGTCTGGACTGGCTAGTCTGACTGCAAGATTCGGCTGCGGTGAGATCCCCGAGCGGTGCGCGATTTCCCGAGCAGCAGCAGCTGCGGGGGCCGGAGCTACTCCCTCCCTCCTTCCCGGGCCGGCTGAGAGTCTCGGAGAGGCAAGCTTCCCAAGCCGAGGCGGCCGGCGCCCCTCTTTTGCGGGCGGCTTCGAGTCTCGCCTTCGAGTCCGCGGCTACGAGTCTCGGATCAGAGGGCTATCCAAGCCGCGGTGCCCACCCCCCCGCGGACGGCCTCCTGGTCCGTTGGGAAATTCCCCAGGCTGCGGCGGCCGGTGACCGATGCCCCTCCCCAGCGGGCGACTTCCTGGTCTGGTGGCGAATTCCCCGGGCCCGCTGCGGCCGGCGACCAGTCACACGGTCCCCTCAAGCCGCCGCTGCGGCAGACGCCCCCACCACGCGCGGCCCCTGAACCAACAGAGAAAATTGGATCGGAAATCCCCAGGCCGCGGAGATCGGTGACCGGGGGGACCCATTCCAAACACGTGAGACAAACGTGTGCAACGAGCGCTACCTACTGGGCAGGATAAGAAAAACAGAACACGGAGATTTCACAGAAAAATCTTACAACCTTGTTGGGTCCGACACCCAGGGAAATCTGACTAAATGCCCAGATGCCAGCAGCAGAAGATAACGGTCCACACTCAGAAGATTGAGAATATGGCCCAGTCAAAGGAACAAACCAATAATTCAAATGAGATACAAGAGCTGAGACAACTAATGCTGAATATACAAACAGAAATGGAAAACCTCTTCAAAAATGAAATCGATAAATTGAGGGAGGACATGAAGAGGACATGGGCAAAACATAAAGAAGAAATAGAAAAACTGAAAAAACAAATCACAGAACTTATGGAAGTGAAGGATAAAGTAGAAAAGATGGAAAAAACAATGGATACCTACAATGATAGATTTAAAGAGACAGAAGATAGAATTAGTGATTTGGAGGATGGAACATCTGAATTCCAAAAAGAAACAGAAACTATTGGGAAAAGAATGGAAAAATTTGAAAAGGGTATCAGGGAACTCAAGGACAATATGAACCGCACAAATATACGTGTTGTGGGTGTCCCAGAAGAAGAAGAGAAGGGAAAAGGAGGAGAAAAACTAATGGAAGAAATTATCACGGAAAATTTCCCAACTCTTACGAAAGACCTAAAATTACAGATCCAAGAAGTGCAGAGCACCCCCAAAGAGATTAAACCCAAAAAGGCGTTCTCCAAGACACTTACTAGTTAGAATGTCAGAGGTCAAAGAGAAAGAGAGGATCTTGAAATCAGCAAGAGAAAAAGAATCCATCACAAACAAGGGAAACCCAATAAGACTATGTGTAGATTTCTCAGCAGAAACCATGGAAGCTAGAAGACAGTGGGATGATATATTTAAATTACTAAAAGAGAAAAACTGCCAACCAAGACTCCTATATCCAGCAAAATTATCCTTCAAAAATGAGGGAGAAATTAAAACATTCTCAGACAAAAAAATCACTGAGAGAATTTGTGACCAAGAGACCAGCTCTGCAAGAAATACTAAAGGGAGCACTAGAGTCAGATACAAAAAGACAGAAGAAAGAGGTATGGAGAAGAGTGTAGAAAGAAGGAAAGTCAGATATGATATACATAATACAAAAGGCAAAATGGTAGAGGAAAATATTATCCAAACAGTAATAACACTAAATGTCGATGGACTAAATTCCCCAATCAAAAGACATATATTGGCAGAATGGATTAAAAAACAGGATCCTTCTATATGCTGTCTACAGGAAACACATCTTAGACCCAAAGATAAACATAGGTTGAAAGTGAAAGGTTGGGAAAAGATATTTCATGCAAATAACAACCAGAAAAGAGCAGGAGTGGCTATACTAATATCCAACAAATTAGACTTCAAATGTAAAACAGTTAAAAGAGACAAAGAAGGACACTATATACTAATAAAAGGAACTATTAAACAAGAAGACATAACAATCATAAATATTAACGCACCGAACCAGAATGCCCCAAAATACGTGAGGAATACACTGCAAACACTGAAAAGGGAAATAGACTCATATACCATAATAGTTGGAGACTTCAATTCACCACTCTCATCAATGGACAGAACATCTAGACAGAGGATCAATAAAGAAATAGAGAATCTGAATATTACTATAAATGAGCTAGACTTAACAGACATTTATAGGACATTACATCCCACAACAGCAGGATACACCTTTTTCTCAAATGCTCATGGATCATTCTCAAAGATAGACCATATGCTGGGTCACAAAGTAAGTCTTAACAAATTTAAAAAGATTGAAATCATACACAACACTTTCTCGGATCATAAAGGAATGAAGTTGGAAATCAATAATAGGCGGAGTGCCAGAAAATTCACAAATACGTGGAGGCTCAACAACACTCCTAAACAACGAGTGGGTCAAAGAAGAAATTGCAAGAGAAATTAGCAAATACCTCGAGGCGAATGAAAATGAAAACACAACATATCAAAACTTATGGGACGCAGCAAAGGCAGGGCTAAGAGGGAAATTTATTGCCCTAAATGCCTATATCAGAAAAGAAGAAAAGGCAAAAATGCAGGAATTAACTGTCCACTTGGAAGAACTGGAGAAAGAACAGCAAACTAATCCCAAACCAAGCAAAAGGAAAGAAATAACAAAGATTAGAGCAGAAATAAATGAAATTGAAAACATGAAAACAATAAAGAAAATCAGTAAGACCAGAAGTTGGTCCTATGAGAAAATCAATAAGATTGATGGGCCCTTAGCAAGATTGACAAGAAGAAGAAGAGAGAGGATGCAAATAAATAAGATCAGAAATGGAAGAGGAGACATAACTACTGACCTCACAGAAATAAAGGAGGTAATAACAGGATACTATGAACAACTTTACGCTAATAAATACAACAATATAGATGAAATGGACAAGTTCCTAGAAAGGCATGAACAACCAACTTTGACTCAAGAAGAAATAGATGACCTCAACAAACCAATCAGAAGCAAAGAAATTGAGTCAGTCATTAAAAAGCTTCTCAAAAAGAAAAGTCCAGGACCAGATGGCTTCACATGTGAATTCTACCAAACAATCCAGAAAGAATAGGTAATAACCTTGCTCAAACTCTTCAAAAAAATTGAAGTGGAGGGAAAGCTACCTAATTCACTCTACGAAGCCAACATCACTCTCATACCAAAACCAGGCAAAGATATTACAAAAAAATAAAACTACAGACCAATCTCTCTAATGGATATAGAGGCAAAAAGCCTCAACAAAATTCTAGCAAATCGAATCCAGCAACACATTAAAAGAATTATACATCATGACCAAGTAGGATTCATCCCAGGTACGCAAGGATGGTTCAACATAAGAAAATCAATTAATGTAATGCACCATATCAACAAATCAAAGCAGAAAAATCACATGATCATCTCAATTGATGCAGAGAAGGCATTTGAGAAGATTCAACATCCTTTCCTGTTGAAAACACTTCAAAGGATAGGAATACAAGGGAACTTCCTTAAAATGATAAAGGGACTAGAAGAAAAATCCACAGCTAATATCATCCTCAATGGGGAAAAACTGAAAGCTTTCCCCCTAAGATCAGGAACAAGACAAGGATGTCCACTATCACCACTGTTATTTAACATCGTGTTGGAAGTTCTAGCCAGAGCACTTAGGCAAGACAAAGAAATACAAGGCATCAAAATTGGAAAGGAAGAAGTAAAACTATCACTGTTTGCAGATGATATGATACTATACGTCGAAAACCCTGAAAAAATCCACAGCAAAACTACTAGAGCTAATAAACGAGTACAGCAAAGTGGCAGGTTACAAGATCAACAATCAAAAATCTGTAGTTTCTATATATTAGTAATGAACAATCTGTGGGAGAAATCTAGAAACGAATTCCATTTACAATTGCAACTAAAAGAATAAAATACTCAGGAATAACTTTAACTAAAGAGAAAAAAGACCTATACAAAGAAAACTACAAGAAACTGTTAAAAGAAATCACAGAAGACCTAAATAGATGGAAGGGCATACCGTGTTCATGGATTGGAAGACTAAATATAGTTAAGATGTCAATTCTACCTAAACTGATTTACAGATTCAACGCAATGCCAATCAAAATCCCAACAACTTACTTTTCAGGAAAAGAAAAACCAATAAGCACATTTATCTGGAAGGGCAGGGTGCCCCGAATTGCTAAAAGTATCTTGAGAAAAAAAAAAACCAAGCTGGAAGTCTCACGCTGCCGGACTTTAACGCATATTATGAAGCCACAGTGGTCAAAACACCATGGTACTGGCATAAAGGTAGATATATTGACCAATGGAATTGAATAGAGTGCTCAGATATAGACCCTCTCATCTATGGACATTTGATCTTTGATAAGGCAGTCAAGCCAATTCACCTGGGACAGAACAGTCTCTTCAATAAATGGAGCCTAGAGAACTGGATATCCATATGCAAAAGAATGAAAGAGGACCCATATCTCACACCCTATACAAAAGTTAACTCAAAATGGATCAAAGATCTAAACGTTAGGTCTAAGACCACAAAACAGAGGAAAATGTAGGGTGATATCTTATAAATCTTATAATTGGAGGTGGTTTTATGGACCTTACACCTAAAGCAAGAGCACTGAAGAAAGAAATAAACAAATCAGAGCTCCTCAAAATTAAACACTTTCATGCATCAAAGAACTTCATCAAGAAAGTAAAAAGACAGTCTACACAATGGGAGACGATATTTGGAAACGACATATCAGATAAAGGTCTAGTATCCAGAATTCATAAAGAGATTGTACAACTCAACAACAAAAAGACAGCCAATCCAATTACAAAATGGGAAAAAGACTTGAACAGACACTTCTCAGAAGAGGAAATACAAATGGCCAAAAAGGCACATGAAGAGATGCTCAATGTCCCTTGCCATTAGAGAAATGCAAATCAAAACCACAATGAGATATCATCTCACACCCAGCAGAATGGCCATTATCAACAAAACAGAAAATGACAAGTGTTGGAGAGGATG
Organism: Tamandua tetradactyla; assembly: GCF_023851605.1. Classification (NCBI taxonomy): domain Eukaryota; kingdom Metazoa; phylum Chordata; class Mammalia; order Pilosa; family Myrmecophagidae; genus Tamandua; species Tamandua tetradactyla. Next base: position 171,948,394 of record NC_135333.1, read on the forward strand.
TGGAGAAAGGCACACTTATTCACTGTTGGTGGGAATGTCAAATGGTGCAACCACTGTGGAAGGCAGTTTGGCGGTTCCTCAAAAAGATGAATATAGAATTGCCATACGACCCAGCAATACCATTGCTAGGTATCTACTCAAAGGACTTACGGGCAAAGACACAAACGGACACTTGCACACCAATATTTATAGCAGCATTATTTATAATTGCAAGGAGATGGAAACAGCCAAAATGTCCATCAGACGAGTGGCTAAACAAACTGTGGTATATACATACGATGGAATATTATGCAGCTTTAAGACAGAACAAACTTTTGAAGTATGTAACAACATGGATGGACCTTGAGAACATTATGCTGAGTGAGACTAGCCAAAAACTAAAGGACAAATACTGTATGGTCTCACTGATATGAACTGACATTAGTGAATAAACTTGGAATATGTCATTGGTAAGACAAACCATTAGGAGATAGAAATAGGGTAAGATATTGGGTAATTGGAGCTGAAAGGATACAGACTGTGCAACAGGACTGGATACAAAAACTCAGAAATGGACAGCACAATACTACCTAATTGTAATGTAATTACGTTAAAACACTGAATGAAGCTGCATGTGAGAATGACAGAGGGAGGAGGGCTGGGGACACAAATGAAATCAGAAAGAAAGATAGATGTTTGTTCTAGTTTGCTAGCTGCTAGAATGCAACACATCAGAGACGGATTGGCTTTTAATAAAAAGGAATTTATTTTGTTAGTTGTTCAGAGGAAAGGCAACTAACATTCCACTGAGGTTCTTACGTGGAAGGCACAGGATGGTCTCTGCTGGTCTTTTCTCCAGGCCCCTGGGTTCCAACAACTTTCCCCGGGGTGACTTCTTTCTGTATCTCCAAAGGCCTGGGCTGAGCTGCAAGTGCTGAGATGAGGAATGCCAAGCTGCTAGGCTGTGCTACATTGCGTTCTCTCATTTAAGCAGCAGCCAATTAAGTCAAACGTCACTCATTGCAGCAGACACACCTCCTAGCCGACTGCAGATATAATTGGCAACAGATGAGGTTCACGTACGGTTGGCTTATGTCCTCAGCAACAAGTTTAGGTATGCTCACCTGGCCAAGTTGACAACTGAATCTAACTAACACATGTCCACCCCTTGTCAACTTGGCAACTTCAAGCATCACCTTAAACAGGTGCAAAAAATTCTCTTCTTGCTGTGGACCTGTGAATCTCAAAACAAGTTATCTGATGCCAATATGCAAAGGAGGATAAACACCAAATCCGTAGGGAGAAACTGGAAAGAAAATCTGCAGGCAAACACCATTGGATTTCAAAGTCTGAAAGTCATTTATCCTTCGGCTGTAGAAAGTGGCAATCCCACCCTTTCTGAGGGCCTATGCAGCGGCCCGCCTCTTTCCAAATCAACCTCGGGGAACATCAAGGAGACCACCTCTGGGCTCCACTCTCTCCAGGCATCAGGGCCACCCCTGGGCTCTCTGCCATTTCTGGGGCACATGCTCAACCCCTCCACATGGTGGCAGCCAGGCTCTCCGAGTCCCCCAAGGAGCCTGCTATGCCTTTTCCAAGGCCCGAGGCTGCACAACTCTTCCACTGCAATGAGAGGGGAGACTCATCCTCGCCCTTCAGGGTAAACTCACCATCTCCCTGTATATGAGTGGATCCACTCTCCTGGCCAAGGTTTCTTGGCTTCAGACCTGAGCTTCCATGGTTCTCACTCTGCAAACTCCAATTTTTTCCCTTTTGTGTCCTCCTTTGTCAAGATTGGTAGTAGTTCCATTTACACCAACAGTCTCTTCACACACTCCAGGTCTTCTCCATCATTCTCTTCATGGTTCTTCCAAAATCTTCCCTTCAGCCATCCAAAAACTGTTCCAACATATCTTGTATTTGCAAACCGCAGCAGCACCCCACTTCTGGTACCAAATCTGTTCTAGTTTGCTAGCTGCCAGAATGCAAAACACCAGAGACGGATTGGCTTTTAATAATAGGGAATTTATTTTGTTAGTTCTTCAGAGGAAAGGCAGCTAACTTTCCACTGAGGTTCTTTCTTACGTGGAAGGCACAGGATGGTCTCTGCTGGTCTTTTCTCCAGGCCCCTGGGTTCCAACAACTTTCCCCGGTGGGGGTCTTGGAGAATGACAGTGGATTATCTTACGATAATCCACCAGGTGTTAACTCCAATTGCAGCTGCTGTTCCAGATGTAGTATCACTGCTTGAGCAAATCAATACATCCCCTGGTACCTGGTATGCAGCTATTGATCTGGCAAATGCTTTTTTCTCAATTCCTATTAGGAAGGACCACCAGAAACAGTTTGCTTTCAGCTGGCAAGGTCAGCAATATACTTTCACTGTCCTACCTCAGGGGTATATCAACTCTCCAGCCCTATGTCATAATCTTGTTTGCAGAGACCTTGATCGTTTCTCCCTCCCACAAGACATCACACTGGTCCATTATATTGATGATATCATGTTGATTGGACCTAGTGAGCAAGAAGTAGCAACTACTCTAGATTTACTGGTAAGGCATTTGCGTGTCAGAGGATGGGAGATAAATCCAACAAAAATACAGGGGTCTTCCACCTCAGTAAAATTTCTAGGTGTCCAGTGGTGTGGGACATGTCGAGATATCCCTTCTAAGGTGAAGGATAAATTGCTGCATCTGGCCCCTCCCACAACCAAAAAAGAGGCACAACGCCTAGTTGGTCTTTTTGGATTTTGGCAACAACATATTCCTCATTTGGGTGTGCTACTCCGGCCCATTTATCGAGTGACCAGAAAAGCTGCTAATTTTGAGTAGGGACCTGAACAAGAGGAGGCTCTGCGACAGGTCCAGGCTGCTGTGCAAGCTGCTCTGCCACTTGGGCCGCATGATCCAGCAGATCCAATGGTGCTGGAAGTGTCAGTGGCAAATAGAGATGCTGTCTGGAGCCTTTGGCAGGCCCCTATAGGAGAATCACAACGGAGACCCTTAGGATTTTGGAGCAAAGCCTTACCATCTGCGGCAGATAACTACTCTCCTTTTGAGAAACAGCTTTGGCCTGCTACTGGGCCTTAGTAGAGACTGAACGCTTAACCATGGGCCACCAAGTTACCATGAGACCTAAGTTGCCTATCATGAGTTGGGTGTTGTCTGACCCACCAAGCCATAAAGTTGGGCGTGGACAGCAGCACTCTATTGTAAAGTGGAAATGGTATGTATGAGATAGAGCCAGGGCAGGTCCTGAAGGCACAAGTAAGTTACATGAAGAAGTGGCCCAAATGCCCATGGTTTCCACTCCTGCTGCCACATTACCTTCTCTTTCCCAGACCAGAGCTATGGCCTCTTGGGGAGTTCCTTACAGTGAGCTGACTGAGGAAGAGAAAACTCGGGTCGGGTTTACAGATGGTTCAGCATGATATGCAGGTACCACCCGAAAGTGGACAGCTGCAGCATTACAACCCCTTTCTGGGGTGTCCTTGAAGGACAGTGGTGAGGGGAAATCCTCCCAGTGGGCAGAACTTCGAGCAGTGCACCTGGTTGTTCATTTTGCTTGGAAGGAAAACTGGCCAGAGGTGCGTTTGTATACTGACTCATGGGCTGTTGCTAATGGTTTGGCTGGATGGTCAGGGACTTGGAAAGACCATGTCATGGTTAGGGACAGGTGTCAACTTGGCCAAGTTATGGTACCTGTTCATCTGATTGGGCAAGCGCTGGCCTGTCTGTTGCAATGAGGACATTTCATATGATTAGGTCATGATCACGTCAGCTACATCCACAGCTGATTCCATTTGTAATCAGCCAAAGGGGAGTGTCTTCTGCAATTAGTGATGCTTAATCCAATCATGGGAAGCCTTTTAAGGAGGACTCAGAGGAGACAGGTTGCATTCCTGCTTTGGCTGGTGAGCCTCTCCTGTGGAGTTCATCCAGGCCATCCATTGGAGTCATCGGCTTCGGAGCCTGCCCTGTGGATTTTGGACTCTGCGTTTCTACGGTCACGTGAGACACTTTCATAAATTTTATATTTGCAAGTGTTCCCTGTTGATTCTGTTTCTCTAGAGAACCCTAACTAATACAGACCATAATTGGAAAATTGGTGACAAAGAAGTCTGGAGAAGAAGTATGTGGATAGACCTTTCTGAGTGGGCTAAAAACATGAAGATATTTGTGTCCCATGTGAATGCACACTAGAGGGTGACTTCAGCAGAGGAAGATTTTAATAATCAAGTGGATAAGATGACCCGTTCTATGGATACCAGTCAGCCTCTTTCCCCAGCAACTCCTGTTATTGCCCAATGGGCTCATGAACAAAGTGGTCATGGTGGTAGGGATGGAGGTTATGCATGGACTCAGCAACATGGACTTCCACTCACCAAGGCTGACCTGGCTACAGCCACTGCTGAGTGTCCAATCTGCCAGCAGCAGAGACCCACACTCAGCCCCCGATATGGCACCATTCCCCGAGGTGACCAGCCAGCTACATGGTGGCAGGTTGATTACATTGGACCACTCCCTTCATGGAAGGGGCAGCGATTTCTTCTAACTGGAATAGACACATACTCTGGATATGGGTTTGCTTTCCCTGCACGCAATGCTTCTGCCAAAACTACTATCCGTGGGCTTACAGAATGCCTTATCCGTCATCATGGTATTCCACATAGCATTGCTTCGGATCAAGGAACACACTTCACAGCAAATGAAGTGTGGGAATGGGCACATGCTCATGGAATTCTCTGGTCTTACCATGTTCCCCATCATCCAGAAGCTGCTGGATTGATAGAATGGTGGAATGGCCTTTTGAAAACTCAATTACGGTGCCAAGTAGGTGGCAAAAACTTGAAAGGCTGGGGTAATGTTCTCCAGGAAGCTGTGTACACTCTGAATCAGCGTCCGCTGTATGGTGCTGTTTCTCCCATAGCCAGGATCCATGGGTCCAGGAACCAAGGGGTGGAAATGGGTGTGGTGCCACTCACTATTACTCCTAGTGATCCACTAGGAAAATTTTTGCTTCCTGTCCCTGCTACCCTGAGTTCTGCTGGTCTACAAGTTTTAGTTCCAAAACGGGTGTGCTTTCTCCAGGAGAAACAACAGTGATACCACTGAACTGGAAGTTAAGATTGCCACCTGGTCACTTTGGGCTACTTATGCCTCTGGATCAACACACCAAGAAGGGGATTACATTATTGTCTGGGGTAATTGACCCTATCAGAAGGAAGTAGGACTGCAACTACATAATGCAGGTAAAGAAGAGTTTTCTTGGAATATAGGAGATCCCCTGGGGCATCTATTAGTACTACCATGCCCTGTGATTAAAATCAATGGAAAACTGCAACACAATCCAGGCAGGACCACTAATGGCTCTGAGACTTCAGGAATGAAAGTTTGGGTCACCCCACCAGGCAAAGAACCACGGCCAGCTGAAGTCCTTGCTGAGGGGAAAGGGAACATGGAATGGGTAGTGGAAGAAGGTAGTGATAAATATGAACTTCGACCACGTGATCAGTTACAGAAATGAGGACTGTAATGCTGTTTTGTTTGTGTTATACTATTTAAGTTGTAAGATATCAAATTTAAGAATGAATGTTGCCCAAGGATTTGCACCCTATTCTGGAGAGATTTAATGTGTTTCCAGTTATATGCAGGACAGTTGAGTATTGTCAGGTAAAAGCAAAATGTATGCTTATTTGTTTTCATTTGGAAATTAAGTATGGTCTAAGGTGATATATATACATATATAGGTGCCAAGTTGACAAGGGGTGGACTGTCATGGTTAGGGACAGGTGTCAACTTGGCCAAGTTGTGGTACCTGTTCATCTGATTGGGCAAGCGCTGCCCTGTCTGTTGCAATGAGGACATTTCATAGGATTAGGTCATGATCATGTCAGCTACATCCACAGCTGATTCCATTTGTAATCAGCCAAAGGGGAGTGTCTTCTGCAATTAGTGATGCTAAATGCAATCATGGGAAGCCTTTTAAGGAGGACTCAGAGGAGACAGGTTCCATTCCTGCTTTGGCTGGTAAGCCTCTCCTGTGGAGTTCATCCAGGCCATACATCGGAGTCATCGGCTTCGCAGCCTGCCCTGTGGATTTTGGACTCTGCGTTCCTACGGTCACGTGAGACACTTTCATAAATTTTATATTTGCAAGTGTTCCCTGTTGATTCTGTTTCTCTAGAGAACCCTAACTAATACAATGTTAAAGATCAAGATGGTATAATCTAGGAATGCGTAGAGTGTATAATAATAGTGAAATGTACAATGTACAAATTTTAAAAATGTTTTTGCATGAGGAAGAACAAAGAAATGTCATTATTGCAGGGTGTTGAAAACAGATGATAATTAATACTTAAAATGTCACCTTATGTGTAAGACTAAAGCAAAAAATGTTTATTTGGCACAAAATTTATATTTTGACTAGAGCATTTCCTAATATAACTCATGTAGGTAGTTTGATTGAATGTCATAAGTACTTGGAATCTCAGGTAGGACATGAGATTTTGTTGGTTTGTCCAGAGTGATGCCCCGATGAATCCTAGAGTGATTTGATCAGTGACCGGAAAAGTATTTGCAAGCCCCCTTCAGGGAGTCGTGAGAACAGGGAGAAATTCAACTTCCCCAAGTTGAATTCTTGATATTCTCACAAGCAGTGTGGACAACCAAAGCTATAGGCTGAGCCCCCAGTCTTGGGGTTTGTTCACATGAAATTTAACCTCACAAAGGATAGGTCAAGTCTACTTAAAATTTAGGCCTAAGAGTCACCCCCAAGAGAGTCTCTTTTGTTGCTCAGATGTGGCCTCTCTCTCCAGCCAACAAAACAAGCAAACTCAACCCCCTCCCCCTGTGTACGTGGGACATGACTCCCAGAGGTGTGGACCTTCCTGGCAATGTGGGACAGAAATCCTGGAATGAGCTGAGACTCAGCATCAAGGAACTGAGAAAAAACCTAGAATGAGCTGAGAATTAACATCAAGGGATTGAGAGAACCTTCTCGACCAAAGGGGGAAGAGTGAAATAAGACTAAGTGTCAGCGGCTGAGAGATTCCAAACAGAGTCGAGAGGTTATCCTGGAGGTTATTCTTATGCATTAAGTAGATATCACCTTGTTGCTCAAGATGTAGTGGAGAGACTGGAGGGAACTGCCTGAAAATGCAGAGCTGTGTTCCAGTAGCCGTGTTTCTTGATGATGACTGAACAATGATATAGCTTTCACAATGAAACTCAGTGAATGTGAAAACCTTGTGTCTGATGCTCCTCTTAGCTACTACATCAACAAAAGAGTAGAACATATGGAATAAAAATAAATAATAGGGGGAACAAATGTTAAAATAAATTTAGTTCGAAATGCTAGTGGTAAATGAAAGTGAGGGGTAAGGGGTATGATATGTACAATACATTTTTCTCTATTATTGTTTTATTTCTTTTTCTGTTGTCTTTTTATTTCTTTTTCTAAATTGATGCAAATGTTCTAAGAAATGATGAATATGCAACTATGTGATATTAAGAATTACTGATTATATATGTAGAATGGAATGATATCTTAATGTTTTGTTTGTTAATTTTTTTAATTAATAAAAAAGTTTAAAAAAAAACAAAATGATTTAAAATTTTTAAAATAGCGAATTGGGTAAACATATTACAGTACGTTCATAGAAGGAAACATAATGAAGCCATTAAAAGTTATATTTCAGGGCGGGCCATGGTGGCTCAGCAGGCAAGAATGCTCACCTACCATGCCAGAGGACCCGGGTTCTATTCCTGGTGCCTGCCCATGTAAAAAAAAAAGTTATATTTCACATAATATCTTAAAACTTAATCTAGTTTGTCAATAAATATGTAGCACCATTTTAGGTTCTGGGGACACAGCATTGGCCAAAACACAAAGTTTCTTCCTTTATGAAGCATTCAAACTAGTCAAGGAATAAAGTACTTGATAAAACATTAAGTGGGATTAAAAAAAGCATAATCAAAACTCTACATCTGATCCCAATGCTATGAAAAATACATGCATTTATCTAAAATCACAAAAGGGATTCAAAAGGAAAAACAGTAAAATATTAAAAAGCAGTTATCTCTGATAAAATTATAATTGCTTTGTTTTATATGCGTGCGCCAAAGAACTTCAAATTAACATTAAAGTACTGGATAAAGAGTTTTGCCCTCAACATAAATTGTTACCACACTTAATTTTAATTTCTCCAACAAACACATGAAATAACTATTTTACCCTCATATCACAGATGAGGACATTAAAGCCAAGTTAACGGGAACACTGGGATTTAGGTCTAGATTCAAATTTAGCATAAAATTATAGTTAAGAGAGCAGTGGACGCCTTAGCACCCCTACAGCCCCCACCCGCAAGGCCCAGGCGTGGTCCCTGGGGAGAGCACTGGCGCAGCTGCGATCAGCAATGCCTGTGCACCTGAGCAGCCACACTGGAGGGGTGATTTCTGCCCCAGGATTATGCCAAAGATGGAAGGCAATTTTTATATATTGATTCCACCGTTTTTACTACAAGCACATCTTTAAAGAATATAATTTTACATTGTTAACATTATGCCATTCAACTAAGACTGCACTGATTTTATGATGAATTCTCTATATAAGAACCTTCCACTCACAGTTGTGACTAGGTCTTGATGTGACAGCCGGGGGGCATAACTGCAAGGGCACAAGAGCGGCACAACTGCAAGGGCACGAGAGTGGCACAGGGCTGCCCGGCTTCCCCAGGGCCGCGGTGCTCTGTGTGCTCTGCTGGACCCTTCGGCCAGCACACTCTAAATGGTACAGACGACAGTGAAGGCTACACGGCTTACTAGAGACAGGAGACCTCCTGGGTTCCACTTCTGGCATTTATCTGTGATTACAGATTAAGTTACAACCTTTCAAATCATCAATTTCCTTGGTCTTCAAATAAGAATAATAACTCTTAACCCTCCTTACCATGCAAGACTGCAAGGAAATTCAAAGAAAACCTACATAAAGGTTCTTTAAAAATGTGCTGATATTTGTAAAGTAACACACAAATATATGAAATCATTAAATTCCTAAAAAGAGTTGGCTATTAATTTGATAGGTTAACTTGTTTTTAAAATGCTTTTCTGATTATAAAGGTATTAAGTTCTCATTTTAGAAAATTAGGAACATACAGAAAGGTAAAAAGAAGAAAACAAAAACTATCCATAATTCTACCACCTAGAATCACCACCACTAACAGTTGGTATATTTCCTTTCAATATTTGTTCAGCATTTCTGTGCTAACAAACATATACTTCCATGTTAGGTTGGGGGAATAAGGGAGGGCTCTATGGCTGGAATCATGAAGTCACTCCGGGACGAGAGGTGAACTGCTACAATCAAGGTCCTTGCACAGCAAACATTCATTCATGGACATCTGACCACCCGCTGCTCAGCCTGCTAGCATAATAATCCTCTGTTTAATGTGTCGCCCCTTTCACGTCATCACCCAACCCCTGCCTTCAAAAACTACACTCGCCAAAGTCCTTGCGCGGACTCACCTCACCACCTCTTGGGTTTGGTGAGCTCTGCCCAGAAGTACAGCCAATATAGCCTCACGCTCATCTGCAATCCTTTCATCTACTTTCCTTTCTCTCAAATACCTTGTATCTTAAAACCTTTCATCTTGGTGCCGAAACCCAGGAGAGGAGCGCGGGTGCTGCCTGCCTGGCCAGGGGCGCCCCGGCTTCCTCTGGCTCCTCCTCTGCATACCCAGAGACCAGGGATCCTTCGGCCGCCGCTCCATCACCACTGATCGGGTGGGTCCCCACGCCTAGCCCGGCTGCCGGGTCTCACGGTTCCAAGGAGGAGAGAGCCTGTTTGTACCTTACTCCGCGAAAACCGTGAGTTCACGTCAGTCCTCTCCCGAGGCCTGAGGCGAACGGGGGTGCCTGCAAGCCTCGTACCCTTTTCCTGGGACTCGAGAGGCCGTGGGGACGCCTCGCTTCTCGTCCCCCCCCACGCGGGTCCAGGACTTGGACGGACTTTACACCCCCGCAGAGGCGCGTTCGGGACTCTCTCGGGGCACTGGGCCATCCCGTGGCTCTGTGAGGCCCATGCGTAGGGGCGGCAAGTCCTCTAACACCCGACCCCGCCCCTCCCAGCTGCCCGCGGCAACCTCGCGCACTGAGTTCACTCCCGGACGCCCGGCGCAGCACTCTTCACGTCTGTAACAAGGCCTGGCCACACCAGTCAGATGGCAGGTCCCTCTGGCCCGAGGGGCACTTTCCACTTCAAGGTCCTTGACGACCTCCATGGTTCCTGCCACAAGAACGACAAGTGGGCCGGACCCCCACGTCCGGGCCTTCTTCTCCCGCCCCGGCCCTCTCCGTGGGCTCCCTGTGCCGCGGCTCAGGCTCTCCAGCCACGGACACCCCCCAGACCCTCCCTCTCCTCTGACCAGACTTCCTCCTTTCTGGAACCCTGACTCATCCTGCTTCACGCCACCACCGTCTCCCCGAGACCCTTCCACACACTCCCCTCCTCCTCCACTCCACCCAGCTCTCTCCCGCGGCGCCTCAGACGCCATCTTGCCTCTTATCCTCCTCTTCTCCTCCGGCGGTGCCTCAGACGCCATCTTGCCTCTTATCCTCCTCCTTCGGCGGCGCCTCAGACGCCATCTTGCCTCTTATCCTCCTCTTCTCCTCCGGCGGCGCCTCAGACGCCATCTTGCCTCTTATCCTCCTCTTCTCCTCCGGCGGCGCCTCAGACGCCATCTTGCCTCTTATCCTCCTCTTCTCCTCCGGCGGCGCCTCAGACGCCATCTTGCCTCTTATCCTCTTCTTCTCCTCCGGCAGCACCTCAGACGCCATCTTGTCCCTCATCTTCTCCTCCTCCTCCTCTGGCAGCACCTCAGATGCCATCTTGTCCCTTATCTTCTCCTCCAGCGGCGCCTCAGATGCCATCTTGTCTCTCATCTTCTCCTCCTCTGGCAGAGCCTCAGCCACCATCTTGTCCCTCACTTCCTCCTTCTGCTCCGATGGTGCCTCACCTGCCATCTTACCCCTCACTTTACCCGCCTGTCTCAGCAACACTCCTGCCGCCATCTCGTCCTTCCCTTCCATCTCCATCCAATCCCCCACTGTCCTCCACAGCCTTGCCTTCCTCCCCTGTAAGCTCTCACACCCGCTCAAAGGACTCTCTACTCCGTCCTCTGAGGGCAGCTGCGGGACCTGCAGGGTGGGTTCGTGCGCACACCCCTTTCTCCCTAGCTTACCTCTCTGATACTGAGAGACAGCTGGGTTCATTCTCCAGCGGCCCGACTGCCTACACTAAGGAGTTTCAATATCCAGCTAATGCCTACGATCTAACCGGCATGACAGTCATATAATCTGTTTTTCTTCCCCAGCCCCAGATGAAAGGGACCGTATTTTCAGTGCGGCCAGGGTCCATGCCGACCAGGCCATACAACTGACCCCACCACGCCGGGAGGAGCCGAGGCCATGCAGACCAAGAGCCAGGTGGGGCTATCAGGTCGACACTCCGGCAGGGAGGACCAGGTGGACTAGGCGGGATACAGTGATCACCTGTCTCACAGTGGGCATGCAGAAAGCTTCCCGTGAAATGGTACACTTCCATAAACCGAGGGAACTCACCCAAGGTCCTGAGGAAGACCTGGCAGCATGTCTGCACCGACTCACAGAAGCCCGCTCTCCATGCACCGCTTAGACCCTGACTCGGAGGCTGGTAAAACCGTGTTAGCCACACATCTTATATCCCAGTCAGCCCCAGACATGAGGCGCAAACTTAGAAGAACTGAGGATGGTCCTCAGGCCCCTATTCACGACCTGGTAAACCTGGCTTTTAAGGTTTTCAACACTCGTGATGAGTTGGAAAGGGTGGAGAAGGAGTCGCGAGACCGCCGAAAGGCAAACTTACAAACCCCATCCCTGACTGCGGCCCTGCGGCCCACCGCCATGGAGAAGCCGGCTACAACTAATCCACCACCAGGGAAGTGCTTCAAATGTGGCCTCGACGGACACTGGTCCCACCAGTGCCCCAATCCTCGACCGCCCAAGGGCCCATGCCCTCTCTGTGGAAAAAAGGGTCACTGGAAAAGTGACTGCCCCTCAGCGCCTGGCCGTGGGGGGGTCGTCCTTCCAGCCCCTGACCCACCACTGGCAGTCCTGGGCTTGGCCACCAACGACTAAGGATGCCCGGCCTCAGTGACCCTATCACCCTCACGGAGCCCAGGGTAACAATCAAGGTAGCGGGTTAAGTCCACCCCTTTTTAGTGGACACAGGGACTACCTGTTCCGTCCTCCCCTCCTATTCGAGTTGACTCTGTCCTTCCCGGGTCACAGTTACGGGCATAGATGGTCATCCTTCGCACCCCTTAACCACTAAGCCACTCACGTGTTTAATAGAGGGACATCCTATTACACACTCCTTAGTAATGCCTTCTTGCCCCAGCCCACTACTGGGCGGGATATTCTCACCAAATTAGGGGTATCACTACACTGGACAAAAACTCCTCCTGCAAATCTACTACTGCCTCTATGTGTAGCCTCCACCTCTGCCCAGGACCCTATCCTTCCTGCTCACCTCCTACCACCCCACCTAGTCAACCCAAAAATGTGGGATACCTTCACCCCATCATAGCTTCCCATCATAAACCTGTTCTCATTCGACTAAAGAATCCGTCCTCATTCCCCTCCCGGCCACAATTCCCCATTTCCGTAACCCATCAAAGGGGACTGCAACCCATCACCAACCAGCTCAAAGGGAAAAAACTCCTTATACCTACTAATTCACCATATAATACTCCTATTTTACCTGTTAAAAAAAACCTAGTGGCTCTTACCATTTAGTCCAGGACCGCAGACTGATTAATGAAGCTGTTATTCCTATCCACCCAGTGGTCCCCAACCCATATACTCCTCTCTCACACACACCTCCTCACACTCCTCACTACACGGTCCTGGACCTCAAAGATGCCTTTTTTACTATACCTCTGGACCCTGCCTGTTACAATCTATTTGCTTTTACCTGGGAAGACCTGGACTCTCTAGCTGCCCAGCAACTGACGTGGACAGTATTGCCTTAGGGGTTTCGCGATAGCCCCACATCTTTGGCCAAGCCTTAGCCAAAGACCTAACACAATGCAATCTAACTCCCAGTGTTACTCTCCAATATGTAGATGACTTATTAATTTGCAGCCCTTCTGAAGACGCCTCCACAGAAGCCACGGCCACTCTATTAAATTTCTTGGCAGAGAAAGGATACTGGGTGTCACCAACCAAGGCCCAACTTTCCTGTTCCACCGTTACTTATCTGGGCCTCCTCCTTACTCCCACCTCTCAACACCTCACACTTGACAGGCAGCAAGCACTCTGCGAACTCCAGCCTCCGGAAAATGCTGAACAAATTTTATCCTTTCTAGGTTTCATGGGATTTATCCAGCACTGGGTCCCTAATTTTTCCATTCTAGCAAAGCTCCTCTACAATGCAGCCAAAGCAACACCTGCAGGTCCACTGGACGACCCCTCTGCCATATCCAAAGCCTTTTCGGTCCTCCGCAGTGCCTTATTTCAGTCACCTCCTCTTGCCCTCCCAAGTCCTAAAAACCAGTTATTCTATTTATTGATGAAAAGCGGGGAATGGCGGTGGGGGTTCTAACCCAACATCTGGGGCCAACCTATACCCCAATAGCTTACCTCTCCAAACAGATGGACCCTACTGCCCGCGGCTGGCTTCCCTATCTCTGGGCATTAGCTGCAGCGGCCACCCTAACCCGTGAAGCTCTGAAACTCAGCCTGGGTAAACTTCTCCAAGTTCTGTCCCTCCACTGTCTGCAAGACCTCTTACCCCATAAGTCTCTGTCTCTGCTCACTCCTTCTCGTGTCCAAGAATTTCATTTACTATTCCTGGACAACCTGGACATTGCTCTCTCTACCTCACCTAGCCACTCCTCTCCCTCAAGAGCTCTTGTCAAACCCCTTCCCCCAACCCACACACATCTGCACCGAAACCATGGAAGAGCTTGCCTCCTCACGCCAGGGTCTTTCAGACACACCGCTGCCAGAGGCAGATCTTACCCTTTTCATAGACGGCAGTTCAATCATAGACCAGCAGGGGAGATGCAGAGCTTCATATGCTATAGTCACTCCCTCTGAAATAATTGAGGCCATACGACTCCAGGAGGGAACCACATCCCAAAAAGCTGAGCTAATTGCTCTAACTAAAGCTTTACGCTTAGCTAAACACAAGTCAGCTAATATTTACACAGATTCTAAATATGCTTTTTTAATAGCACATTGCCACTCAGTTATCTGGAGGGAGCGAGGATTCATTACCACAAAGGGCTCACCAGTAATTAATGCTAAATTAATCCAACGCCTCCTTCAAGCCCTTCTCTGCCCTCACAAGTGGCCATTATCCACTGCAAGGGGCACCAAACAGATGACTCCAATGCCACCTGTGGAAACAACTGGGCTGATGCAGTCACATGAGAACTAACCAAAGACCCCTCAACTTCAAACCTACCGGCACCAATTCTTTTCTTTACTCTTCCTTCCCTCCAACTGGCCTACTCTTCCAGGGAACATGCAGACCTCCTCTCACAAGAAGGTTCTGCAACACTGGAGGGCTGGATCTTCCTCAATAACAAGGTGGCTCTCCCAACAGAGCAGGCTCATGATATTCTTTCTCAGGTACACTCATTGCTGCATATCGGACCCAGAGCCCTCAGATGGTTCCTCCAGCCTTTATTCCACCACCCATCCTTGACTAACCTCATAACGTCGGTTTGTTCCTCTTGTCCCACTTGCCAAATGACAAGTCCACAGGGAGGGTTGCGCCCTATTTTCCCAATTCACCAGCTAAGGGGCCACCTTCTCGGACAGGACTGGCAACTCGATTTCACACACATGCCCACCCATAAGAAATTACAGTACTTCCTAACTACGGTTGACACTTTAACAGGCTGGATAGAAGCTTTCCCCACGACACGGAAAACTGCTGATGTGGTGGCAGACATCCTTCTAAAACAAATCATTCCCCCTTTTGGACTACTTACCTCCTTCCAATCCGATAATGGCCCAGCTTTTGTTTCTCAGGTGGTTCAACAAACCTCATCGGCCTTGGGAATACAGTGGAAGCTACATGTTCCTTACCTCAATCTTCTGGTAAGGTAGAATGAGCCAACGGTCTTATCAAAACTCAACTAACCAAGTTGGCCATTGAGCTACGACAATCCTGGGTTGACCTCCTTCCTCTAGCCCTCACCCAACTACGTGCCACTCCACGGGCACCTACTTTTCTAAGTCCTTTCGAACTTATGTACAGCCGCCTATACCTACTTAATCACCAGTTGCAGGTGCAGCCTCCTCCTCTAAGCTCTTACCTGCCATATCTCTCTTTAATCAGGCAATTACTGTGGGAACATGCTGATAGATTCCTGACACAACCAGGGGAAACTGATCCTGCCAATTCCCCCCACAATCTTCAAGTGGGGAACGAGGTACTCCTCAAACAGCTGCAGCCTGGACCACTCCAACCACGGTGGGCTGGCCCCCACACAGTGGTCCTTACCACTCCTACAGCGGTAAAACTATTGGGGGACTCTTCCTGGCACCATCTATCTTGGGTCAAATTATATAAGCAGAATGAGCCCTCCTACACTCACCAGCCTCTGGGGCCCACTTGGGTCCGTATCACTTGTGTTGCTCGCCCTCCTAACTCCCACTGAAAGCAAATCCTATATCTGGGAATTTCAAATCAGGGAAGCCTTTACCCAAAATGGAAAAGCAACCACTCACATAATTGGCACAGCAAACTGCCCGTCAGCAGGTTGTAGCCAACCTATAACCATTCCTATTACTCCAAACTCAGTTAAAAAGGGCCCAAGGCCCAATGCCTGCTTTTCATACGCCCAGACCAAAAGCTATT
Source organism: Tamandua tetradactyla (assembly GCF_023851605.1). Taxonomy (NCBI): domain Eukaryota; kingdom Metazoa; phylum Chordata; class Mammalia; order Pilosa; family Myrmecophagidae; genus Tamandua; species Tamandua tetradactyla. The sequence continues at coordinate 171,964,288 of NC_135333.1, forward strand.
GTACAATGAAGCACCTCATAAGGATACCTTTTACATCAGTTCCCAGCAATCTTACTCTTCAAAATCGACAGGCCTTAAACCTGCTGACAGCTGAAAAAGGAGGGATGTGTATATTCCTCCAAGAAGAATGTTGCTATTACATCAATGAATCGGGTCCGGTAGAACAAAACATTCAAACCCTAAACAAGCTAAAGGAAAATTTCTATCGCAGGAAACAAGAAACCTCCTCTGCCCTAAACTGGTTCTCCTCTCTGCAACAGCATGGCTTCTCCCACTGCTAGGTCCAGTTATCTTAATTTGTCTCTTTTTTCTCCTAGCTCCTTGCCTCCTTAACTTCCTCCAGGGTCATATAAGTGAACTATCTCGAGCAGCGGTCAACCAAATGCTTCTGCATCACCTCCTGCGGACCTCACCAAACTCCTGCAGCCAGCCTCTCCTCTCTCCGGACCCTAACAATTTCAGCCCATAGCCCCACGCCATCCCACTGCAGCAGGACATAGCTAGAAAGATCTCAACGCCCTATTATCACAAAAAGGCTGGAATGTTAGGTCGGGGTGAATAAGGAAGGGCTCTATGGCTGGAATCATGAAGTCACTCCGGAACAGGAGGTGAACCGTTACAATCAAGGTCTTTGAACAGCAAACATCTATTCACAGACATCTAACCACCCGCTGCTCAACCCACTAGCATAATAATCCTTTGTTTAATGTGGCACCCCTTTCATGTCATCACCCAACCCCTGTCCTTAAAAACGGCACTCGCCAAAGCCCGTGCACAGACTCACCTCATTCCCTCTTGGATTCGGTGAGCTCTGCCCAGGAGTGCAGCCCAATAAAGCATGCTCATTTGCAACCCTTTCGTCTACTTTCCTTTCTCTAAAATACCTCATATCTTAAAACCTTTTGTTACACACACACAGAGATTTTTTTTTAAACAAAAGCAGCATTATATTTTCAGTTTTGAATCTTGATTTTCTTTCCCTTAGCACATTATGAGCATTTTCTCATGTTATCAAATAGTTTTAATGGGAAATGCTTCCTAGTATCATAATATTTTATGCCACAGATGGAGCCTAACTAATTTGTCTTTGGTTAGGTTATCCCTCTTTCATCCCTACAAATATCTCCATGAACATGCTTGAAATAGGCCATTGTGTAAGTCTCTGAATATTTACTACCCACCACCCACCTCTCCACCAAAAAAAAAAAAGCTTAAAAAAACAAAAAAAGAAGGTAAGGGCCATACGAAAAAGAGCTGGCCTGGAGACCACAGCATTGAAACTGATTACTGTGCAGCAATAAAGGCTTAGTTATATGAACCAGAAAGACAGTCAAATCCTAACTTATCTTTTTATAGCCTATCTTTCAATTTTGAAAAACACAGAAAATTCATAAAACATAAATGTAGAGTTTAATAAATTATAACGTTAACAATCCATGTCAACTTTACAGAGTAGGAACACTTTAAAAGCTCACTCCAATACATTAGAAAGTTAAAAATTAAAAAAAAAAGAATAATAGTACTTCCATAAATAATGGCAACAGGATAATTTAATATGTAAAATCTAACATAAAGAGAAAAACAATCATATCTAAATTAAAAAATGCTCTGAAAGCACAAGGCAAATTGATAGAAGAAATACAAATGGTTAATAAAATAAAAAATTCACCAATAATTAAAGAAAACCAAATTACCAAAATAAGATACCCTTTTCCACAGAATTGGGATAGACTGGTAATACACAGAGCTGTTTTATCAGCAGAAGTATAATAAGAAGGAATCCTACATTGCTGGTGAAGTGTAAATTACTAATACCTTCCTAGAAAAATATTTCTGTAAAAAAGCATCACTGGTGTTAATCATTAATCAGTTCACTTCTTAAATGTGACACAAATTTAAAATTACTCAGAGAAATTAAGAGAGGCATAGGTCGTTTTGCTGTGCTTCCCTTTGCTGTGCTTTGCAGATACTGCCTGCACTTTGTACAAACTGAAGGTCTGAGGCACCCCTGCATGGAGCAATTCTACTGGCGCCACGCTCCCAACAGCGTGTGTTCCTGTCCGATACATTTTAATTATGGTATGTGCATTGCTTTTTAGCCAAAATGCTACTGCACACTTAGTAGCATACAGAATGATGTGAACATGACTTTTACCTGCACTAGGAAACCAGAAACTTCATGTGACCTGCTTTAGTGCAATACACACTTGATCGCACTGTTCTGGAACCGAGCCTGCAGTATCTCCAAGGTATGTGTTTAAGTGCAACACGCAGATGTGTAAATAATGTCATGCCACTTCTGGGACTGGGAACGTTGCAGTGAGGCAAGGTCACAGTCGAACAGCCAGAAGACATGTGGCTCATCAGTTTCAGGTTCCCGTGTTTCCCAGACGCTGTCAAGCGCGCAGAAACCTCTTAGCCCAGGGGGCCTGAAAAACAGAGCTCTCTATGGACACCCCAAACTTAACCTAATTATGAAAATCTTCAAAGATGACAGTAACTCAGGCACTTTAAGAAAAGTGACAACTGTGAGGCAAATCTAGCACCCAAATCTGAGATACGAGAAGGGAACTACATACCCAAACTTGTTTTAAAAGACTAGGAATCTAAGACTCACTGCTGGAAATGGCACAGCAAAGTGTTCTCAGCCGGGAGTCCAGGAACCTCCCCTTAAGAACCCTGACAGAATTCAGAACGTTTGTGGGCTTAGAAGGGAAAAAAAATTTGTCCTTAGGTACTTTGTTACCAATAGAAATCAGAGATATTTTCATATCAAATACTGCTGTTACAGATACCTTGAAATATCACTTACACGTACCATTACTTCAAAACAAGGGTAGTTACTGATCTTATCTTGTATTAACAAAGAACTGCATGTTAACATATTGCAAATTTGTATTTTGAACCTATAGTTCAATATAAATGTTTTCCTTGGTAATCCTCTATGCTTTCAAATAATCCTTTTATACATTTAAATAATCCTTTTATGCATTTAAATACAAGAAGGGATCCATAGACTTTACCAGACTGTCACCAGGGCCACAATACAAAAAAGATCAAGGACTGAAGGACCCCAGATTTAAACCTAGGGCTCTTGATCTATCCTGCCTCCTAACGTTTACACTACATCCTGCATCTCTACCTTCACTGCAGCTTTTATGTTATTAACCTGAAATGGCTCCTTTGTATCGCTAAACTATAAGCTTCTTGAGGGCAGGGTCTCTGTTTTTTCATATCTGTATCATCACCCTGGCACCTGGCATTCCACAGGCACTCACAAACACTTGCCAAATTAAAGAGGGTAGCAAGGGGAACAGTTTAAGAATATCCTTCACGACCACTCTAGTAAAACCTAAGGTCTAATATACTTGAAAACAGATCGACAGTTTCTAAAAAGTCACTATCTTCACAACTTGTATAAGCAAGCTAGATATCAAGTCTGCTCTTATACTAGATTTAATTTCTGAGAATTTCCCCAAAATGCAGTTATCAGAAGCATACACACACACATAGAAAAGCTAAATGCAGGAATGTATATGTAGGCATGTTCTACTAAAAAGCAATACATAACTATTTTCATAATCAATACTTATATTGTATTATGTAACTATTTTCTTAATTGAACAAAATAGGATTTAGCTATTCTAGTTCTACAAGTTATTTCAAAATAAACTCCACATAAACAGCCAAAAAAGGTTTTATTAAAAACAAAGTCACATGCTAAGTCTAACAAAAGTTAAACAATAATCTCATATTTATAAAATCCAAATACAGTTAAAGGAAAAAAATACGTATGTGGCACCACATAAAATCACTGTTAAGTACAGCTCACGCTGGTGTTCTAAACGCTTAACCTTTTCATTTAACACAGTACTGGAGAGAGTCTCAGTTTTACAATTAGGAACCACATCAAGGAAAGGTAGAAAAACAGAAAACGTTATACAAAAAGGAAGATAAATCTGATTATCAGATGAGAGTACTACGAACTCAGATCCCCAAATGCCAGCCTTTCTTATATCCCCACCAAAGAATGTTATAAACAAAGGGTCACAGAATCAGAGCGGAAAGGAATAACCTTTTTCAGATTTCCACTTGGAGTGGGGAAGTCCTTGATGAGTGACCATCACAGGTGGCTATCGGGCCTCCACTAAAATACCTCCAGGAGCAAACCACTGTCTTCTGTTGCAGCCCATTTCCAAGGAATTCATTCATTCAACAAATATCTACTGGATACCAGGCACTGCTCCAGATGCTGGGGATACACATAAACACCCGACTCTCACGGAGCTTACAGTATCTCAGATGGTGGAAAGTGTCATGGAGAAAATAAAGAAGGAAGAGGGTGCTGGTAGAGTTGCAATTTTAACAGGGAAGAAGGACCTCACTAAGACGGTAGTAACTGCACAAAGAAATGAAGACAGTAAGAGAATAAGCCACACACAAGGAGCAAAGAAGGCACTTTCTGGAGCTGGAGCAGAAAAAGTAAGAGGTGGAGACAGAGGAATCTAGCACTCGACGGCACAGGGCCTTGGGGTCCATGCTAAAGATTTTGCCTACTACCGAGAGAGGCGGGCCACGGCCAGTCAGCATTAAAGATGAGTTACTGCTTTATCTACTGCACTAACCAGATTTCATCACAGAGCGAAGGCCAAGAATGAAAACACTCTCTATTTTATGCTACTGTTAAAAAAATTAAAACACTGAAAAAGCAAATAAACCTACATAGTTTCTATTAAGGTCAAATTTAGAATCTGCTCACCACATATCCAAGTGGCATTAGAATGCCCGCATGCTTCAGATACTCGGAAAAGGCGTGCCCACACCCAGCCACTTGTGACTGGGGATACGGTGGGGAAAAGACAGAGGCTCTTACCCCAAAGAGCCTATATTTTCATGGAGAGATATAAGACATTAAATAAGAAAACATATCTACACATGCAATTTCAAAATGATAGCAAGCACTATTAAAAAAGAAAGAAAGAAAGAAAAGCAGCAGAATGTACCAAGGAATGACGTGAGGTACAGGCAGCTTTAGGCCGGATGGTGGGTTTGCTGGTTTAAGAGGATGTATTCCCCTAGAAAAGCCATGTTTTAATCAAAATCCCATTTCATAAAGGTAGAATAATCCCTATTCAATACTGTATGTTTGAAATTGTAATCAGATCATCTCCCTAGAGATATGATTTAATCATGAGTGGTTGTTAAACTGGATTAGGTGAAGACATGTCTCTACCCATGTGGGTGGGTCTTGATAAATTTCTGGAGTCCTATAAGAGAGGAAAAGAAACATTTTGGAGAATAAAAGATTCAGAGACAGAGCAGAGTAGAATGACATAGCCACGAGAAGCAAAGTCCACCAGTCAGTGACCTTTGGAGATGAAGATGGAAAATGCCTCCGGGGGAGCTTCATGAAACAGGAAGTCAGGAGAAGAAGCTAGCAGATGACACCGTGTTTGCCATGTGCCCTTCCAGCTGAGAGAGGAACCCTAAACTGTAAACTAGCAACTTATTAAGTTCCCCTTTTTAAAAGCCATTCTGTTTCTGGTATATTGCATTCCAGCAGCTAGCAAACCAGAACAGTGGGGAAGGCCCACCTGAAGGGTCACCAAGGTGAGACCTAAATGACAAGGACAAACTGGTCACGTGCTGGCGTGGGGGCAGCTTTCCACGCTGAGAAAGAAACAAGAGCAAAGGCCCTGCCCCTACAGCTGCAACAAGCGCCATGTGTTCAATGAACAAAAGGAAGGTTTTGATGACATCAAGGAACAAAAAGCAAGTTTTGATGTCAAAACCTGACCTGAACTGCCCTGAGGCTATTTACAATCTTCACTTAGTTCACTGATTGTGACCATTCATATATGTCACTGTAAAATTATTGCTGTTTAATTATAATACAGTAGTTTCAAAAGTTGTAGATAAGCAACTGGACTTTTATATAAATCGTTAAATTAAATAATGAGGGCTCTGAAATAATGAATTTTTTACCTTGAAAGCACAAGGTTTAAAGACTAAACAATACCAACTAGCAGAGAATTCATATTTAAAGTCCGAAGTTTCTGGACCGAGGAGGGTGCACGGGAAGTTTGGGGGTAGAACCATTCGATTTCCCACCCAGGCACTCAAAGAACAACAACAAGAAATATATTCAACAAATGCTGCTATGATATTGGGATATTCAAATGGAAAGAGAATGAAATGTGACTCCCACCGGACAATTTAAACAAAAAAAGTCATTTCTAGCCTGAAAAAGATCTTAAGAGCATACATGGCTAAGCCAGTCTACAACAGCCAAACGTTCGTCCTGCTGCCAAGTCTCCCGGGACAGCAGCCTCTGGTCTCCCTCCAGTGTGCCCTCTGGGAGTACCATGTTTGGAGCCGCCTCTGCTTCTGGGTGGCCAGAATTCCCAAGGATCCTCCAAAAATGACTTCCATCAACTTCAGAAAAAATAAAATATCTTCTCTCAATTCCACTTTTCTTCCTCAAAATGTGGACAACTGTATAACTGTCTTGTCAAAAGGCAGTAACCAATACCTTTCAGCAAATGTATAACCAAGCAAGCAATGAAAGGCAAAAGGGTAGAGAATGAAAAACAACCGATCCCTTTAAGTTACCCTCACATGGTGGAGGAAGTAATAAGCAGCTAAAAAACATTAGTCAGGGTCAAAAAAAAATTCCAGAAGCAATAAATAAGGCACTCACTTTTGCATAGATATGTTCACTGTATTAAGCGGCAACACATCAAACAGAGTAGTAGCTGGTATATTATTAAGTACATACTCCACATTTCACATCTGGGGCCCTTTCCTCACCTACAAACGTTTTTTCCCAGCCCAAGAACCAAGAACTACCAAAAGTGCATACTTGGAAATCAGGCCACAGAATTCACTTATTCATTTAAAAAACAAAACAAAACACCGACTTAAGGCTGCCTCCTCTATACAGGGCACTGTGCTTGGGCCAGGCCTGCCGCAGTAGTCAAACTAGACAGCAACCTTCTCTTCCAGTCAAGCAAATGTATTATTCTATGGCATTTCTAAAAACCCTTCTGCTCCTTTAAAAATCTTTGCGCTCCCCTACCAAATAAAATAAAATAAAACGAGACAGATTTCAAGCATCTTAAAAGCACAGCTTTTCTCCCAATTGCTGTGGACACTTATTTTTAAAAGTGTTTCCCTAAAATCACATATATGTACTCCTTTAGTTATGCCCTATTCACATTCTTTATACACATGCTTATGACAAAGAATATCACCAATAAAATAACCACAAAAATATTGCCAAATCACCAAAGAAAGTTTTATTATGTCCAGAACCTAAATTTTCTGTAGCACATGATCTAACTCAACCTGTCTGGACAGAACATTTAAACAATCCAAACACAAGGAGCCTAGAACAAGAATGAGGACCTTTAATCCTGTATAGCTTAATGTAATGCCTGGATATATCCCAGAGTATATTAAGCAGATAATCAAAAAGTATTCACGGGTGGGACAGAAATCCTAGAATGAGCTGAGACTCACCTTCAAGGGATTGAGAAAAACCCTAGAATGAGCTGAGACTTAGCATCAAGGGATTGAGAAAACCTTCTCAACCAAAAGGAGGAAGAGTGAAATGAGACAAAGTGTCAATGGCTGAGAGATTCCAAGGGTTGTCCTGAAGGTTATTCTTATGCATTAAGTAGATATCACCTTGTTATTCAAGATGTAATGGAGAGGCTGGAGGGAACTGCCTGAAAATGTAGAGCTGTGTTCCAGTAGCCATGTTTCTTGAGGATGACTGAATAATGATACAGCTGTCACAATGTGACTGTGTGATGGTGAAAACCTTGTGTCTGATGCTCCTTTTATCTACCTTGTCAACAAAGGAGTAGAACATATGGAATAAAAATAAACAATGGGGGAACAAATGTTAAAATAAATTTATTTTGAAATGCTAGTGATAAATCAAAGTGAGGGGTAAGGGATATGGTATGTATAATCTTTTTTTTCTGTTATTGCTTTATTTCTTTTTCTGTTGTCTTTTTCTTTTTCTGAATTGATGCAAATGTTCTAAGAAATGATGAATATACAACTATGTGATGATACTGAGAATCACTGAATACATATGTAGAACAGAATTATATGCTAATGTTTAATGTTTTTGTTTGTTCTTAATTTTTTTAATTAATAAATAATTTTTTTTAAAGGATTGGCAGGGGGTGGGGGGTGGGGGTTCAAGGTAGTTTAATGGTAGAATTCTCACCTGCCATGTGGGAGACCTGGATTTGCTTTCCAGCCCATGCATTTACCAAAAAACAAAACAAACAAAAAAATTCAACAAATGGTACTGCAATAATGGGATACTCGCATGGAAAAAGAATGAAATGTGACACTGCCACACAGCATACAAACAAACAAAAAAAGAGTAATGCCATCCTGGCAACATGGGACAAAGATCCTGGAATGAGCTGAGACTCAGCATCAAAGGACTGAGAAAAACCCTAGAATGAGCTGAGAATTAACATCAAGGGATTGAGAGAACCTTCTAGACCAAAAGGGGGAAGAGTAAAATGAGACAAAGTGTCAATGGCTGAGAGATTTCAAACAGAGTCGAGAGGTTACCTTGGAGGTTATTCTTACGCATTAAGTAGCTATCACCTTTTTGTTTAAGACGTAGTGGAGAGGCTGGAGGGAATTGCCTGAAAATGTAGTGCTGTGTTCCAGTAGCCATGTTTCTTGATGATGATTGAACAATGATAAAGCATTCACAATGAGACTCTGTGAATGTGAAAACCTTATGTCCGATGCTCCTTTTAGCTACTATATCAACAGGAGAGTAGAACATATGGAATAAAAATAAATAATACGGGGAACAAATGTTAAAATAAATTCAGTTTGCAATGTGGTAAATGAAAACGAGGGGTAAGGGGTATGATATGTACAATCTTTTTTTTCTCTATTGTTTTATTTCTTTTTCTGTTGTCTTTTTATTTCTTTTTCTAAATCGATGCAAATGTACTAAGAAATGATGAATATGCAACTATGTGATGATATTAAGAATTACTGATTGTATATGTACAATTGAATGATATTTAAATGTTGTTTGTTAATTTTTTTTATTAATAAAAAAAGTAAAAACAAAAAAAAGTCATGGCAAAGTCCCTTGAGGGATGGGAGAATAAAAATGGAACTATTAAACTTTGCCACCAGGAAAATCCCAGATACTGTGCTAAACATTAGGGACACCCAAATCTATAGGCCAAGCCCTTGATCTTGACGCTTGCTCTAGTGAAGCTTACGTACGTAGCAGAGAAGCTTAGACTACCCATAGGCATGCCTAAGAGTTACCTCCAGAGGCCCTCTGTTGTTGCTCAGATGAGGCCTCACTCTCTCTAAGCCCAATTCTGCAAGTGAAATCATTGCCCTCCCAGCTATGTGGGACATGACATTCGGGGATGAAAGTCTCCCTGGCCACGCAGGAGATGATGGCCAGGGATGAGCCTGGCCCTGGCAGTGAGGGATCAACAATGCCATCCTGACCAAAAGGGGGAAAAGAAGTGTAGCAAATACGTTACAAGTGGCTGAGAGAGTTCAAATAGAGTTGAGAGTCTACTCTGGAGGTCACTCTTACACAAGCTTCAATTAGACATTGCTACCTACCATAACTTGCTAAACCTCAAGCAAAACCAATCCTGCCAATCCTAAAGAACACCTAGGGCATCATAAAAGATTCTACAAACGGCTCTAGGAGTAACTTTCCAGAAACCTACAACCTCCAGATGGGTCCCTGGAAGAGACAAGCCCTGAAATGCAGAGGGGCCAGCCCTTCCAGAGCATCAACTAGTTTCATCTCCCTATCCCTTATTATCAACAGCCCCTTCCAATATGGAAAAGTCACAATGGGCACAGCCCAAATACCCTAAAGAGTGGGATCAAAGGAAGGTCCGGTTTAACAAATGAGTATGAGTGCTGAATCGTTATACTGATATTTCTCCAGTACCTTAGAGCAGCTAGAAATAAAAACCTTTGGAACTGTAACCCATACCAAACTCTGAAATCTGTTGTATAACTAACTGTTGCAATGCACTTTGAAATGAATTGCTTTTATGTACATGTTACTTAAAGAGGAGTATAAGAGAAGATAGGATTTAACAAATGAGTATGACTGCTGATCATTATATTGATATTTCTGCTGGTCTCCAGTGTCTTAGAGCAGCTAGAAGAAAAAAACAAAAAACTGTGCAACTGTAACCCACACCAAACTTTAAAATCTGCTCTATAATTACTTGCTAAGATATACTTGGAAATTTTTTGCTTTTTCGTATATATGTTATATTTCACAATTAAAAATAACGTTAAAAAATATATACTACTAAACCTAAGCCAAAGGGTTGTTTCCAATTCAGGAAATGTTTAACAGTCTATATCAGATGAGCACAGACTCTAGTACACCAGGGCGCTTCCACCTCCGAAACCTGTTGCCTGGACCTGAAGCGATGCCAACCAAGGCCTCCCAGCGCGCGGGTCAAGCAGTGCCGGCGGGTCCGGGCCGCGGGGCTCCCGGGACCGCCACCTCGCGCGCACGTGCGGGGCCGGCGGACGGCGGGAGCCCAGAGGGCTGGGCTCTCAAGGGAAGCCGGGTCCCGCCTGCAACCCGGCCGGCGCGCTGGCGCAGGGCCCGGACAGGGAAAAGCCGCACAAGCGCCGTCCACGCTCGGGGCCCGCACACCCCCGCCCCGCACGGCCCCGCGAAGGCACGCGGCCCGGGCGCGAGGTCCGCAGGCCGCCAGCAGGGGTCCGACGGGCGGCCGGTGTCAGCGCGCGGGGCAGGCACGCGTCTCTCACGTTCTTTCGGGAGTGCTCTGGGGGCACAGGGAAGCCTCGCGGTCCCCGGAGGGGCTCCGAGGGGCGGACAGGGCCTTAGGGCACCTCACGGGCCTTGGGGAGCCTGAGGGCCCCGGGACGACCCCTGCCCCGCCCCCGGCGCCGGAGCGCCCGCGGTCGACCGCGGACGGCGGAACCCGCGTTCTCGGGGCTCCGAGGAGGACAGGTGTCCCCAGTGCCGCTCACCTCTCCAAACTGGAAGGCGGAGACGATGGTGACCACGACGCCCACGAAGCACACGTAGAGCCCGTACCTGTGCGACAGGCAGGTGTAGGTCTGCCTCTGCAGCAGCTTGAGCAGCATCCCCGCGCCGCGAGCGCGCCGCCGCCGCCTCAGCGAGCCGCCAGGGAGCGGCCTCGCCGGGCCGCGCGCGCAGGTCACGGCCTCCCGCCGCCGCGCATGGACGCTCCCGGCACCGACGCGCTCGGCCCCGCGCCGCAGCGGCCGCTTCCGGGAGCCCAGGGCCCAGGCCCGGCCGGCGCGGACGAACGCGGGGGCGGACCCGCGAGGCGGGGCGGGGGCGGGGGCGGGGGCCGAGGCGGACCGGCGAGGCGGGGCGGGGCGGGGCGGAGACTGAGGCGGGGACTGAGGCGGACCCGCGAGGCGGGCGCCCGGGCCTAGCGGCGGCGGCGCGAACAACGCCCCCAGGCGGGCGGCGGCGGGAGGCGAGGCCCCCGCCTGTGCGCATGCGCGCCGGGCCTCCGCGCTGGGCGGGGCGTGGGTGAGTCCCGTGGGTGCGGCTCGGCGCCCGCCCCGCGGACAAATCATGGGTCCCGGGTGCTTCGTGATGGAGTCCTTTCTGCATCCACGGCAGGTTCATCTCCGCTCTGCGTGAGCCTCTTGTTTGAAAGAGGAGACTTTTGGGAAAAATGAACCGAAAGTCATTCATTTTTTCCTTAAATGTGTAATTAGTGTCAGGCGTGGTGCTTGTGTCTGTTATTCACAAGTGAGCCCTGAACTGGGCCTGGCCGCAGTTGGGGGAGGATGGACATGTAAAAACCAATGACCAGCATTGGGGCGGATGGACATGAAAAAAACATTGACCAGCAAAGGGGGAGATGGACATGTAAAAACCATTGACTAGCAAAGTGGGGGGTGGACATGTGAAAAACATTGACTAGCAAAGGGGGGGGATGGACATGAAAAAAACATTGACCAGCAAAGAGGGAGGATGGACATGAAAAAAACATTGACCAGCAAAGGGGGAGGTGGACATGTAAAAACCATTGACCAGCAAAAGGGGGGATGGACATGTGAAAACCCTTGACCAGCAGTCGTTATGACCTAACTGGAGCGTGAACAGGAAGGCACCCTCATGGAGCAGCCGCTCATTCACTGTTCCCCAAATTGCCATCATTCAAAGGATTTTTAAAATTATCTTCAAAACCAGTTTCAGGAAATACGTAAAACTCCCTGGCAAGGGCCACTTAATGCAAACAGATCTGCAGAGGCGGTCAGCTTCTCCTAAGGCAGGGCTTTTACAGGAAGCTCTTTGGCCTTTAGGAGCTGATAAACCCATGTGACAAAGGTGACAGCAGTATTGCCAACACTTGCATGTTCCGAGCTCTTTTCTGAGATGGTGCTGACAGATACAAAACCACTGTGACTGTCTCTCATAGGTGGGCTCGTCCATCCTCACAACAACCTTTAGGGTAGATGCTGTTATGACCCATTCTACAGACAAAGAAACTGAGGGACAACCACATAACCTTACACAAGTAACTGACAGAATTCTGATTTGAACCAGGGACTGCAGCTCTAGAACGGGCGCAAGAAGGAAAATTGTGAAAGTGCAGGGTGAGATTCTGGTCTTTATTTAAAATTTTCATATTTTGTTCATTGCGGATTTTTGTGTTAATTTTTATTTTTTAAATAGTGCATCAAAATATGATTTATCTTGATTGCTGAAATGTGTGGCTTCCCTCTAAATGTCATGCCCATAGTGAATCTCACTTTCCTGGGCCAGGCCTAGACCTTTGCTTCTAAAAAAAGCATGCTTTGTGGCAGTGCCAGTCACCCTTAAAAGTTTTTTTTATCTCTTTTTGCTCCAACCAGAGAGCTTCATAGTAGCCAGAAGTATTTCTAGGTCCTTTCTTTCAAAGGACTCTATCTCACACTCTCTCCCAGCTGAGCCAATGTGGTTGAACGTGTGTGAAAGAACGTGGGTGTAATGTGATTCACCTGTAGAAGCTAATTACAGCCTTATTAGAAGACTTCAGTAAACAATGCATGAAAGTGCTTTGAATTCAGAGCCCAAAGCATTTTAAGTGTAGGAAAATGTTAAGAAAAGAATATTTAACTTTGTTCCATAAGGGATGAGGCTTTTAAGCAGGAAAATCAACTGACCCAATATGTACTTCAAGTTAACCCAGCAGTTTATAATCAGTATCTAGACAGTTGAAGAAATCCGCAGTGACAGCTCATTTATCTGGAAATCTTTTTATTTGACAATCTGAAATAGACTGAACACAGCAGAAACCCAAGAAATCAAGTCTGTCAGAAGTTCACTGAAATTTATGAATTTTGCTTTTAGAACTCCTCAGTCTGTCTCTCAAAATCTGATAAATATAATTGAGAAACTTTGTCATCTGGGGTCTCAATCCATAGCAGATCAGAAAAAATCAAACTAGGAGCCCCCCTTCCTGCCCTTCCCCCAAGCAAGAAGTGACTTAGCTCAATATTGGGGAAAAACTAGAGAAAAAATATTTTTAGAAAGCAAGTGTCGTAATGGCCCAATCTAACAGTATAACATCTCAGGTAGATAGAGGCTGCAACAGAAAGATATAATGAAGGCACATGTCCCCGAGAACATAGGATAATGGGTCATATAGAAATGACCCCAGTCATCGAGGAAAGTGTAATTAATGTCTGGTGCTTATTTATTCACATTCACCACTAAATATTCTTTGCTGGGCATTTTACCAGGCACTGAGGCTGTTGTGGCAGCCTCAGAAAGCATGATCCCTGCTCTCGTGGAATTAGTCTTGTTAGGGGAACTAGCCTAGCCTGGAAGGTCAGGGAGTGCTTCCTGGAGGAGGTGATGCTGAAGCCAAGACAGCTAAGTGCAGGATGCTGGGAAAGGAAGAGCATTTGGACTTGGCACCTGAGGCAGGAGGAGCCGAAGGGGCAAGGAGATGAAGCCAGAGGGGTTGACAGGGCCCTGAGGGCCATATTCAAAACAAAGGACTTAATCCTTAAAACAATGCAGAATTTTAATAAGATCTGGAAAATGATGTGAGCAGAGATGAATTTTAAGAATTATCTAAACTGTGGTGCGTGGTAAATGAACTGGTGGCAGGGCCAGGGTGGGGGCAGCTGAATGAGACCCGTGGGATTACAGGATGCCCCATTAAATCTGAATTTCAGATAAATTTTTTAGTATAAGTATATCCGATGCAATATTTGGGGCATACTTATACTAAAAACATTATTCAATATTTATCTGAAATTCACATTTAACAGGACATCCTGCATTTTTATTCACAAAATCTAGCAACCCAATGCAGGAGGCTATTAGAGAGTGTAGACAGGTCAAAGTGGCTTGGAATAAGGTAGTAATAAAGTCAATGGAAAGAATCCCAGGTAAGTGCAGTAAGTAGAACCCCTCCAGGGCTTGTAGTAGGGGAGGGTGTCGGCGGAGACTCAGGTTCCGAGCTTGAAGGGCTGAGTGGATAAAGGTGACTGTTCTCTGTGCTGGTCCCTAAATAGCGGACAACAAAGGAGGAGCAGGCATGCAGCACATATATTAGATATATTTCCAAAATGGAATAATTACTAGAAATAGGAAAAGTTTGTGTTGGATGTATTAGCCTGAAAAAAAATTAGAACGTTAACTGAAATGAATAACCTTATTCTGAATATGCTAGATAAATGAAGAATTGCTATATTTTTATTGGCACACTTTCCCAATTTTGTAACTCCCAAATCCATATCAAAATCAAGAAAACTGTTTTTTTCAATATGTCCTCTTCCCAATATATATTGGTTGACATTAAGATCAAAACTTCAAACCTTGTAAGACTCTTTGATTTTAAAAATGATAATAAGCTTAATTTCTAAGCTTAAAAAGGGTTTACTTTAAACACATGGCAAACCTGCAGATAAGTTTTATATGGCCTGCTAGCTTTGTAAAACATTTTCAAGTTGTGAGATTTCACTGAAAAATCCTAACCCTAATCATTTCTAGCCTCTTTTGAATGAGCAGAAAACTCTGTTCAGTATGGCCCACAGTGGGGCCATATTTCCAAATGGCCACTGTCCACTAGGGGCACTTAGGCATCGCCCTTTTGTGGGGGCCAGTGTCCACCTCCTTGCAACCTCAGGTACGAGCTCCCCCACCCCAAGACTGAGGGTCGGCTGACATTTATCATGGTGCTTGCACTGGCATTTATTTCACAGGAAAGAAATATTTCTTGGCACACAGTTATCAGAAGTGGTAAATGAAAGCGAGGGAGCCACGTGAAGCAAGAAAAAAAATGGGAGAGGGTTTTGTGTTTGTGTAGAAATGAAGATGTGCTTATGAGAAAATATGTGAGCCTCTGGGGCAATCACCAGTTATTTTACATGTAAAATATGTAAAATACCTGAGTAAGTGATGCCTGAATCAACAGCCAGATTGCTGAATGAGATTAAAATCAAGGCAAGATTGATTTTTTTATTAATAAAAAAAAAAATTAACAACAAACAAAACAATAAGATATCATTCCATTCTATATATATAATCAGTAATTCTCAATATCATCACATAGTTGCACATTCATCATTTCTCAGAACATCCGCATCGATTTAGAAAAAGACATAAAAAGACAACAGAAAAAGAAATAAAATGATAATAGAGAAAAAAAAAATTATACATACCATACCCCTTACCCGTCACTTTCATTTACCACTAGCATTTCAAACTAAATTTATTTTAACATTTGTTCCCCCTATTATTTATTTTTATTCCATATGTTCTACTCTTTTGTTGATATGGTAGATAAAAGGAGCATCAGACACAAGGTTTTCACATTCACAGAGTCTCATTGTGAAAGCTATATCATTGTTCAGTCATCATCAAGAAACATGGCTACTGGAACACAGCTCTACATTTTCAGGCAGTTCCCTCCAGCCTCTCCATTACATCTTGAACACCAAGGTGATATCTACTTAATGCGTAAGAATAACCTCCAGGATAACCTCTCGACTCTGTTTGGAATCTCTCAGCCATTGACACTTAGTCTCATTTCACTCTTCCCCCTTTTGGTGAGAAGGTTTTCTCAGTCCTTTGATGCTGAGTATCAGCTCATTCTAGGGTTTTTCTCAATCCCTTCATGCTGAGTCTCAGCTCATTCCAGGGTCTCTGTCCCACGCTAAGGCAAGATTGGTTTTGCAATATTGGTTGAGTAAGATTCATTCTTTCAGCCTCCAACCATTTGCACCTCAAGGTGAATTGCCCCCAGGGGAAAATCCCTGGGATGGGCAGAATTTTATCCGAAGAAGTTAATTCTTCTTACAGGAATCCCTCAGAAATGTTAATTGCCCTTGAAACGCCGAGTTAAGCATGGATTTTACCTTCATTACCTTCAGGCTGAAGAGGGGGTCTGGAGAGGAGACACAATGAAGCACAACCAAAGGGGATACATTAGGGAAATGTAAATCAAAATGAAATACCCCCTTACGCCCTCTAGGATAACTAATCTAAAAAAATAAAAAAGAGAGACGAGAACAGGAGCTGTGGAGGATAAGAAGCGCAGGAACACTGCATTGCTGGAAGTAAAGCGGCTGAGACAGGACAATAACAAGTCCCTGGTTTCCTCTCCACCTCTTAAAAGAGTTAATGGACAATTGCAGTCCCTTGTTATTTTGTTCTAGCTCCAAAGGAATTAATGCAAATGCAAACTTCGTGGGTGAGAAATTTCCCCTAACCCCCCAAACCTCTCCAAACCACTGAAACCTCCCCAAACCACAAAAGCTTTTAAAATCATGGGCCTGGAACAAACTCTTGTTAATAACTGAAAGCCTGGGGTTGTAAAGACTGTTAAATATCTGCCCAAAGACAAGTTTTGGATATGTGAAGCACTGACCGCAGGCATCAACAGTTCCCTCTTCCCGTAAGCTCCTGGTTAATACACACCTCTGAGCCCCGAATGTTCGAAGGTCACCGTGGAAACCTGCCACCGGTGAAACCTCCAGCTAACCCAGTCCCACTCAGTGCATGCTTCTCCCTTGAACACGCCGCCTTAGCTCTTTCATGTGTGTTCTCTTCCGGTCTGACAGCTTTGCTAGCACCCTGCTGGCCCTCTTGTCTCTGAGTTCCTCTACTCAGTTCCCCTGGACCTGGGACAGGGCTCAGCTGGCACTGGCTACAATAGGAATGGTAAATGGAAGATCCTTTGACGGCTCCGCAGAAAGTTAAACGCAGAATTACCGTGAATCCCAGTAATCCCACTTCGAGGTCTATGCCTGAAAGAATTGAGCGCAGGCAGGCACACAGACATCTATACACAACGACCGTAGTGGCACTGCTCACAATAGCCAAAAGGTGGAATTAACCCTGGTGTTCACCAGCAGGTGAATGGATCAACAAAATGTGGTCCATAGATGTGACGGAATGCTCTCCAGCCACGAGTGGGAATGGACTGCTCGTACATGCTTCCCCGTGTTAGGCACGGAGTCGTTGAAGGAGTCCACACAGACAGCGAGTCAACGCTTAGTAAGTTCATTGAGAGAGAGAGAAACAGATTGAGAGCAAAGGGAGAGCAGGCAGATGGGAGCCAGTGAAACCTGCTGGAGAAGGGAAAGGAAAAATGGCTCCAACTCTCTTCCTGACAGCTTCTGGTTTCAAAGGAAAAACAGGCCAAGAGGGGTGGAGGGTGATGTGTGCCCACAGGCATTGCCGGGAGGTATCAGGCTGGTGCAGGTCATGACTTCATGCTCCTGGTTACCTGCTCTGGCCTCTGGCGGGTGGGGCCTTGGCACGTTGGTGCTCATCCATTTTGCCGGCACATCAGGTCCTGTCTGGAGCTGCTGAGGGAGAGAAACTGAAGGGGTCCCCGTGCCGCAGAACCCATTTCGCGTGTCAAGTTTTATCTCCTGAGACCTGACGTTCCTTCTTTTTATTTTAATAAAATCGACCACAGCTGGGTTTAGGTTTGGGGAGATGCCTTAGCTCAGTTTGAAGCAGTTTTTAGAAGGCGCGGGGACGTTGTGTTCTTTTCCAAGGCTACTTCCTGCTGTCAAAGGCACAGAGTTGGGATAGGAAAAATTGCTTTGCACCAGGCAGAGGCATCATTAATTGGGCTGCAACAGCAGCAGGTTTTAAATTTCTGTTGTAGCAGAAATATGTTTTCAGAATTCTGCTGGTTTGTCATGGCAACCATAGACCTGTGGACAAACTTAGGTAGTCGTTGTGAGAGGCAGGGGTTTAGGAGGAAAATTAACAGGAGAACAATTAAGGAGGCATGAGTTGTTATAAGATCCAAGGAGTAAAGGGATGAATTAATGAAATCAGTGGTTATTTTTGAAGAGTTCAGGTTTCAGAGCTTCTTTGACATTGGAACAATTTAGAGGTTTTAAGTTTCTGAAAAACAAACTCAAAAGTAAAATTTTATAGAGCATTAGATATTTTTTAGGGTTTCTAGGAACATTGTTGTTTGGGATTTGCCGTATTGTGGCAGTTTGTAGTATCTGGCTGAAGTTTGCGTAAGAGTAACTTCCAGAATAAGCTCCCGACTCTATTTGAAATCTTTTAGCCATTGAAACTCTATTTCTTTCCCGCCTTTTGGTCAGTTCATCCATGTCAGGATTAGGCTCATCTTTGGAGCATATGCCTCAGAGTGCCAGGGCCAGCTGTGTTCTGTGATGCCAAGGTCAGGTGTATGTCCTGCTGCCAGTGCTAGCTTTATATTCCAGGATATCATGTCCCACGTTGCGGGGAAGCTCAGAGTTTGGCTTAGAGAGAGACCACATTTGAACAACAGCAGAGATTTTCCGGATATGACACTTAGTCACTAACTCTAAGTAGGTTTAATTTACTATTACAGAAATAAGTTTCATAAGAGCAAGCCTCAAAGTTGAGGCCTTGGCTACCTGGGGAATTTCTAATTGTTTTATCTTTCCCAGTCCTTCAAGGGACTTTGCAGGCACTTTTTATTTTTTGCCCCAAACACTCTGAAATGTAGAGCATAAAACATTAACATATACAAAACATCAAGATTTTATTCCTTATTCCAGGTTCTTGATTAAATAAAGCTGAGTTAGATTATTTAATTTACTAGACAGATTAAATTAGATAGTGCAAATTTTGAACAAAATAAACATTTTTTTATCTCACACAAAAGTTAAAGCTTTAAAATGCAGACAGTATTATTTTTTACCTTGTATATTGATTTATCTTGGTTTTAACTGTATCAGTTTCATCACATCTTTAGTTGGAGTTTGATTTCTTAATTTTTTAATGATTGCTGTGTGGACCCATGCTGACTTACAGAGCTGGAGAAATAAATTTGAGTTTTAGATGTTATGTAGACGCTTAAAGTTTCAGGGAATTACTGAATTATATAAAGAGTAAAGTATCTCAGAATTTAATGATAATAGCTAATGCTTGCAATTTGAACTTTAATTTTTATAAGGAGCATTTTTAGAAATAAAATCATTAGACTGTTGTTTTATATTAAGAAATCAGAGAAGAGGTTTTGTTCTATTATATTTTTACACATTTACCAGTTATGTTATTTAATAGATAAAATATAATATATGTGTTTATTTAACTTTTCTTTTAAAGTTGAGCATATATTATTTTTAGAGAAATATTAGAACAAAGCAGTGAAACTGACAATTCAACTGTTTTTATGATTTGTAGCCTTTTTAAAATAACTAAAACCATGATTAATAATATCATACCATTGTTAAACATTATATAGTTAGTATCAGGATATAACATTGATAGTGAAACTATTGTCACATTTTTAGGAATTTATACAATATTCAAATATATGAATATTTTATTTATTTAAATTTGATTAGTAACAAAATAGAAAATTCTTTTTAACCATTGTAATATGTCTCAAATACTTTTTATGCAATAGGTTAAGTTATTTTAGTGCCTCAGCACCTTGTTTACACAAGGTGAAAGAACAGATTATCTGTAACAGTTTTTTCTTAACAGCGAGAGGGCTTGTTTTCTGAAATAAAGGATAATGCCAGCATAAACATTAATAAGGATATTCTTCTGATGCAAAATATTTTAGACACAGTATTTGGATGAATAAGAAAGATTGTTTTTAAAAACACTTTATATTAGGCGCATATAACAATCCAAGTTAATAGAACACAGAGAAAACTTAACTTTAGTTTTGTATTAATACTCAATACTTTTGTGTTAACACAAAAGTTTTCCTTTTTTTGAACTATATAATAAACAGACCTATTAAATTTTGATTAGTTCAGATTATAACAGAGAAAATTCACTTTCATAAATTCCTTCTTTATAACTCTTTACAATTATTCTATGACAGAATTTGTTTTCATAAACTTCTTTATAACTTTTTATAATCATTTAGTGCTTATAATTAAAAATGACTATAACAAATAAAATTCCTCTCCTCCAACTCTCTGTCACCTTCTGTATTTATTTTATGTAGAGCTTTTACTTATTTAAACTGCATATAATCAGAAATAAATTTGATAATACACTTAAAAAGCTTTTGAACCCGTATACTTTTTTTTTTAATAATAGTATTTATGAAGGGAAGGAGAGCCAGAGATTTATAAAATAATGGAGGAAGAGAAGAAATTTATGTTGGGGTTTAGAACATGGCCAGGCATTTATGTACTTTATACTCAGAACACATAAATGATTGTTTTATAATACGTTTAAAATCTCATAGTTCAATTTTTCTTTACAGTATTTTCAACTGCTATATAATGCCATGAATGTGTTAATTTACAGAATCAAGTTACAGTTCAAGGTTAGAGTTCTATTTGTTTAAATGTTACTTTTTTATTTAAAGGTTTTACATGTGTTATTTTTATGAGGACTTCTTAGGTCATTTTTTTTATTTCTTTGCTTTGTAAATTTTTTCAGCATTTTTATTTCTTTGTTACCACTGTTTTATATAAAGCTTTAATCGGTGTACGTTTTAACTACAAAGTAAGCAGTTATTTATGTCTTTCTATTTATGACAGACTGGCATTAATAAAGTTATTATAACTTCAAATTCTTATACATATTGAGGTAATGAATGGTTAAGTAAGTAAAGTCAGATTTTTAAAAATTCAGTTATTTAAAGTTATAAAAAATCCATTTATACTTTTATAAACAAGATTTTTTAATAGAATATTTGAAGTATTAGCATATTTTTAATTTTATTACATTTTATATGTGTTATTATTAGGTACATTGCTTAGTTTATGCAATCTGTTAGGCTACTTTAAGAGGAATTTTGAAAATGTACTTATATGAGTTTATTTATTAGTAAGTTTATTTAAATTTAAGGAGAAAATTGCATTTGTTCAATTTAAAAATTCATCATTCAGTTCCCTTTATTGTTCTTATAATATTTTAAAATTACAAAGAACTTTAAAAGTACATTAATTATTAGGTTCTGGGAAAGATACTGAGCTCAATGAATTTGTACCAAGTTTAAATCTAGGAAAACTTTAATTGGTTGCACAGACAGAAAGATATTAGGCTTTTAGGTTTTAAAGTTTTAGGTAAAGGCCATGGAATTTTGAGAGTTTTTATGCTTTTCCTTCAACTGTTTTTAACTGTTAGATTCATTTTACTAAATATTTTTGAGAGGGAGAAATAAAGGATTGATTCCATTTCTACTGTTTGCAGAATAATTTTGACTGTTATGTTTTTAACTTTAACTATAATAGTAGTATTTTTATTTTAAATTATAGTGAGGCCAGATTATGTTACAGAAATAAAACCTTTTTATAGGCTCATAACCAAAACTTTTTCAAGTTTTAATACAGCCTAAAGATTCCCTTTTTAAAAGAATTTCTGTGATTAGTAACCAGTTATGAACATTTGACTAATATAAATGTAGGAACATACCAATTAATAGTTTAGATGGAACACATTAGCTAACAGACATGAAATGTTTAACATACTGAATACATTAGTTAACAATTAAGCACGCATGGAACACTTACGACACCACTTCGGAAGTGATTAGGGGTAGGAGACTTAGGAGGTTTTTGTGAAGTTAGCCAAAGCGACAGGGAAATAAAGTTAAGTTTGGGAGGGGGAACTTTCAGGCCATTTGTTAATCGAGAGTGCCATCTTGTGGCCAGCATTTTTCTTGTTTTAAGGGGTGGAGAAGACTTATGGAGGTGTCTTGGGAGGCTTATGGAGCTACCCAAGACGTAGTTTTAAGTGAAACTAACTGCCCAGATTTATGATCCAGTCACAACCAAGCAGGCATCCCTGGTTTGTTATTGGGACAAGAAGAATGCATGCAGTCTCTCACTTAGAGCATCCCCCATTACTTTTGACTGCTGCAATAGGGAAACGCAGTCTTGGAGCTGGAGAGTGAAAAATCTAAGTGCTTAGATTTTTCAGGCCGGTCAAAAATGGTCAGGGAACCAAAGTGCCACATTAAAGTGGGCCCAGATGCCACGAGGCAGCCGTCCAAGGGACACAAAACTTTCAAGGGGAGGATCTGGGCACAAAGACATCTAGGGCTGAATTCGTTTAGGTGTTCCAGTGCCGTGGATGTGAGCTGGCGTCACATTAAGATGGTCTGAGCCAGGAAATTCAAGCCATCAATCACATGGAAACCACAGCGACCAGGCAGGTTCGGGGAACAGAGTAACTGGAAGGCGATCCCGTAGCCCCGAGGGGCTGGAAGGCTAACCTTTAGTCAGACCTCCATCCCGGATTTCAGCACCATTTATGTTAGGCACGGAGTCATTGAAGGATTCCACCCGAGACAGCGAGTCAATGCTTAATAGGCTCATTGAGAGAGAGAAACAGATTGAGAGCAAAGGGAGAGCAGGCAGGTGGGAGCCAGTGAAACCTGCTGGAGAAGGGAAGGAAAAATGGCTCCAACTCTCTTCCTGACAGCTTCTGGTTTCAAAGGGAAAAACGGGCCAAGAGAGGTGGAGCGTGATGTGTGGCCACAGGCATTGCCGGGAGGTATCAGGCTGGTGCAGGTCATGACCTCATGCTCCTGGTTACCTGGTCTGGCCTCTGGCGGGTGGGGCCTTGGCACGTTGGTGCTCATCCATTTTGCCGGCACATCAGGTCCTGTCTGGAGCTGCTGAGGGAGAGAAACTGAAGGGGCCCCCGTGCCACAGAACCCATTTCTTGTGTCAAGTTTTATCTCCTGAGACCTGACCCCACGTAGATGAGCCTTAAGGACATCAAGGTAAATGAAACAAACTGACACAAAATGATGGCTACGATACGATCTCATCAACATGAAATGACAGAATATGTGAATTCATCAAGACAGAAAGTAGATTATAGGGTACCAAGGATGAGGTACGGAATGGGAAATTAAAACTTAATGGGAACAGAATTTCCCAAGTAGAAAACTTTTGGAAATGGATGTTGGTTTTGGTAGCACAATAGTGTGAATGTAATTAACACCGCTAAACTGTACACTTGAAAATGGTTAAAATGGGAAATAGAGTGGATGTTACCACAATAAAAATTTTTACAACCAGAGAGCATAAAACCCTCAGGGTTGGTACTTAACATGTTTTATCTCAAGACATACATGTATATGTTTTTTACATTTTATTCACAGTTTTGGTGTTTTGCCAAGACCTCAGCCACTCCTATCCCATGAGAGGCGGGACTTATCTGACTGGTGAATTTGAGAAAAAATGAACCTGTCTGCTGGAGGTAGGTACTTTGAGCCTCACTCTGCCAGGATCGGGTGTCAGTCCCTGCGTTTGGGATACTGCCGAAACTCTACTGTCTGATTCAGAGATGAAGCACTGGCAGTCCGTGTGTCGGCAGCATTCCTCAGTGAACTCTGTCAGTCCTAAAACTGGCCCTCAGATCTCTGTCTGAATCCTGCCTGGATCTCTCAATTGTTCAGAACTCAGAGTGCTGTTATGCATGGGGCCCGAAAACATCAATCATCTTTGAGTCTCCTTGTGCTCAAGGTGATAAAAATGAACAACCAAGAATAAGTGCCCTACCGTGAGAAGAACCGTTTGTATTTAGAGACCTGTGCTTGCTAGGAATTACCTTGAGCTGATAAGAAAACCTGAAACTAAATAGTTTTAAGTAGGTGATTAATCAAAGTTGAAAAATTTCTGAAGTTTAGAGTCCTCACTTTATTTAAGATAAAGAGATAAAACGTTCATGTCGTAAAATGCTTTTACTTGTAAGCTCTAGACTTGAAAAACTTGCTTGTTGTTAGAAAACATGTTTTAATTTGGCCCCCTCACTTTTTTTCAGAAAGTAATATGTTCACAAAATATAGGCCTGTTGTAAAAGAACTTATTATTTTCTTTATAGTAAAAAAGGCCAGGGCAACTTTGAATTTTTGTAGAAAATATAACACAATTAGTAAGAAATGTAGCTACATCTGATAGACTTTTAGCAGACAAATCATAGTATGGCCCATTCTCTCCATTTTTAATGAATTCAAATATATTGTGAATATATAAACAATAATACATAATTTTCATGTAAATATGAAATACTGTATGAATAAATATGACTACTGTAAATATTTATTATTTGATATTTACTTGTTTTGGTAGAGTTCACCCACTGGAACATAAGTACTATAAAGGCAAGGAAATTGCCTATCTTTTTCACAAGTGTATCCCTACCCTTAGCCTTGCAAATAGTAGCCACTGATAAAGATTCATTATACAAATTAATACATTTTGCTCCAAGATAAATGCTACATATAGAATTTGCATTTATTAAAATATTTATGAATTGAATTGCAATGCATTATCAAAGGAAACTGCAATGCTATGATGAACAAACCTGAATTTCAAGGTAGGACCCACTTACAGAACTGTTTGGGACTGGATCACTTTTTATGGGGGATTTCCAGAAATGTAGCCATATCATTTGAGTTTTAAAATCTCTGTTATCTACTCTCTGTTTGTTCATTTTGTTCTATTATTTCTTTGCATCTTCTCTATTTTTCCCTAAATAATCTTTTCAAGAAGCACCTTACTCCTTGGCTCATCCTCTTTATTGTTCTATGGTTTTCTGTTTCATTGACTGGTGCCTTGATATTTGTAATTTCACTTCCTCTTATTCTTTGGATTTGCTCTGTTGCTCTTGAACTAGTTTTTCAAATGTTGTATTTACTCAAAATTATTTTGTCTTTATTGTTTTCTTATAAATGATTCCAAAACTTCAAATTTCCCTCTAAGTACTAGTTTTGTTACGACTCACTAACATCAGCATGAACACAGGTGCACTTTGGGAGTTGTGACGCCACGTGGGCTCAGGACCTGGGATGGACAGTATTGGCACCAGGGAGCTGCTGCAAGGTCACCTGGCCTAGGCCAAGACTGCAAGGATGCCAGAGGCCTTGCCCCTGGGCTGGCAGGGCTGCCCTGACGTCAGAGAACCACCAGTGCCCTCAGGGACCATACACTGACCCCCACCAGGCCGCTGGAGAAGGAAGAAGCAAAAGCCACTGCCCACTGGGATCAAGAGGAATGCTCTTTTTCTTGAAGGGTCTCCCAGTACTGTCATGGTCAGCTTCATGTGTCAGCTTGGCCAAGTGGTGGGACCTGTTTGTCTGGTTGGGCAGGTGCTGGCCTGTCTGTTGCAATGAGGACATTTCGTGGACTTAAATCATGATTATGTTGGCTGCATCCACAGCTGATTCCATTTGCAATCAGCCAAGGGGAGCATCTTCTTCAATGAGTGATGCTCAGTCTAATCACGGGAAGCCTTTTAAGGAGGATTCAGAAGAGACAAGCTTTCTTCCTGCTTTGGGTGGTGAGCCTCTCCTGTGGAGTTTGTCCAGACCCTCCATCAGAGTCGTCAGCTTCACAGCCTGCCCTGCAGATTTTGGATCTGCCTTCCTGCGGTCACGTAAGACACTTTTATAAATTTTATATTTGTGAGTGTTCCCTGTTGATTTTGTTTCTCTAGAGAACCTTAACTAATACAAGTTCCCTCTGCTGACAAGGTTAGCGTCGCATTCCCTGCATAGGAGAAGGGCTCGGGTCCAGGCTATTACCCAGAGCAGGTCCCGAAGGTGCCTTTGGAGCCGAGCGATGATAGTTGATAACTGGCACACCTCTAAAGACAGGGTCCAGATGTGATGCGGGTTCCCCTAATCAGATGAAATCCTGGAAGATTGTAATCTGGAACTGAGTGGCTCAGGGGCAGAATTACGGCAAAGGGCACTCATTTTTGCAAATGTGAGTCAGGGCAGATGTTCCAACCCAACTTAACCCCAAGACCAGAGAACACACCTGGCAC
Organism: Tamandua tetradactyla; assembly: GCF_023851605.1. Taxonomy (NCBI): domain Eukaryota; kingdom Metazoa; phylum Chordata; class Mammalia; order Pilosa; family Myrmecophagidae; genus Tamandua; species Tamandua tetradactyla. The sequence continues at coordinate 171,990,563 of NC_135333.1, forward strand.
AGAGTGACCTATGGGTTTAATCAGGGACTTACAAACACAAAAAGATTCTTTCTAATGGCGGCTGGTTTTGTGTTCCACGCAAAAGAGAGAGAGAGAGGAGTGCCATGGGAGCAGCTGACAGGGGCCCAGGTCCACAGGGCGTGAGAACAGAGTTTCTGCAGGGTCTTCCAAGATTTGATTCAGGGAGGGAGTTTTAATGGCATCTGTGCCAGTTTGAAAGGATTTATGTGCCCTAGAAAAGCCATGTTTTAATCCTAATCAGTCTTGTGAGAGCAGCGGTTTCTTCTAATCCCTATTTCATACCACAGGTTTGATACTTGATTAGGTTATCTCCTTGGAGATATGGCTCAGTCAATTGTGGGTATTAACCTTGATTAAATGGAGATGTGTCTCCACCCATTCTACCTGGGTCTTGATTAGTCTACTGGACTCTTTTTTTTTTTTTACATGGGCAGGCACCGGGAATTGAACCCAGGTCCTCAGGCATGGCAGGCGAGCGTCCTTGCCTGCTGAGCCACCGTGGCCCGCCCGTCTACTGGACTCTTATAAAAGAAGTAGTATTTTGGAGAAAGCTTCAGAACCCCACGGAACCACAGAGTCCACCAACCAGCAGCCTTTGGAGATGAAGAAGGAAAACACCTCCCGGGGAGCTTCATGAGGCAGGAATACTGGGGAGGAAGCTTGCAGATGATGCTGTGTCTGCAAAATGTGCCTTTCCAAACGAGAGAGAAACCCTGAACTTCATCGGCCTTCTTGAACTAAGGTATCTTTCCCTGGATGCCTTAGATTGGACACTTCTAATCTGGGACAGTTTCTCATCCTTAGAACTGTAAACCAGCAACTTATTAAATTCTCATTTTTAAAAGCCATTCCATTTCTGGTATACTGCGTTCTGGCAGCTAGCAAACTAGAACAGCGTCCTTTCCCCGCAGGGGTGTCTGCTGACCTTTTAGTGTCTGTTGCTCCACGTAGGCCGCAGCATGCAGAGGCTTGTTCTCATGGCGGAGGAGGGGGCAGCCCCAGGCCGTGGGACCTCACAACCCCCCACACACTGCAGACGAGCCCCCCACAGGACAGACACTGAATCCACGTTCCGCATGAGAGACAGCAGGGTGTGAGGAGTCCCCCACACAGAGGTGACAGCCCTACAGAGTGGTGAAATCTGATTTCAGTCCTAAATGAGATTCTTTTCCAGATTTTCCCACGTGCCGACTCCTGCCATGCCAGCAGTCCAGTTCACAGGGTCTGGTTCACAGGGGTCACGGTCCAGGCAGGCTGGTGGCACCGTGTGGCGGCTCCGTGCACACTCAGCACGGAGAGCTTTAGTGCTTGAAGGTTCCTGCAGAAAACCCTGCAGGAAGGTGTTTGCTCCGATGGTCAGGGCAGAAAGGAAGATGTTTTGGGGAACTATGAGAGGCAACTCTTGTTGATGCCACACTTTCCCCCTACAATTGCGGAGAAACTTCTGGAGTTGAATCTCCAGTTAGCCTGGGCATAATACGTGTTCATCGCATCATATATACTGCACCTGGGGTTTGGGGGGTCCCAGGTTGGTTCCATAGACAACTTTTGGCATTTGCATATTAACTCTATTCTAATACTTACATTTTGGTGACCCCAATACCCCAGGCACCGAGGACTCCCCTGCGTCAGCCAGGACCACAGCCAGTCGCCCTTATTTTCCCTAATGCTTGTGGCACAGGCAAGAGCACGTCACACTCAGTACCTCGTGGGGGCCGCAGTGTGGCTGGTCCTGTCCCTGAGTCCACAGTGCCGGCCTGGGCCGCACAGTCACCAGTTCCGCGGGGTGGGAGCAGCTGCTCGGGGCATGAACTGAGGCTGGTGAGGGCTGGACACAGCCAGTGTGGCCCCTGCTGCAGGGAACACTCAGAGTCTTTCAGCTGCTCCTTTAAAGGCCCATCCGCCCTTTGAGTGAACCCCGCTGCTGTGGGGTCGTAAGGCAAATGAAATGTCCATGAGACGTCGTGTCCAGGAGCCCAGGCTTGGGTTAGCTGTCCAGGAAAGGGGGCCCCCCATCATTGCCTCCATGTGTGGGGACCCTAAGGAAGGCACTGAGCTTTCCTAAGCTCCAACTGTAGCTTTACACCTGCAGCTGTGAAGGCACATTCCACACCTCCAGGTGAGGGAAGGGGCCCAGTAGAATCTACCTGCCACCTGGTAACCGCAGCCTGCTGGCGGCCGATGTGAAGCATCCTTGTGCATCACCACGGAGGGGGACAGGCGTCCATGATGCCCTTCAGCTGTGGCCTGGTGATGGGGAGCAGAAAGTGCTGTGCCAGTCTCCACGGAGCCGCGGGCCCTCAGTGCGCTGTTTTCCTAGGCACCACTCAGCAGCCCCATGCCATGCTGGCTGCAGGCTACAAATTCTGCTAATGCATTTGCTTCAATATCACCATGTAAAAAATCAGTATTATGGACAGAGTCATGAAATACAGTTACCTTTCACTTGTGACAGGCAGCCCAGATGTCTTCCCACATCTCTTTTCCCCATAAGGGGCGGCTGACCACAGTCCATTGCTCTTGTTCCCATGTGGCCATCCACACTGGCAGACCTCAGTACACCGCCCAGTTGTCAGCACAAATAGTTAATGTGTCTCCTGCTTCGTGGACAATGACCACCCGTGCAGTGCTTAACTCAGCCCATTGGCTGCTTTGCAAAGTCCCAGTTTCCCACCGTATGGTGTCCATGCTAGGTGGCACAGCTACTGCTGCCCAGGTGGCCGGCTGCCTGTGTGCTGATCCATCAGTGTACCAGGCAGACTCGGGTATATGCCATGTCCACCCATGGTGGGCACAGAGACAGCCACCTCAGAAAGATTAGTGCAGAGGGGTGTTCTAGTTTGTTGAAGCTGCTGGAATGCAATGTACCAGAAATGAAATGGCTTTTAAAAAGGGAATTTATTAAGTTGCATGTTTATAGTTCTAAGACTATAAAAATGTCCAAACTAAGGCATCCAAGGAGAGATACCTAGATTCAAGAAAGGCTGATGGGCCCAGAACACCTCTGCCAGCTGGGAAGGCGCGTGGTTGGTGCTGGCCCTTTGGCTTCTTATTTCAAGCAGCTTCTCTGGGGGCATTTTCTTTCTTCATCTCTAGAGGTCTCTGGCTGTGTGGGCTCTGAAGCTTTTTCCAACATTGTTCCCTCTTAAGGGACTCTAGTAAGCAACCCTACCTTGAATGGGTGGAGATGCATCTCCATGGAAACAACTTAATCAAAAAGATCCCACCCAACAATATTGAATGAGAATTAAAGAATATGGTTTTTCTGGGGTATACAACAATTTCAAACTGGCACAAGAGGCAAGCATTGTTATTCACATAAGAAACTGGTCCTAAGATATTATGCCCTTTAAGAGCTGTTAAAAATGCTGCGTTGTAGCAGATAACCTTTCTGTTTTGTTTATGTGCTCAATTGTGTACTGTCAGAATGAAGCTTAGGGACAGTGACTCTTATCTACCCCTGTATGGGGATGGCTGTTTTTAATTTCACAGGGTATTTCTGAGTCAGTCCTTCTATTTGCAGTAAGGCATTGCAGGCAGCACACAGTTGTTTTACTGAGGGGCTGTATCATAGTTCAGACCCTTTCCAGAGCTGAGAGCAAAAGCCGGTGGGAACTTGCTTTGCCTGTTGCCTTTGCTGCAAGCTCCACCCAAAGCCGATATCGGTACTGACCAAGTCTAATTCACAAGACACATCTGGGTCCATCCTCATAAAGCCTGATGTGTGATGGCCAGTGTGTTAGTTAGATTCAGTTGTCAACTTGGCCAGGTGAGCATACCTAGTCTTGTTGCTGAGAACATAAGCCAATGGTACGTGAACCTCTCATCTGTTGCTAATTACATCTGCAGTCGGCTAGGAGGCATGTCTGCTGCAATGAGTGACGTTTGACTTAATTGGCTGGTGCTTAAATGAGAGATTGCAATGTAGCACAGCTAAGCAGCTCGGCATTCCTCATCTCAGCACTTGCAGCTCAGCCCAGGCCTTTGGAGATGCAGAAAGAAGTCACCCCGGGGAAAGTTGTTGGAACCCAGGGGCCTGGAGAGAAGACCAGCAGAGATCATCTTGTGCCTTCCACGTAAGAAAGAACCTCAGTGGAAAGTTAGCTGCCTTTCCTCTGAAGAACCAACAAAATAAATCCCCTTTTATTAAAAGCCAATCCGTCTCTGGTGTGTTGCATTCCAGCAGCTAGCAAACTAGAACAGCCAGTTTGACTTTTTCCAAAGCAGCCTGCTGTGGAACATCCCACTCCCAGGTTTCTCCTTTTCTAACAATTCTGTAAGAGAGTGACTGGCTAACATAACATCATCAATAGAAGGAAAAAGGGTGACCTCTGCTGGCAGTCTCCACATTGTAAAATCGTGGGCTGCCAAACCGTGGCAGATAGTGGGACTGTGAAGGTATCCGTGCGGTAGCACAGTAAATGTCCACTGTTGTCCTTCCCACGTCAAGATGAACGCAGGCTGGCTGGAGGGATCTAAAGAAATACCAAAAAAGGCATTAGCAAGATCCAACACAGAATGAAATTGGCCAAATTGAGCACTTATGTCCTGTAACAAAGCAGCTACGTTTAGTACAGCTGTAAACAAAGGAGGACTTACTTTGTGAAGTCCTATAGAATCAGTAGTCATCCTTCAGGCACCATCAGGCTTCACTGGCCATGCTGGGCTATTAAATGGGCCGTGAGTGGGGATTATAATGCCTACTCTTTCCAGTTCCTTAATGGTAGCTGTAATTTATTGATGATCCTTGGTAACTGATGTTGCTGCACCACCACCTTGCTCCTGGGGAGAGTAACTTTACCGGTGACCACTCAGCATGTTCTCTTTGGATGGTTTTGACCACCCAGCACTGAAGACAGAATTCACCGATAGTAGTTTACAAAGTGATATTTTGCAAAACCTCGACTCCCAATATATGTTCTAGAATAAGAGATATGTACACTGTATACTCTGAGGTTGTAACTGGCCAATCTGCTTTTCATAGTTGTTGTTGTGTTGTTTTAATACTTTGGCCATGCACTCAATAATGGCTAATGTAGCCCCCTGGGTCAGGGCCATTCCATATATTAAGGTGCATTCCACTCCAGTGTCCATGAGTGCCCAAACCCCATGCTCATTAGAAGGGGACTGAAAGATGAACTCATCATGCGGCCTCTGGCCCCAGCGTCCCCATCTATAGCTCTTATTTGGGATCTTGGCCACCCCCAGCGAGGGGGAGGACCTTGCCACACCCCCTCAGCAGGAGAAGCAGAGGGCCCAGTAGATGTGAGGGCTCGCCCTTCAGCCCATGTTTCTCTTCCTATCCACTGATCTGGTCTCAAGGTTAGTACATCTTTGTTCTTTGGGTAATTTACTTCAGAGACTGACAGATACCATAAATATCTCCGATTTTAGTGCCGTGGTTGTTAGGGTGGCCCACGTCTGTCTGTGTGATGACAGCTTGAGCCGTCATGCCCCCAAGGCACGGCCTGTAGCTCTCACTCTGACCTTCTGTGCCTTGGGTGTCCTGATCCTCCTAAATTGGCCACAATTTGGTCGGCTTTTGAAACGGGTTGTCCTCCTATTGGGCTAAGAACGGGTACAACAGTCTCATAGCACCACTTGGGGACACTATGCAGGTACCATCCCTTATGCCTGTTGTGAAGGTTTCATTATCTGGCCCAACACAATTAACAGCATAAATGTCATGCTTCGTTCCTTGTCCCCTCAGTAAATCTCGCCAATTATCTGGTGTATTCCAGTGGGGAGCAGCATGGGGGGCATCTCCCACGTGAGCCAAGTTTCTCTACACTGAGTTATAAGCCAATTTAGCCACAAACTGGATTCTGGCCCAGCAGCACAAATACATATACATTGGCAGAGGGAGGAGTGTGTAGTAACTGAAGTTAATTTGCTTATTTCTTTTCCTGAAATGGACACTCCCTCTGCATCAGTGTCCCAAAGATGAAGTAGCCAACTTGGCAGGCCTTCTGTAGGCTTTGTCTGTATTGATTCCCAGTTTCAGGCAGTTCAGTAGTGGTGTAGTCCCACATGGTAACTAAAATCTTTTGGACAGAAAGCAGTAAAGTGGCTCCCTCTATGGCACCCCACCCTGCTGCGGTGAAGGTGCTGAATATGTTCTGACAACAGAGGACGAACAAGCTTCCTTTCTTCATTTTCAATGTCCTAGTCAGACTGGCGCTTATCATCATCTGAAGAGAAATCAACAGCATCTCGTATTTGAGGGCCCCAGTCAGGGGAAGCCTCACCTGCCCCTGGGCAGTCTATGCCCTCACACTCTAGCAATCCGCAGGCCTCATCTACATGGCATAGCCTTTCCTTTAATGCATCCTTCAAGTCTGCTTGGACTAAACACAAGTCCCTTTCTAATGTTAGTTCCTTTTTTTGTGTGGTGGCAAACCACAGCTTTAGTGGCCAGAGATTTTTCTGTGGCCAACTACACAGCTTCTAAGGGGCCGTGTGATGGCCACAGCGGCCTGACATCTCTCCTTTTTCCTTTTCCTTTTTTTTTCCTTTTTTTTGCATGGACAGGCACCAGGAATCAAACCCAGGTCTCCAGCATGACAGGCAAGAGTTCTGCCGCTGAGCCACCGTCGCACTGCCCTGTCTCTCCTTTTTCTTATGAAATCCTCACTGTTCTACAGCCTGCTACAGGCATCCTAACAGTTTGACCAGGGAGCCCCGGGTGTCCCCACACTCCCTCAGTGGCCCCCATTCATTTAGAGGGCAGCCACTGCTCTCCACACAGGTATTGCAGGCCATCCTGGGGTCCCCTGGGGCGTCTGCCTAGGAGTCTGCCCAGTATTCACGCATTTTACAGCCAGCAGCTCTTTGGTTTCCTAGCTGGCTCGCCAAATGTTCCAACCCAATTTAGCCCCAAGACCAAAGAGCACACCTGGCATGGAGTGACCCATGAGTTTACTTAGGGACTTATGAACAGGAAAAGGTTCTTCCCAATGATGGCTGGTCGGGGAATGGAAGCCCGTGTTCTGCACAAAAGAGAGAGAGGAGTGCCACAGGAGTCGCTTATAAAGGGTGTGACAACGGAGTTTCAGCAGGGTCCTGCGAGATTTGATAAGAAGAGGGGAGATTTAATGGCACTCACTGCCCCCTGAGGGTGCCTGCTGGCCCTTAGGGTCTGTTCCGTCACGTGGGTGGTTGTGGGCAGTGATTTGCTCTCATGATGGGGGAGGGGTCAGGACCTGTGCCCTGGGTCCTTGTGGCAGATGTGATGTGGATCTGAGCCAGCCCTGCAGGAGGGCTTCTAGTTCCACCGACGACACCCTGATGCCACCTCTCTGCTCATTGTGGAGACAGCAGTTCTCTTGGCAGCTCAGTTCAGCTGAGGTTTTGGAGCTGTTCCTGCAATTTGAACCTAAAGTCTGTTTATTCAGCCCTCCTAAAGGTTCATGGGTAAACCAGCTGAATCTCAATAATCACAATAGCTCCAAACTGGAAAAAATCCAAATGTCCATCAACCACAGGACGGATAAACAAAATGTTGTCTATCCATTTAATGGAATATTATTAAGCAAATAAAAGTAATGAACTACTGATAAATGCCACAACACAGGTGAACATTATGCTAAATGAAAGAAGCCAGAAACAGACTAAATATTATATGATTTCATTTAAAAGATAAATTATAGAGACAGAAAGCAGGTCTTTGGGGTTGCAGCAGGGATTAGCCACAAACAGACCCAAGGGGACTTCTGGGGTGATGCAAATATTCTAAAACTGGGTTGTGGTGATGGTTGCCCAATCATAAATTCACTAAAATCATTGTATCATTCCCATTCAGTCATTATCTTTTCTGCACATAATTCTCCAACCCTTATTTTGCGCTCACCGGCGCATGGGGCTGAGATGGACAGCTGCTTTCCACGTGATCCTCTATGCATTTCATATCTCAGTTTCTATAGCATAAATGTGAGATTCCACAGTTACATAACACTTACCATGATTTTATTAAAACTCTCATGTGTGTAGTTGCTTCTTTGATGATATTGTCAGCATTTTTCAAGGCAGGACCTTTTCCTTTGACTTCTTCAAATCCTCCTGTACCCATCAGGGTTCTACTAGGGTAAAGACTCAGCAAATGCTTAGAAAATGAGGAAGTGAATGATTTGGATGTGGGCCTAAAACTTGCCTAAATCCCTTGTCCAAATTACAGACTTTGACAACAGATAGTCACACATTCGCCACATAGCAGCAGCATCCACAATGGCCAATTTCAAGGACGATCCACCATCACCCAGCATATGACTGAGGCCTCAACAAACATAGTTACGTGAGTAAAAGGATATAACGTGCTTGTCAAACTGTTCTTATTACTGACGAATTATGCTGGCTCTCAAGGTAATCACTAAAATATGGTGAAGGATCAAAAGTGCCTAATTGTTAATAGCAAATATTTGCTTTCATGCATTGTTTAAATGAATTTTAATGTTGTATTTTTTAAAGTTTAGTTAAAAGAAAACTTTATGCAGCTGTAAGACAGAATAAAGTTATGAAGCATGTAACATGGATAGACCTTAAGGACATTATGCTGAGTGAGATTAGCCAGAAACAAAAGGACAAATACTGTATGGTCTCACTGATATGAACTGACATTAGTGAATGAACTTGGAGAATTTCAGTTGGTAACAGAGACCATCAGGAGCTAGAAATAGGGTAAGATATTGGGTAATTGGAGCTGAAGGGATACAGGTTGTGCATCAGGACTGAATGTAAAAATTCAGAAATGGACAGCACAATACTACCTAACTGTATGTAATACAATAATGTTAGTACACTGAATGAAGCTGCATGTGAGAATGATAGAGGGAGGAGGGCTGGGGGCACAAATGAAATCAGAAGGAAAGATATACAATAAAGACTGAGATGGTATAATCTAGGAATGCCTAGAGTGTATGTTAGTGACTAAATGTGCAAATTTAAGAATGTTTCTGCATGAGGAAGAACAAAGGAATGTCAATAATGCAGGGTGTTGAAAATAGATGGTAATTAATATTTTAAAACTTTAACATATGTATGAGACAAGCAAAAAATGTTTATTTGGTACAAAATTTATATTTTGACTAGTGCATTTCCTAATATAACTTATATGGACAGCTTAATCAAACACCATAATACTTGGAACCTCGGGTAGGACATGAGATTTTGTAAGTTTGTCCAGAGTGATGCCCAGATAAATCCCAGTGTGATTTGAACAGTGAATAGGGAAATATTTGCGGAGTCCCATGGGGAAAATGGTGAGAAAGGGGGAAAATTCAACTTCTCCAAGTGGAGAATTGTTGATATTCTCACAAGCAGTGAGGACAACCAAAGCTTTAGGCTGAACCCCCAGTCTTGGGGTTTGTTCATATGAAACGTAACCCCACAAAGGATAGGTCAAGTCTACTTAAAATTAGGCCTAAGAGTCACCCCCAAGAGAACCTCTTTTGTTGCTCAGATGTGGCCTCTCTCTCCATCCAACACAACAAGCAAACTCACCACTCTTCCCCTGTCTATGTGGGACATGACTCCCAGGGCTGTGGACCTTCCTGGCAATGAGGGGCAGAAATCCTAGAATGAGCTGAGACTCAGCATCAAGGGATTGAGAAAATCTTCTCCACCAAAAGGGAGAACATCAAAATGAGACAAAATAAAATGTCAATGGCTGAGAGATTCCAAACAGAGTCAAGAGGTTATCCTGGAAGTTATTCTTATGCATTAAATAGATATCACCTGTTTAGTTAAGATGTGATGGAGAGGCTGGAGGTAAGTGCCTGAAAATGTAGAGCTGTGTCCCAGTAGCCACGTTTCTTAAAGGTAATTGTATGACATGGCTGTCACAGTGTGACTGTGTGGTTGTGAGAGCCTTGTGTCTGATGCTCCTTTTGTCTACTTTATTGACATACAAGTAAAACATGTGGGTTAAAAATAAATAAATGATAGGGGGAACAAATGTTAAAATAAATTTAGTAGATTGAAATGCTGGTGATTGGTGAAGGGGAGGGGTAAGGGGTATGGTATGTATGGATTTTTTTCTGTTTTATTTTTATTGCTTTTTCTGAATTGATGCAACTGTTCTAAGAAATGATCATGATGATGAATATGCAACTATGTGATGATAGTGTGAGTTATTGATTATATAACAAGAATGGAATGATCATATGGTAAGAACGTTTGTGTTTGTATGTGGTTACATATCATAAATAAAAAATAAATTAATTTTAAAAAGTTTTGTTTTCTTATGATGAAAGTATTGTATTCTGAATATAAAACAGGTTAAAAAAAGCAAAAGTGTACCATGGTTCTTCCATTGCTTTTCTGTGTAAATGTTTCACCTTGCTTTTTTCATTTGCAAGTTGATCTTTCAATTTTTATTGTGCCAAAATAATTCATGCTCATACAAATAAAAAACATAAAAGGCATATAAAGTTAAAAGTTAAAGAAGACCTTCTCTCCAAGGCCCTTGCTCCCACTCCTGAGGGATAATCATCACTAATAATGTGATGTGTATTCTCCCAAGCAATTAAATTATTTTCTGTAAATATAATTTAGAAAAAAATTTTAATTAAAAGTTCAACACAATTAATATTTTACCTCTTTCTCTCTCTCACTCCCCCTTTCTAAAATGAAGGGGCAGAGAAGTAATTTTTACCACTTTGATGTGGATGCTGGTTCTCAGCACAGAGGCATTTGGAAGCCTTTGGGGCATTTTAGGTTGTCCCAGCGACGTGAAGCGCTACTAACTCCGGAGGGCACGATGCTCGGGATGCGAGCAGCTTTGGAATTGTTCCCCCAGAACAGCACTAGCACCCTGGCTGAGAAACTCTGTAAAATCTCTTCCATGCACAATAGATATGGAAATATATACACGTACGCACACACTCACACATGTACAAACGTATACACGTATAACCTTTTTTCGATCATATTGGAAAGTTGAAAGAATTGGACAGTGAAACCCTCACATGCCCACTACCTGGAGTCTATTAACGTTTTGCTTCGTCTGCTTTATCACGTATCCATCCACACCAGCTTGAAGCTCTGTGGGCCCCAGAAAAGCATGTCTTTAACCCTAGACCATTCCCGTGAGTAGGGCCCATTGGAACCTTCTGATGAGGTTGCTTCAGTTAGGGTGTGTCTCATCTCAGTCAGGATGGGTCTTAATCCTATTACTAGAATCCTTTCTGAGCAGAGTGAAATTAGGACAGATGGAGAGAAAAGGTTATGGAAACCAAGAAGCTGGAGGTCAGTGAACTGGAAGAGAAGAGCGAGGCAGGCGGGGCTGCCATGCACAAGGCTGTGTGACAGAGGGGCCCAGGACCAACGGCGCCCAGCAGCCAGCCCCAGGGTGCCAGCCTGTGCGAAAGAAGCACTGCCTTGATGACTGCTTGACTTGGACATTTCCTAGACTTAAAACCATGAACTATTAAATTCCCTTTGTCTAAGCCAACCCATTCCATGATACCTTCATGAGCAGCCAAGGAAACTAAAACACTGTCCAATATTTATGCCAATTCCCATGCATCAATCCGTCTTATTTTTTGAGACCTTTCAAAGTAAGTTGCAGAGATCAGTACACTTCATCCTTAAATACTATAGCATTAAATTACTTTTAAAAAATCATACTAAAACTTCTTAATTTGAAAAATTGTAGTATATATATTTGTTCTAGTTTGCTAGCTGCCAGAATGCAATATACCAGAAACAGAATGGATTTTAAAAAGGGGAATTTAATAAGTTGCTAGTTTACAGTTCTAAGGATGAGAAAATGTCCCAATTAAAATAAGTCTATAGAAATGTCCAATCAAAGGCATCCAGAGAAAGATACCTTGGTTCAAGAAGACCAGTGAAGTCAGGGTTTCTCTCTCAAGTGGAAAGGCAGATGGCAAACACGGTCACGGTTTCTCTCTCAGCTGGAAGAGCAGGTGGCGAGCAAGGCGTCATCTGCTAGCTTTCTCTCCTGGCTTCCTATTTCATGAAGCTCCCCGGGAGGCATTTTCCTTCTTCATCTCTGAAGCACTGGCTGGCAAACTCTCTGCTTCATGGTGCTGCAGCATTCTCTGCTCTCTCTGAATCTCCTGGCTTTCTCTCTTGTTCTCTTTTATAGGATTCCAATAAACGAATCAAGACCCAACCAAATGGGTGGAGACATGCCTTCAGCTAATCCAGTTTAGCAACCACTCTTGATTAAATCACATCTCCAGGGAGATGATCTAATTACAATTTCAAACATGCAATACTGAATAGGAATTAGAAGAAACAGCTGCCTTTACAAAATTGGATTAGGATTAAAACATGGCTTTTCTAGGGTACATACATCCTTTCAAACCAGCACAGTATTCTACAGCTTGCTTTATAAATATGGCATCATTCATTTATTGTTTATTATATGCCTGGTGCTTTTGCTAGGTTCTGAGTAAATGACAAGCAAAACAAATGCAGTCTCAGATATAGAATTTACTCTAATAACTTTTTTTTTACTTTTTTATTGTATAGTATAACATATATACAAAGCAAAGAAATAAAAAGGCAATAGTTTTCGAAACACTCTTCAACAAATCATAACAGGACAGATCCCAGAGTTTGTCATGGGCTACCATACGTTCCTCTCAGATTTTTCCTTCTAGCTGCTCCAGAATATAGACGGCTAGAGGGCTTAAATATTTTTTATCATCACAGCCGACTTTTTCCCCCCTTTTTTAGTGAAAAATAACATGTATACAAAAAAGCAATAAATTTCAAAGCACAGCACCACAATTAGTTCTAGAATGTATTTCAGAGTTTAACACAGGTTACAATTCCACAGTTTTAGGTTTTTACTTCTACGTGTTCTAAGATACTGGAGATTAAAAAAGATATCAATTTAATGATTCAGCATTCATATTCATTTGTTAAACACTGTGCTGGTTTGAAAGGAAGCATATCCCCTAAGAAAAGCCATGTTTTAATATAAATCCCATTTCATAAGGGTAGAATAATCCTTATTCAATACTGTATATTTGAAACTGTAATGAAATCATCTCCCTGGTTGATGTGATTTAGTCAAAAGTGGTTGTTAGGCTGGATTCGGTGACGACATGTCTCCACCCATTTGAGTGGGTCTTGATTAGTTTCTGAAGTCCTATAAAAGAGGAAACATTTTGGAGAGAGAGATTCAGAGAGAGCAGAGAATGCTGCAGCACCACGAAGCGGAGAGTCCACCAGCCAGTGACCTTTGGAGATGAAGAAAGAAAATGCCTCCCGGGGAGCTTCATGAAACAGGAAGACAGGAGAAGATGCTAGGAGATGACGCCGTGTTTGCCATGTACCCTTCCAGCTGAGAGAGAAGCCCTGACTGTGTTTGCCATGTGCCTTCTCACTTGAGAGAGAGACTCTGAACTTCATTGGTCTTCTTGAACCAAGGTATCTTTCCCTGGATGCCTTTGATTGGACATTTCTATGGATTTGTTTTAATTGGGACATTTTCTCGGCCTTAGAATGTAAACTAGCAACTTATTAAATTCCCCCTTTTAAAAGCCATTCCGTTTCTGGTATATTGCATTCTGGCAGCTAGCAAACTAGAACAAACCCTAACTTCTCTGCATAACTCCACCATCACCTTTGATCTTTCTATTCCTCTCTATAGGGGTGTTTGGGCTACAGCCATTCTTACTTTTTCATATTGGAAGGGCCTGTTACTAATATAGGGTAGGGAGATGGAACTATTTGATATTCTGGAGAGGCTGGGCCCTCTAAGTTTCAGGACTTATCTGGTCCAGGGAACCATCTGGAGGTTGTAGGTTTCTGGAAAGTTACTCTAGTGTGTGGAACCCTTATATATTGCCCTACGTGTTCTTTAGGATTGGCTGGAATGGTCCTGGTTGGTGTTTGGCAGGTTATGATAGGTAGCAAGGTTTACCTGAAACTTGTGTAAGAGCAACCTCCAGAGTAGCCTCTCAACTCTGAACTCTTTCTGCTACTGATATTTTATTAGTTACACTTCTTTACCCCCCTTTTGAAAGGTCAAGATAGAATTATTGATCCCACAGTGCCAGGACCAGATTCATCCCTGGGGGTCATCTTCCATGTCACCAGGGAGACTTTCACCCTGGATGTCATGTCCCATGTAGGGGGAGGACAATGATTTCACTTGCAGAGTTGGGCTTAGAGAGAGTGAGGCCACATCTGAGCAACAAAAGAGGCCCTCCAGACGTAACTCTTAGGCATGCCTATTTAATAATAGAACTTCTGAAAGTCTTTCTAAAGCAGTAGGGGTAGCAGTAATTAACAGTAATAGTATAACAATATTATAGCAACATTATATAATACAACAATATATAACAGTATTATAACAATTGTGAGAATTATTGTAACAACATAACAATGAATCTAGTATTTATTGTGTGCCTACTATATCTCTAACACTCTTTTAAGTATTTTAAGATAATTAATTTAGCCCAACAAGATAAGAGCAGTTGTAACATTCATCTTGAAGATAATGAAACTGAGACATAGAGAAATTAAGTAATTTGGGCAAAGTCATAAAGATAATAAATGACAGAGCTGGGATATAATAACAGCCTAGCTCCAGAGTTTGAGGGCTCAACAACTGCATTGTACTGCCTGTACTATATTGTCTCCAGTGTTAATGATACATGACTAGCCTATTCTTTTTTAACATCTGCAAAATATTCTGTGGAATTAACTCAGTGTAATGAATTTAATGATCACCTTAATTTTTAAATAAATTTTCACTGTTAAACTCAGTAATACAGTGAAAATCCTTATTAGTATGTATTTGTGCATATGCATAAATATTTCTGTCAAATAAGTTCAAGAAATGGTCTTGTTGAGTCAAAAAGTATACACATTTTAATTTTGATAGATGTTAACTGTTCTCTAAAAAGTTTGGGCCAATTTGCATCATCCAATAAGATATGAGTATCAAATTTCCTTTCTCTCTCAGAATATACTTTTTCAGTTTTACAAATCTGGGGAAGGAAAATGATCTAAAATAATTTCTCACTCATTCGTTTATTCTTCTAATAATTTAACAAGTATTTATTGAACTCCTATTATGTGCCAAGCATTGTGCTAGGCCAAGGAGATACATAGATGAACACTAGAGACAAAATTTCTTCCCTTAGGGGACTGTGCCAGTTTGAAACTGTCATGTACCCCCAGAAAAGGCATGTCTTTAATCGTCATTCAATATTGTTGGGTGGGATCTTTTTTGTTGTTTCCTAGGAGATTGACCCATTCTATTGTGGGTGTGACCTTTTGAGTAGATTAATTACGTGCAGATGTAGCATGGCCAACTGTGGGTGTAGCCTTTTGATTAGATGGAGATGTGACTCCGGCCATTCAAGGTGGGTCTTGATTGGTTTACTGGAGTCCTCTAAAAGGGACAGCACTTTGGAGAAAGCAGTTGCTTCAGAGCCAACAGAGATACAGACATTTGCAGATTTCTGGAGTGCCAACAGAGAAAGCAAACACCTAGGTATGAACGTTTGGCTGTCCATAGCCCACTTGTGCCTTCCCATGAGATGCTAAGCAGCCCAAAACCCAGAGTTGTGTCCCGGATGAGCTAAGTGAAGGCCCCCAGATGCTTAGAGAGGAAACCACTGGTATCAGAGGCTGGAAGCAACGGAACTGGGAACAAGGACCAGCAGACACCAGCCACGTGTCTTCCCATGTGACAGACATCAGCCTTTCTTGAGTCAAGGTATCTTTTTCTGAATGCCTTTGTTTGGACATTTTTGTGGCCTTTGAACTGTAAACTTGCAACTTAATAAAGTCCCTTTTTATTATTAAAGCTATTTCATTTCAGCTTTAAAAAACTGAAACAGACTGATTTAGGGATTCAGGTAGTAGCACTGAGATGGTGTTTAAGTGCAGATGTGAATGGGATGAAGTGTTGCCACATGAAAATCTGAGGAGAGACCAGTTCTGACAGCAGGTGCAAAGGCCCTGAAGTGAGAATTTGGTGGATATGAGGAAACCTATTTGTGTTTTAGTTTGCATTTCCCTAATTACTACAGAGATGCAGCAATGTTTCACCCACCTGCCTCATAGTCTGTAAAGTGTACAAGTGCAGCAGTTTCATAGACTTTCAAGTCCCCTTTTATCACTAAATGTCAGTCTGTGACTTTGATACAGTTATAAATTTTGAGTTAAGCGATTTGTAAGTTTGTTTTCCTTTTTATTCAAGTAAGGTATAATTTGCATCTAATAAAATCTACTCTAAGTGCATGTTGTGATGAATTTTGACAAAAGCAAAGTTGTGTAACTGTCAGCTCAATTAAAATGGAGAACAGTCCATCACCCATCACCTGTGCCTGTTACAGTCTTCTTTTACCTGCAGCCTCCAGCAACTGTTTTCTGTATCCATAGTTTTATCTTTTCCTGTTCTAGTTTGCTAGATGCCAGAATGCAATATACCAGAAACAGAATGGCTTTTCAAAAGGGGAATTTAATAAGATGCTAGTTTATAGTTCTAAGGCTGAGAAGCTGTCCCAATTACAACAAGTCTATAGAAATGTTCAATCTAAGGCATCCAAGGAAACATACCTTGGTTCAAGAAGGCCAATCGAACACAGAGTTTCTCTCTCATCTGGAAAAGCACATGGTGAACACAGCATCATCTGCCAGCTTTCTCTCCTGGCTTCCTGTTTCATGAAGCTCTCCGGGAGGCATTTCCTTCTTCATCTCCAAAAGTCACTGGCTGATGGACTCTGCTTCTCATGGCTATGTCGTTCTGCTCTGCTCTCTCTGAATCTCATTCTCCAAAATGTTTCCTCTTTTATAGGACTCCAGAAACTTATCAAGATCCACGCAAATGGGTGGAGACATGTTGTTACCTAATCCAGCTTAACAACCACTCTTGATTAAATCACATCTCCAGGGAGATGATCTGATTACAGTTTCAAACATACAGTATTGAATAGGGATTATTCTGCCTTTATGAAATGGGATTTAGATTAAAACATGGCTTTTCTAGGGGACATACATCCTTTCAAACCAGCACATTTCCAGAATGCCATATAAACAAAATCATGACGTAAGCAAACTTTTTTTTCCGGCTTGGCATAATGCATTTGAAATTCACACATACGTTTCATGTATCACAGTTATTTCATCTTTACGGCTGAGTAATTTTCCACTCATTAGTTGATGAACAGTTGAACATTATTAATAAAGTGGTTTTGAACATTCATGTACAGACATTTGTGTGAACATATGTCTTTTATTTTTCATGGATAAATACAAAGGAGTGGGATTGGCGGATTGTACTGTAAGTACAGTAAATACTTACTGTAAGTAAGTATATGATATTGCTGAACTATCTTCCAAAGTGGCTGTACAACTGCATCCCCGCCAGTAGTGAATAAGAGTTCAGTTCCTTTATATCGTCATGGGCATTTGGCATCATCAGTCTTCTATATTTTACACATTCTACTGGGAATGTAATGATATCTCCTTCTGATTTCAATATGCATTTCCCCATAGACTAATGATGTCGCACATCTGTTCATGTGACATCCATATATTTTCACTGATAAAGTGTTTGTTTCAATCCACTGCCCATTTTTATTGGTGCTTATTTTCTTATTATTGAATTTTGAGTGTTATTTATATATTCAGGATATGGATATATGTCTATATTCTAAATACAGGTTGTGCTGGTTTGAAACTGTTATGTGCCCCAGAAAAGCCGTGTTCTTTTGATCCTAACCCACATTTATGGAGGCAGATCTATTGTTTAGGGTGGATCCTTTGATTAGATTGCTTCCATGGAGACGTGACACACCCAAAAGGTGTGGCCTGTTGATTAGAAGGAGATTTGTCCCCGCCTAGTCAAGGTGGGTCTTGATTAGTTTACTGGAGTCCTAAAAGAGCTCATAGGGAGAGAGAGAGCTCAGAGCTGACAGAGATGCAGATGTTTGGAGATGCAGAGGAAAATGCCAGAAGAGCTCATAGGATCTGTGAGAGCCATTTGAAATCAGAATCCCAGCAGACGTTGCCGTGTGCTTTCCCATGAGATGCTAAGCAACCAGAACCCAGAGATGCTAAGAACAAACCAGCAGATGCCAGCCATGCGCCTTCCCATGTGACTGAGGACACCCAATACCAGCTGGCCCTCTCTTCATAGTCAGGGTACCTGTCTCTGGATGCCTTAGTTTAAACATTTTTATGCCCTTAGAACTGTAAACTTGTAATTTAATCCATTTCTGGTATATTGCATTCCAGCAGCTTTAGCAAACTAAAACATAGGTCCTTTATCCTACATGTTCTGCAAATAGTATCTCCCAGCCTATAGCTTATCTTTCCACTTGTTAACAGTGTCTTTCAAAGACCAAAAGCTTTGAAACTTTTGATGAAGTTCAATTTATCAATTGTTTATGATTCATATTTTTGTGTACTACATTAAGAAAAGTTCACCTAACCCAGAGTTTCTCAAACTTGACATAAGCATTTAGTGATGGATAATTCTTTGTCATGGTGGCTGTCATGTGCATTATAGGACGCTTAGCAGAATTCCTGGCCTCTACCCATTAGATGCCTGAGAAACATCCCCACCTGCAAAGTGTGGTTTTGAAAGATGTCTCCAGACCATGGCCATGTCTTCTGGAGAGCATGTTTGCCCTTGGTTAAGAACCACCGAACTAAGCCAAGAACACAAAGATTTTCCTCCTATGCTTTCCTATGGAAATTGAATAGTTTTAGCTCTTATGTTAAGGTCTATGATTCATTTTGAGTTTATTTACATATGATGTGAGGTAAGGGTCAGTGCACATTTTGTTTTGTTTTGTTTTTTGCATATCACTTTAGCACCTTTTGTCAAAAAGCATTTCCTTCCCCTATTGAATTACTTGGCATTGTTCTGAAAATGTACCGACCTTATATTTGTGGGTCTATTTGTGTGTTCACTATTCTGTTCCATCGAACTCTATGACTTTCTTTTTACCAATACTACACGCCTTGATTATTGTAGCTTTATAGAAAGTCTTGAAATGATAATGTGTAAATCCCCCAACTTTGTCTTTCTTTTAAAAAAGGGTATCGGTTATTCCAGGTCCTTTGCATTTTCATAAACTTTAAGTACCATCTTGTCAATTTCTACAAAGAGCCTTTGGGAATTTTGATGGGGATTATATTTAATCCTTAGGTCACTTTGGGTTGAATTACATCTTATTCCTATTAAGTCTTTCAATGCACACATGTGGTATATTCTCCATTTATATAGACTTTTTGTCTGTTTCTGTAGAGTTACCTATGTGTTCCAGAACTTCTGATCGCTCCATTCTTTTTTGGATCACAGGCCTTTCTCCTAGAATGATTGTCCTTTCTGACAAACATCCTTTAGATGTTGCCTAAGTGAGAAAATATGTTAGTTACAAACAGTCTCAGTTTTTGTTCATCTGAAATGTCTTGGTTTTGCCTTCATTCCTGAAAGAGAAATGGTCATGATGATGAATATACAACTATGTGATGATATTGTGAGTTATTGATTATATATGTAGAATGGAATGATCATATGGTAGGAATGTTCCTGTTTGTATGTTGGTATGTTTAATAAATAAAATTTAAAAAAAACGTACCCCCCACGACAACCACAGCTTTCAGTTCAGCAGGACGTGTGCTGTGTCCCAGGGCAGGGTCCACTCCCTCTGGGGTCAGGACTTCGAACCCTACCAAGTTCCAAGCTGCATTGATGGGAAGTACAGAGTCCCTCAGCAGGGGTTGGGAGTGGGGCCCCAGAGCTGTTGATATTCTTCTCTCTCCCACAATATAGCCAGGAGAAATCCGGCGTCGATGGGCCTCCACGGAGCATCTCATGGCATCACATTACGCCAATGAAATCACGTTGATCCAACAAGATGAGCAGGAGATGCATCTTTGATTTTTGGACCCATGTGTTCTTCCCATTGGGATGGGGAAGCATATAAAGGACTCCCCGTCTTTACAGAGTATTGCCCCCAAACAGTCATGTTAGCTGTGCTGTCAGCAAACCTCTCCAGTGCCCCACAGTGCTGGCTGCTTCTGGAGGGTGCGATACGTGATGAAGCCCTGGGCCATCCCACAGCTTCTTCACCATGCGGTGGGTTCTTAGGGGTGGGTTTTGTGGGATTCATGCCCGTGGAGGAGGCATCACAAAACCCCCAGAGAGGGATGCTGGTTAAGCCTCTGTGGGCAGGAAAGGGAAAACCATGCCCAGAATAGGTGACCGTTCAAGTAAGAGTGAAATGCTGGTTCCTCAGGATGGAAAGTGTCCAATATACTCAACTTCCTACCAGGGGA
Organism: Tamandua tetradactyla; assembly: GCF_023851605.1. NCBI lineage: Eukaryota > Metazoa > Chordata > Mammalia > Pilosa > Myrmecophagidae > Tamandua > Tamandua tetradactyla. The sequence goes on from NC_135333.1 coordinate 172,010,861, forward strand.
CTAGTTGTTCTGCTTGAGGGAATTCAAAAACCACAGAGGCACACAAAACCATTAAACCTTATTTTGACATAAGGTTTGACATAAATTATACGCTGCATAAAGTCAAAAGAAAACTAGATTCTAAGAAGAAAATACTTGCAAGTCATATTTATTAAGGGTGCAATATACCTATTATCAAATTAAAACATGACATGATGACTTATTGAGTTTCTAAATATAATCTATCAGTTCAGATAGAGAGCCCTCCAATACCTGTGAGTATTCCCCTTTCCCAAGTGTGCACCCGCCTGAGTAAATAGCCATAGGTTCATATAAGACACGGCTGGGAGAATCATTACAGAATATACTGTCTGGTGTTTCAAGACTCTCCCTCCTGTTGACCTCGCCACCTCTTTAGTCCACAACTAGCAGGGCTAAAACCTGGCTCCCGTGTGAGAGCTCTGCAACAGATCAAGACTCCCAATTTTATCAAATGCGCCTTGTTAACCAGTGACCACCCAGCACTGACCACAGTGGCTGACACATTGTAATCACGCAATAAATATTCATCAGATGAATGAATGATGTTTGGGATTTCCTAGACATAAAGATTTCAGGTGATGTATATAACCTAAATCAATTAATAAAACTGATTACTGAAGTTTTATCTTAAGGATCCTCCTAGACTTACAGCAAAAACATTGCAGGGAACTGCTCAAGAACCTAGGCTCTGGATTCAATCAGTGTGGGTTTGATTTGCAATATGGTCATCTCTCAGCGTTTCTAGGCCTTAGTTTCCTCACCTGTAAAATGGGTATAATAACCTAATGAGGCTGCCAAGAGGATTAAATGAGATGATGCGCGTACAGACTTCAGCACGGTGCTTCATACATAGTGCTATGGTTGTGGCTGGTGACCACAATCCACATATACCATGATTGTAGTATTTGCTTTTGCTTTTTACTGATCCAAACATTCTCGCTAACCTTCCTGCCACTCGGTAGGAGGGAGGAAGGGGGCAGGGAAGTGGGATGCAGCAAAATCAGACTTGCCAAGTAAAGCTATCTGCTGGCTAAAACCGTCTCTTGCTGGGTAAATATTCAATAATCTAACTCCACATTAGGCTCTTTCATTCTTCGCTCTCTTATGTTCCAAGAAGGCATCTGGGCTCTAGGGAGGCGTTTGCTTTCTCTTGGCAGGAAGAGGGAACCCTTTAATCCACGAGTGCGCTCTCCGTCAGCTTTGGGATCCCGGGGCCTCAGGGCCCTTGCTTAACTTAGTGCCGGTGCCCCAGGTATGACCTGTCACCAGGCCCCTGGACACCTGCTGTCGGGCTGCCCAGCGGGAGCCCTGCCGGCCCGTCCTCATGGTGGGCTGGACCCTACAGACCACCAGAGCTGGCTTGGTCCCCTCTGCGTATCCCCGGGAGAGTCAGCCCTGTCCCTCTCAGCCCGTGGCAGTGGCTTCCCAGCCACCTTTCCCTCCGCTGCTCCTACTCTCAGCTCCAGGGTGACCATGGGCGGCCCCACTCCACTACCCTCAGCAGCCCCGGCAGACGGGTGGGGAAGGGGCTTCTGACTCATTCCCAGGCTGTCTGGGTGGTCGGGGCCCTCTGAACAGCATGTCCCAGCGCTGCAGCAGCCCCACGCAGGCCTCCAGGCTCTCTGCAGCATTGCGTTCAGGATAAAAAGCCAGCCCAAAGCCCCCTTGGCGTTTGGCTTTTCCTCAGTGCTTCTGTGGTTTTTCCCTCCTTTAATCAACTACAATCCCCCGAGCTTCAACAGGGAGCAGGGACTGTGAGCAAAGCAAGGGGCTTGGTGTCAGACACCCCCTGCCCCCCGCATTTCCGGCACGCCACACCGCTACACCCAGGGGAAGCTGCCTCTGCACTGACTTCCTGTTGAGAACATCTTCCCTTGTTCTTCACCTAACGCTAGTCTTGCTCTTCCCTTTCTCTGAGGCAATAAACCTTTCCCAACTTAAAGGTAAGAATGTTCTGCAACACCATAAGTACATGGAGCCTTGAGTAGGACATGAGATTTTGTGGGTTTGTCCAGAGTGATGCCCCGATGAATCCCAGAGTGATTTGATCAGTGAGTGGAAAAGTATTTGCAAAGTCCCCTTCGGGGAATGGTGAGAAAGGGGGAAAATTCAACTTCCCCAAGTAGAGAATTCTTTATATTCTCACAAGCAGTGGTGGCAACCAAAGCAACAGGCCGAGCCCCCAGTATTGGGGGTTGTTCATATGAAACTTAACCCCACAAAGGCTAGGTCAAGCCTACTTAAAATTAGGCCTACAAGTCACCCCCAAGAGAGCCTGTTTTGTTGCTCAGATGTGGCCTCTCTCTCCAGCCAACACAGCAATAAAAACTCACCACCCTCCCTCTCTCTACGTGGGACACGATTCCCAAGGGTGTGGACCTTCCTGGCAACATGGGACAGAAATCCTAGAATGAGCTGAGACTCAGCATTAAGGGATTGAGAAAACCTTCTCGACCAAAAGGGGGAAGAGTGAAATGAGACAAAGTGTCAGTGGCTGAGAGATTCCAAACAGAGTCGAGAGGTTATCCTGGAGGTTATTCTTACACATTAAGTAGATATCACCTTGTTATTCAAGATGTAGTGGAGAGACTGGAGGAAAGTGCCTGAAAATGTAGAGCTGTGTTCCAGTAGCCATGTTTCTTGAAGATGATTGTATAATGATATAGCTTCCACAACGTGTGGACTGTGTGATTGTGAAAACCTTGTGCTCCTTTTATCTACCTTGTCAACAGACGAGTAGAACATATGGAATAAAAATAAAAAATAGGGGGAACAAATGTTAATATAAATTTAGTTTAAAATGCAAGTGATCAATGAAAGGGAGGGGTAAGGGGTATGGTGTGTATAATTTTTTTTTCTGTTTTCATTTTATTTCTTTTTCTGAATAGATATAAATGTTCCATGAAATGATCATGGTGATGAATATGCAACTATGTGATGACGTTGTGAATTACTGATTATATAGGTAGAACGGAATGATCAAAATAGGAATGTTTGCATTTGTTTGGTGTTTTTTTTTGGTATTTAAAAAAATAAAATAAAATAATTTTTAAAAGTAAATAACAGAAAAAATAAAAATAAAAAAACAATGTTCTGCAAAGGAAGGAACCAGATACAGAATACAAACGATATGGAGTGTATTTCTACATCATACCAGTTACAACCTCCTTTACCTGGTAAATGTGTCATCTTTCATTCTTACCCTGTCTGCATCCTAAGAAGGTGTCTGGGTTCCAGCTTTTGTTTCCTCTTGGCACAATTTTTAATGGTAGAAAAATCAAGAAGGCATACATTTTTATATAGTTGAGATATAATATTTAAAATTTTTTAACCATGAAGTATTAAAACTCAGTTAATACTAGTGGGGATGATGATGTTGATGAGGGAATTGAGCAAAAACACAGTAAACTGGACTTAGAAGGAGTCAAAATGAAAGCCATCTTAGATTTTGGCATGCTGATGAGTACTTTAAGCCAGTCTTCAAAGGCTTTTCTTTTTTTAACAGAGCAGGTGTAGGTTTACAGAAAAATCATACAGACAAAAACGGCTTTTCTTATTCGAACTTCCTAAACGAAGAGCCTGGCTGACATCATGAAACCTGGGTTATGGCCAAGACTCTGCCACTGCTTGGCGAGTTTGGATGTTGCATCTCTGATTTTACAGTTTCCTCTTAGAAAAACCCAAGGATTAAACCAGATGACTGTCAAGGAATTTCCCTAACTCAAACAGTACTGCAAAACTATGATTTCCTAAAGCACTCAGGCTGTATGCTGCCGATAAATATGGCATCAAGAGGTCATCTATGGAGCTCATGTTGATTGCTTACTGGATTTGGAATACGTCGCGTTGCTATTATGTAACCCTCCAGCTCTTTAGGAGTTGGGCTATTAAACTTGGCCAGAATGAAACAAATCCCTGCAAGCTATGTTCATTTGAACTGCAAAGACACAGAAATAATATGGCTGAGACTGTAAACTGTTAAAAAATCTTGACAACTAAAGACATTTTTGCTCCTAATTGCTCCATTCTTCTCCACAGACTTCCTTCCTTACTCACTTTCTCTGCTCATGAATCCTCAAATGATCCCTCAAGAGAGGATTATGTCCTAACATGAGCATTTCCTCACTTTGTTTTCTTGCCATTCTCTCCAGCTAACAACTTGGAAAAGAAATCTAAACCTACCATCCTTACTCCTTGTTCCACTGCCCTGCTCTACTGGAATCATCCTTGAAAAGATTGTCAGTGATTGCTTACCTGCCCAAAGCAATCCTTTCTCTTTTCATTGTGCTTGATTTCAGTGCAGCGCTTGCTCCCTTGGTGATCCTATTAATTCTAATGGAGTACTGTCCCTGTCCCCTGACGCCTCCCAAGCTGATTCCCAAATGCCTACCAATCATCTTTATCTTACAGACATCTCAAAGGGTTGCTTAAACTGGTGGATATCTAAAATCAAACTCATAATCCTCTATACTTCTTCTATTCACCTGGTTCAATTAGTGATTAAAATGTTCTGAGCCTCTAAAGCTGGAAATCAACCCACTCTGTCTTCAACTCTTCCATTCCTCTTATTCCATGAATTAAATCGGCTGCCAAATCCTTTCTTTCTATCGACAACCCATTGGCTTAAATTAGATCTTGAGCATTTCTTGAAAGGTCCCACTTGCCACTAATCCCCACTGCTATCTCCAGTTATCCACCCAAGGCCTGTTGTAGATATGACAACAAAAAACGTCTGAGAATGATACCACCTTACTCACAAACTTTCACTGTCTCCTTGTTGCTTCCAAGATAAAATACAATCTCCTTGGTGTGTTAGCCCTTCACGGTGCTATCACCCCTAATCTCTCCAGCCTTATCTTTGTGTGTTCCAGGCACCCTGGACTGCTTATCAGTTCCTGAACAAATCAAGTTCATCTTGATCTGAGGCATTAGATGTTCTATTCCTTGCTGAATGAAGGAACCACAAATCATAGATTGTTCCTCAATCAAAAAAATCAAAAAATCAAAAAAACATCAATTAATAGAATGATGAAAACAATCCTTTCCTCAATAAAAACCTGCTTTGGTGTGGGGGTGGGGAGGGGCAGACACTTGCCAGATGATCTGACCATTTTCCAGTCTTGTCCAATTCATGTCAGAGTATTGAGAGAGCAACAGGCTGACAAGACTTCTTTTCCTTTCTGCAATATCTCTACTATGTTAAGAAATAAATCAGTGAGAGCTGTGTAAATGCATCTTACCCCAAGTTTTCCATGGATAAAAATGACAACTAAAGCTTGTATTGCACCTCATAAGAAAAGTCTAAACAGGATGGTTGATGTAAACAGAGATTTGAGAAGAGGCAAACTGGGGTCATATGTGTTCCTATATGTCCCAGATCATTTAGAAATTATTTTTAAGGGGAACAGAGGGGAAGAAAACTTGCTTCAGAAAACAAGAAATTCTTACTTTCATTTGTCATCATGGAAATTCCCAAATTTCTCAATGCATTCTTCCTTCATTTCTGATAGCATCAATACATCTGTCAGAGGAGATTGTGAAACCAAAGAAGTATCCGGTGCCGTTGCCTGCCCTGTAATAACCTGCAGCCAGCACTATCACAGGACAACCTCACAGCAGGCAGGCCGCGTTCCCAGAAGGCTCTGTGGCACTTTCCCTTTAACTGACATTTTAAGCCGTTGCTGCTTTCTGATTTGTACTCAACAACATGGTTTAGTAGTGCCTCCTGTGAGAGGCTTGTGTGCTGCTGCTATGCACACATGTATGAAGACAGGATTCTCTAGGTAATAGTATGAAACCAGTATAAAGTATTCGTCTGTACATACTTTTTCAATAAATATTAATCATATATTTTGTGCTAGTCCTTAACGCTGGAGATACACATACAGAAGATTCGGTTCCTGGTCACAAGTTTAGAGTCACTTGGGGAGGCTGACACATCGTGAAATGTGTGGCAACAGAGGCAGCCCCAGGAACCTCCCAGATGCAGAAAAATGTCAAGAAGTCAGACCTCGGGGTTCCCAGAGAAGACTTTCTGAAGAAGGTGATTGCCGAGATCAATTCCTTCCACAAACATTTATCAAGCACCCATGTCTAGTACTATTCTAGGCCTGGAAATACATCCCGGCTCCCACGGAGCTCACATTCCAGGAAAATTAACCTGTAGAATGAGCAGGAGTTTTCCAGGTCAACAGTCTGAAAAAGAGCAATGCATCTTTAGAGGTGACTTATGTATGGGAAGGGAGCAAAGCTGCCGCCCCCAGAAAGAGCTGGTTCACTGTGCAAATCTGTCCTGTCCGAAAACATGTTGAAATGCCCAGCTTCTGTATACACAGGCTGACTTTCCTCCATATATGGGAAGAACATAGAATCCGTTCAAAACTCAAGGGCAGTGCCTGGACGAGCCACGTGCGCGGCGGGGCGGCCCGTTCCCAGAGTGACCAGCCTGCTCTGCCAGCCCCACTCGCTGCGGGGCCCCGGGGGCCGTTGGTCAGCACATCCCCTTAGTCTCCTCCGGCCTGTCCTTATTTGTCATGACTTTGACACTTTTGGAGGTACTACTGTTTTATAGAATGGCTTGCGATTTGGGTTTTCTCATTATAAGATTGGGTTATGGGTCCTGGGGGAGACCCCCACAGAGGTAAAGAGGAGACCCCCACAGAGGTAAAGAGGAGACCCCCACAGAGGTAAAGAGGAGACCCCCACAGAGGTAAAGAGGAGACCCCCACAGAGGTAAAGAGGAGACCCCCACAGAGGTACGGTGTCCTGTGCGCCACCCCGCGTCTTGCTCTCTCAGTATGTAAACATTTATCACAGGCACTGCTGACTGCCCGCGGGGCTGAGGTGCTGCCCGCAGTCTCTCCTTCTCCCCTGTAAAGCGACCCTTTGCTCTTTCCATCCTCTCGTCTTTGGAAGCGAGTCACTGAGTCATACCCAAGGAGAAGGGATGCTGCAACTTTCAAATGGAGAAATGATTGAGGCTTTTTACTGCAGTGAATAAAGACATAGAATAACTGGAATACTGAAGTGGAATGAACAGTGGTCATTCTTATGCTCTTTTATCTGTATTAAAGAACTAAGTAACAACAAGTAACCTAGCACTGAACTGTGAAAGTTGCTTTTTCAAGAAACGCAGCCATTTATTCCTAACAAGAGAAATGGACCTGATGCAAGGCCTCAACTTCTGCTTCTACTAGTGGTGGACCAGGTAATGCAGACAACTGAAAAATCTGAGGAAATTTAAAAGCATTTTTCTAAAAGCATCAATCATTAATCAAATAACAAGGCGTTATTGGGCCAAGATCCCTTAAGAGAACAGAAATCAAGACGGTTGAGCCCAGCTACTCCCGGGCTGTTTGGACCGGGTTACCTGCTGGCCTGGGAGACGGGAGACGGCCCTGCTCAGGCCTTCTGGCTGGTTTGCAGGTAGGGAAGAGTGGAGTAAGAGTCGGAATTCCGACAGGACGGCGGAGCCAGTGCAGGGGCTAGGGAGACACAGCCACCCCTCACGCAGACCGCAGGTCTCACCTCGCCTTACCTGGAGGCCTAGAAAACCTCAAGATCTAAAACAGGACTGCCTGGATGCTAATTAGCAAGGATCCAAGAACCAGGAAGAAATAAATAAAAACACTGTCGGGACAAAGGTAGCATCATTCAAGACCTAAAATTAATTTTCAACTACAACGCCCAGTATTCACTCAAAGATAACCTAGCGTGGTGCCTTAAAGTGGGAACTAAAGATGAAAAAAGCACCTTTAATAGGTGAGCCAAAGGACTGTAGTTTGAACTGTGAAAAATTATGATCCCTAGAGGCAATAAAATCAATACAATGCTTTCAAGTAATTTAGGACGTTTACAGAGATTTTTTAATGTTCATACCTTTGACAGAGCAAGCTACTCAGGAGTATTACCTTAAGAAAAAGTAAATACTAAAAAAGTGGAAATGTTTGTCACTATTTAAAAAAGAGAAAAATCTGGAAAAATATAAATGTTCAGCCATGAGGACAGTGAGGTAAATTATGGTTCATCAGTTCAATGGACTAAAAGAGGTAACTTGAAGATTGCAACAACTTGAAGTAAAGCATTTGATACATAAAAAATAATCAAACCATTACTATAATTTGATTTTGGTTATGCTTATGAATAAGAATCAAACAGAAATAAAGAAATTGAGAAAGTTGACTTGTTGGCAAGAACATACAGGTGCTTTCCTATTGTTCATGTTACAATATTGTAACATTTTTTAAAATCACATATATGCATCCATGCACAAATCTATACACATGCAAAAATAAGAGGTAGCTGTAATATGTCTTGGACAGTTTCCTTCTGTAATTCTGGGGTTTGAGGCCCGAGAAGAGAGACACAACTCCTCACAACAGTGAAGAGCATGGGTTTTGGAATCAAATAGACCTGGATTCAAATTCTGCACCTCTGTTCATTAGCTATATAATTCTGAGCCTCAGGTCCCTCATCCACAAAAAGGGGAGATAATGTATAAGTACCGGTGTGAGAATCCAAACAGATGATGGATGCATGCTGCCCTGAGCAAATACCGGGCACCAAGAAAGAATGACTGCATCCTAAAAAGGACATGCCATCTGTGCTAGTTTGAAAGGATGTATGTCCCCCAGAAAAGGCATGTTTTAATCAAAATCCCATTTTGTAATGGCAGAATGATTCCTATTCAATACTGTATGTTTGAGTCTGTAATTAGATATTCTCCCTGAAGATGTGATTTAATCAAGAGTGATTGTTAGACTGGATTAGGTGACAACATGTCTCCACCCATTTGGGTGAGTCTTGATTAGTTTCTGGAGTCCTATAAATGAGGAAACATTTTGGATAAAGGTGGAGATTCAGAGAGAGCAGAGCAGAACAACATAGCCACGAGAAGCAGAGTCCACCAGCCAGCGACCTTTGGAGATGAAGAAGGAAAATGCCTCCTGGGAGCTTCATGAAACAGGAAGCCAGGAGAAGAAGCTAGCGGATGACGCTGTGTTCGCCATGTGCCCTTCCAGACGGGAAAGAAACCCTGAACTTCATCGGCCTTTCCCTGGATGCCTTAGATTGGACATTTCTATAGACTTGCTTTAACTGGGACATTTTCTCAGCCTTAGAACTGTAAACTAGCAACCTATTAAATTCCCCTTTTTAAAAGCCATTCCATTTCTGGTATATTGCATTCCAGCAGCTAGCAGACTAGAGCACCATCCCAGACCCTTAGGGTGAGTCAGTGTTACTTTCTTCATCACAAAGTCAGGAATCAATAAAAGAGAAGCACAACTTTTTTATATATCCCCAAAGTACCTGACAAGTCTGTTTTCAAAGACTTTCGCATCTCTTACCATCACAAACTTTACTGTTCCAAGAGGAAGTATTTCAAAATCAACATATTTCTAATGTTCCTGGAAGGAAAAGCTGCACTGTGCTTCTTTGGGCCACTTGGGTAGCATATACCTGTATATATACCATACATGTAAGTGTATGTATATAAATATGGTTAGTTATAGGTATGCACTTATTTTAAATATATCCATGTGCACACACTGATTTCAAACAACAAAATACCTTTATAGCCAGACAACTGTTGTAGTTATGTTTAGGTTAAAAAGCAATTAGCCAACTGAATAGTTTAAGAGAATTACATAAACAGCAGAAGGGGAAATTCCCTTCAATGTCATAATTCCTAAGCCTGAGGGAGGTTGTTTTTAAAAAGGTGAATCAGCAGTAGAAGAGGATGGAAGAAAGAGGAGGGGGAGGGGACCTCGAAGGGACAGGTGAAGGGGCAGTGTGGTTTTCAGGACGTGGAAACTAGGCAGAGATATAGCGGTCAGCGTGGATGACAACTTTTGTGATTTTAAAAAAGCCTTAGTTTAAAACTTCTGCCTTATTCAGCGTTCTGGCATCGAACTTTGTAATGGATGGAAGCGCGATCACCGCACAGCCTGAAGGATCTCCTGAAATACAAGCCTGTCCCTGTTTCTCGCTTAAAACCCACCACCGACTCCCCTCGAACCGGGCCAGCCTCTTCCCCATCTCCCAGAACCCCACCCTCCCCTACCCGACCCCCCTCCCCGACTCCACTCCCCTCCCTTCCCCGAGCCCCCTCCCTCTTTCTCCCCGAACCCCACCCTCCCCCACCCCGAACCCCACCCTCCCCCACCCCGACCCCCCTCCCTCCTTCTCCCTGACCCCCACCCTCCCCACTCTCCCGCCCCTCCCTTCCCCGAACCCCACCCTCCCCCACCTCGAACCCCACCCTCCCGCCCCTCCCTTCCCCAAACCCCACCCTCCCCTCCCCGACTCCACTCCCCTCCCTTCCCCGACCCCCCCTCCCTCCTTCTCCCCGACCCCCACCCTCCCCCACCCCGACTCCCCACCCTCCTTCTCCCCGACCCCCACCCTTCCCACCCTCCCGCCCCTCCCTTTCCCGACCCCCACCCTCCCCCACCCCGACCCCCACCCTCCCCGCCCCTCCTCACCTCAACCCCCAACCCTCCCCCTCCCGGCCAAGTGCTAGTTAAAAAATCGCTACTTTAATATTCCATGTGTGTGAACTTTATTTCTCTAAAGTTCCCTAAGCAGGTTTCCCAGCCCTGATGACGTCGATGTGGAACCCTCACGCCCGAGCCGCGTGTGGTGCCCCAAACGCGCAGGTGGCGGCAGCGCGCGGACGTGCGATCACCAGCGCCCCACAAGCCTCGGCTCGGGCCCCACTCGCGCCACTGCCCCCCACCCCCGACTCCTGTGGGTCCCGGCGCCGGCCTGGGCGCCGCCCTCGGCGGGCGGACGACGGAGCTGGTCTCTGGGAAAGCGCCCTGGAGGTCCGGCCCCGCGCGGCGTGAGGGCTGCGGGGGTCCGCCGCAGGTGCGTCCCGCGCGCTCGCCCCGGTGCAGGGGGTCCCTCGCGGGACGGCCTGCGGGGTGGGGGGACAGACGCCCTGGAAACCCCTCGGGAAAGGGGCCGGAGGAGCGCAACCCGCTCCGAGCTGCCCCAGGGCGAAGGCGCGCGCCGGGTGGGGCCCGCAGCCCCGCGCCCCCCGCCCCCGCGCCCCCAGCCGAGCGGCCGAAACAAAAGCGAAAGGAGCCCGCGCGCTGCGTGCCGGCGCCCGGTCCGCCGGGTCCCCGCGCGCCTCCGAGTGGGCGCCGGGGCTTTGTGACTTCATCGTGTCGCAACAAGCCGGGGCCGCCCGCGCCCCACCCTCCCCCGGCCCCGCCGCCTCGCTGCTCGCCGTCCCGCCCGCTGTCCGCGCTTCCTCCCTCCCGGGCACACCCGCCCCGGCCGTCGCGGAGCCCGCCGCCCGCGGCCACCGAGAGCCAACGAGGGCCATCGGGAGCCATCTGTCATCGCCCGCCGCCCGCTTTCTGCCCGCCGCCCGCCTGCTGCCCGCCGCGCTCTTCGGCCCGCGGCGCGATGCTGTGTTTCCTCCGGGGCATGGCCTTCGTGCCTTTCCTGCTCGTGACCTGGTCGTCCGCCGCCTTCATCATCTCCTACGTGGTGGCCGTGCTGTCGGGGCACGTCAACCCCTTCCTTCCCTACATCAGGTGAGCGGCAGGGTGGGCGGCAGGGGAGGGGACGCGCGCGTCCCACGCCCGGGCGGATCAGGAGCGCGCGGCGTGCGACGGCGCTGACCCCGGAGCCCGGGAGGCCCTCGGGACACACGGCAGAACTTTTCAGCCAGAGCATGAATCCGGGAAGCTTTGGCGACAGCGGCGCGAGGGCGCGTCCTGCCAGATGTCATCATGAGTGTGGAAGAGTCCGACCCGGGCACAGGGCTGTAGGCGTCCCTATTCCTCTCCCCCCAACCCCCGCTCCCCTCCCCCCCGCCAAGACGATGTCTGGGTCCATCCTTCGTGCAAATAAGTTGAGATTTAGGCCAATGACAAGACGTCATCAGTGCAATGCTGATGTCACAGCTGGTAAGTGGGGGAGGCCGATTTCACACCCAGATCTGCCCCATACCAAAGGCAAGGCTAAGCTACCGCCAGGCCCTTGGTGTCTGGCTTAAGCTGCCCGGGCCTCTGGGGACTGTACCCCCAGAGTCAGAGCCCTCCAGCTGCGGAGGAGTGGTTATGTCTCCAGTGTGCCATGCTGCTGGGTCACTTTTTGTGTGTGCTGGCTTCCACCTTTCCTGAAGGTCACTTCCTGGCCAATCCCTCTACCCAGCCCCCCACCCCCCAGCTCTGTGCCTTCTATCAGCCACGTGACCCCTGTGGATCTGCATTGCTTGGTGGGGAGACTGCTGAAGTTGGTGATGGCAAAGCACTTGACCAACCTGTGGTGGGGATTTAGGGCCTCTCCCTCCCTGAAGGCCAGCCATGTCCTCTACTTTTGTGTACAGTGTGTGTGTTTCCTTGGCCTGGGGTAGGGGTAAGGGTGAGGTGAGAGGGGGTAGAGCTTAAAGATGCAAACAAGAGAGCAATATGGAAAATTGAGTAGAGAAACAAATCAGCAGGAATAGCTGTGGTTTTGCCCCTGCAAGAAATGCTGTCCATGCATTGAGGAGACTTCCCCATCAGGGCCTGTGCCCCTGGGGAAATGTGGCCTGCTTTCCCATTATTACTGGCTTCAGGTGCCGAGGTCTCACTCCTCTTGTGTTAAGTCCTTAGACTTGTGTAAAAAGAAAGAGCTGGTCTCCTTGCAGTTCTGTTTGTTGAGAGAACAGTAGCTGGGTTGGTTCCAGATCTGAAGCTCAGGGACGAACAGTTTGATAATCACTGGCCAGGCTGTCAGGGACAGGGTGTGGGCCTTTGAAAAGGTGTCTGATGTCACTGAAACGGAAGACATTCAGGAATGGGGAAGTAAACTGGCAAGACTTGTGAGAGGCTCAAATCCCAGACACTGCAAGAATAGGATCTTAATTTTAGTAACAGAAGGAACCTTTAGGACAAGCAGAATTAGAGTAGAAAAGGGGATGAGGTTACGCCCTCGTTGCTGGGAGTCATCAGCCGATAGACCTCAGCCCTGCATTGATCGTCCAGCTCTGCCCGGCGCTCTGGGGTCTGCTTTGCGTGCCGCATGCCCTGGAGCCTGGGGCTGCCTTTGCCTTTCCTTGAAAACCAACCCCTCGTGCGGGCAAGACCAAGCAAAGAGCAAGATGTCAGGAAGTGATAGCGACAATGCCCCAAGAGGCCGCAGAGCTCAGCCATTCGGCCCATGCTTGCCATTATCTCTTACAATTTACCTCTGCTGGCGACGTCTCCTGCCACCCCCTGCATCCGCCCCCAGCCTCACTTGTCTCCTCTGTGTTCCTAGAATGAACCAGGTGCCTCCTCCTCCTGGCCTTGGCCCTAGCTGTTCCCTCTGCCAGAATGCTCTTCCTCCAGATAACACCAGCTTCTCTCCTTTAACACAAGTCTCTGCTCAAATGTTGTCATGTCACTGAGGCCTGCCCTGATGACCCTATTTACAATTTTACCCTCGTAGTCCTGATTCCCTTGTCCAGTCGTATTATTCCCCATTGCACCAACCACCTTCTAACAAAGCCTGCAGCTTACTCATTTGTCACGTGAAGGGTCTGCCTTCCTGCCCTGGGTGGAAACCCCGGAAGGCTCTCAGCATTTGTTGAGTGGATATCTCTGTCACGCCCTACGGATATTACTGCCCTATTGCCAGGTCTGTGCCCCAGGGCAGAGCAGACCCCTTTTGGGGATTGTTGATAAGATCACCAAGTTTGTTGGGTGTTCAGTGATTTGTGTGGTTCTCAGAAGGCGTTACCCAGCCAGTCTGATGGTGCTCTGATTTTCTGAGGGTAGCTGAACACTTAAATGCAAGAGCCATTCTACTCAAGTAAGACCCCGAATCCTAAGGACGCCTCCTCCCTCCAATGCGGCATCTAATCCAGTCAGCTTCTTTCTCAGATGTTTTCTTTTCCCGATGTTGTACTTTTCAGTTTATCAGATAAAGGGAAAGATGGCTCTTACACATATGAAAGGATGCTCAACCTCAGGAATAGGGAGAACAAATTCCATTTAACGCCCCACCAAAGCCATTTTCAGCTACTGGACTGGCAGAAATCCAAGTGTTTGATAACACCGATATCGATGAGAAATTTGGGGAAGCAGCTTCTCTCATACATTGGGGATGGGGGTGTAAATTGAATCAGTTCTACAGAGGGACACACTCGTTGACACACCAGCTTTCTTTTGGAAGTGTGTGCTTCACTTATGATGGCCATGTAGAGAATGGTGTATCTACAAGGTGACTTGTGGCATTGCTTTTAATAACGAGAGCTTGCGAACAATGCAAATGTCCATCAGCAGAGGACTAACTAAATAAATAGAATTTATCCAAAGAATACTTCAAGCGAAAGCTCTCTATTCATAGTGTACTTCCGTATGTATCAGTGCACTGGTATGGGAAAATCTCCAAGAAACATTGTTACATGAAATAAGCCAGATGCACACAAGGTACACTACGACTCATGGAAAAAGAGAAACATAATTCATATCTGTATTTGTTTGCAGGAAGGAATTAATTAAAGTGCGTTATATACAGGGATGTGAGGGTGGTTCAGTGGTAGGATTCTCACCTGCCGTGCAGGAGACCCGGGTTCAATTCCCAGCCCATGCTCTCCCCCCCTCCCCCCACCCCCAAATTCAACAGATAGTGCTGCAATGATGGATAGTCACATGGAAAAAGGATGAAATGTGACCCCCATCATACAGCATATAAAAATAAATAAAGTGGGTTATCTGTGCATGACAGAGGGAGAAATCAGCTCAAGTGAGCTGGACCTGGGTAGATGGGAGGGAAGTAAGGTGGAACTGAGACTTTTTCTGTCTGTATTATTTTTTAGCCAAAGGGGTGGGTTTCCTCTTAAAAAATTTTAAAGTGGGGTTCAAGTATTCACTAAATTTAACAAGAAGAAATAGCATAATACCGTAAGTCCTTCTATATTGTGAAGCTACTTATGTAAGGTATGCCAAAACCAAAGGACAAATAATTGTCAACCGCAAAAGATCAGATTTTTAAAAAGCCACACCCACACCCACAGGCATGCTTAACCTGGCAGGTTCTTCTATTTTCTCAGGCCAAAGCCTTGAGGCTGTCTGAATCGACTTACTTTTTAACTTCTTCCAGCTAGTGGGCCACTCTGCTTTGCGCTCTCCCTTGGCATGTGTCCCATGCTTTCAGAATGGCCTTTTAATGTTTGACCAGTTCTGGATGCTGGCATTACCTCTTAATTGCACTCATGTCTTTGCGGGAGTGTGGTGTTGGGGACAGGCTGTGGCCTCGGGCCCCTCCTCATCCCCTCCACGGCTTGTTCAGTGATCGGTGGCAGATCAGCCACTTTCACAGCCGAACTAACATTTCATAGAAAACATGGTAAAAGAGGTTTGTTTGGGTCTTTAACTGCAAAATTGAAACTAAAATTAGGAAAGTAACTCTTCTTGTCTTGTGTTTAGTTATTACACAATTTAAGTTATCATGCAACTATATGTCAATTCTTGCGCTGAATAAAGATGCAGTTGCTGATTTTTGAGGGGAGGCTGCATGGTTTCTCCAATGTAGTTGAATCGCATGATGTTAAGCTCTTTATTTCACGCTTGGCTTTTGAAGGAGGCTATGAAGAAATTCATTTTTGCAGGCATTTGACAGTTTCTGTCATTCCAAGGGCAATTCATTTTTTTAATTAACATATGTATAACACAAATTTCCCATTTTAACCATTTTCAAGTGTACATTTTGTGGTATTAACCATGTTCACAGCACTCTGCTACTGTCACCACCATTCATTACCAAAACGATTTTATCACCCCAAACGGAACTCTGAACCCATTAAGCATTAGCTCCCCACCTCCCACTGCACCTGACCCCTGGTGTCCTAGTTTGGTAGCTGCTGGAATGCAGTGTACCAGAAACAGGGCAGCTTTTAAAAAGGGGAGTTTAATAAGTTGCAAGTTAACAGTTTTTAGGCCATGGAAATGTCCCAGTTAAAGCAAATCTATAGAAATGTCTGATCTAAGGTATCCAGGGAAAGACACCTTGATTCAAGAAGGCCAATGAAGTTCAGGGTTTCTCTCTCAAGTGAGAAGGCACATGGTGAACACGGTCAGGGTTCCTCTGTCATCTGGAAGGGCACATGGCGAACATGGCATCATCTGCTAGCTTTCTCTCCTGGCTTCCTGTTTCATGAGGCTCCCTGGGACACATTTTCCTTCCTTATCTACAAAGGTCACTGGCTGGTGGACTCTGCTTCTCTTGGCTATGTCATCCACTCTCTCAGAATCTCTTTTTCTCCAAAATATTTCCTCTTTTATAGAATTCCAGTAAACTAATCAAGACCCACCCAAATGGGTGGAGACACATCTCCACCTAATCCAGTTTAACAACCATTCTTGATTGAGTCACATCTCCAGGGGGGTGATCTAATTACAGTTTCAAACGGTACTGAATAGGGATTAGAAGAAATGCTGCCTTTATAAAGTGGGATTAGGATTAAAACATGACTTTTCTAGGGTACATAAATATTTTCAAACTGGCACATCTGGTGACCCTAATTTGCCCTCTGTATGAATTTGCATATTAAGTATATCATATAACTTCAGGCATACAATATTTGTCCTTTTGTATCTGGTTTATTTCACTCATGTGTTATCTTCATGGTTGATTTATGTTGCAGAGTGCATCAGAATCCCATTCCTTTTTTTTTTTTTTGACTTTTTAAATTGTGTAATATAACATATACAAAGCAAAGAAAAAAAAAGCAACAGTTTTCAAAGCATTCTTCAACAAGTAATAACAAGACAGATCCCAGAGTCTGTCATGGGCTAACATAACATCCTCTCAGATTTTTCCTTTTAGCTGCTCCAGAACATTGGGTGCTAGAAGGAATAAATATTTTTTATCATCACAATTGACTTTTTTTCTCAAAAATAACATATATATAAAAAAGCAGTTTCAAAGCACAGCACAACAATTAGTTGTAGAACATATTTCAGAATTTGGTATGGTTTATAGTTCCACAATTTTAGGTCTTTACTCCTAGCTACTCTATAATACTGGAGATTAAAAGAAATATCAGTTTAATGATTCAGCAGTCATACTCATTTGTTAAATCCTACCTTGTCTGTATAACTTCACTATCACCTTTGATCTTTAATGCTGCCAGGGAGACTTTCACCCCTGGATGTTATGTCCCATGTAGTGGGGAGGGCAATGATTTCACTTGCAGAGTTGGGTTTAGAGAGACTGAGGCCACATCTGAGCAACAGAAGGTCCTTCAGAAGTAACTCTTAGGCATACCTATAGGTAAGCTAAGCTTCTCTGCTACCTACATAAGCTTCACAAGAACAAGCCTCAAGATCAAGGGCTTGGCCTATTGATTTGGGTGTCCCTAATGTTTGATGCTGTATCAAGGATTCACCTGTATGGTAAAGTTTAATAGTTTCATATTTCTCCTATCCCTCAAAGGATTTTGCCAATACTCTTTGATTATCTACTTAATATACTCTGGGATGTATCCAGGCATTACAATAATCTATTTAGGGTTCCTCATTCTTATTTTGGGCTCCCTGTGTCTCAGTGTTTAAATGAGCTATCTAGACAGGTTGAATTAGATTATGTGCTACAGAAAACATGTTCTGGACAAAATAAACCTTTCTTCTTTTGCTTCATTCCTTTTGAATGAATAATCTATTGTACAAGCATACCACATTTGTTCACCCATTTGTCTGTTGATGGACTGTAGGGTTATTTCCACTTTTTAGCTGTTTTGAATAATGCTGTTATGACCATTGGTATACACTTATCTGTTTGAGTTACTGTTTTCAGTTTGGGGGGGTGAATACTTAGAAGCGGGATTGTCAGGTCACATGGTAATTCTATGCTTAATTTTCTGAGGAATCGCCAAACTGTTTCGCACAACAGCTGCCATATTTCACATTCCCATTAGCAATGCATGAAAGTTCTAATTTCTCCACATCCTCAGCAACACTTATTTTCCATTTTTAAAAGCATAGCCATTCAAGTGAGTGAAAAGTAGAATCTCATTTCCCTAATGACTAATGATGTTGAGCATCTTTTCTTGTGCTTATTGGCTATTTGTATTTATTCTTTAAAAATATCTATTCAAGTCTCGAGCCATTCTTAACTTATGTGTAAGGGTATTGAGTTTCTTTGTCTGGCTTATGCATAACAAGCTTCCTGAAGGTAGAGATTTGGAGTTTGTTGCAGATCTGTTTTGAGCACCTATAACACTGTGTGGCATATAGTATGTGCTCAGTAAATATTGGTTGAATATTGAATAACATCATTATGTCACATTGGCCTGTGTTACTAACCTTGTCAGTTTTAGCCTTTTTGCTAACCGATTCTGCCAACTCCTCATTTGTTCGTTGACTTTGGTTTAACTTGTACTGCTGGATGTTTACAACATTTGATATTGTACAGAGGGGGATCGCAGTGTTGGTGAGAGCAACAGCTTTGGAGCAGACAGCCTCATTAAAATATGACTCCATCATACGCTGCGATGACATGAGCATGGACAAACAAGGTACCTTGCGTCTCTGTGGTTAATAATAGCCCCTACCTGAGGAGGTGGTTGAGGCTTAAATGAGTGGATATATGAACTTACTTAGAACTCACTTGGAACTCATTAGCACCTTGGTCTAAGATCATAATAGCTCTCCACAGGCATTTGCTTTAGTATCATCAAGAGGCCAATCCGCACTGGTCTATATAGATGCCAGTGTTGGTTGAGGCTAATTTTATATGATTAATTAATTCATGAATGTATCAGAAGCTCTCTTAGCCAATCTCAATTTAACCAACTTGCTGGATTAACTGATAACCTCCATTCTCACCCCACAATATTGAATCAGGATTAAAAGAAACATGGCTGACCCCACAAGATTGGATCAGGATTAAAACATGGCTTTTGTGGGATACATAATGGCTTCAAACTGGCACATTTAACCTCTGAACTTCAAAAGACATGTTCTTTCCATATACAAAATACTTTCTCCTCTGGACCTATAAAACTCAGGACAAGTTATCTGCTGCCAGTATACAAAGGAAGAAAAGTCATAGGGTACATGTTTGCATTGCCATGGGGAGAAATTGAAAGGTAAACTGGGGTCACCAGGCCAAAACAACTACAGAAATCTGCAGGGAAAACAAATCAGAGTTCACAAGTCTGGAAGTCATTTATCCTTGGGGCTTTAGAAAGCAGCAGTCCCACACTTTCCAAGGGTTTATGCAGTGGCCCCGCTCTCTGCAAATGTTGGGGTGAGCACTGCAACACTGCAGAGCATTGAGGGAACCACCCTTCTCTCAACTTCACTCTCTCCAAGCATTGGGGCAGCATTTAGACTCTCTGCCATCTCTGGAAACATGCTTAGCAGCCTTAGAATAATGGGGTGATTTCCAGGCTCCCCCCAACCCCTGATTTTTGCACTCCACCCTCTCCACAGCCTGGGGCCCCAGAAGTCTTCCTGAACATCGTGGAAGGCCTGCCCTCTGCTTCTGGGGAGATGCACCTTCTCCACGTGAATGGGTGGGTCTGCTCTCTTGGCTCAAGATTTCCTGGCTCCAGACCTTAGCTTCCATGGTTCTTCTTCTAAAGTCATTTTTCCTTCAATTTGTCTCTTTTCTATCCCTTTTAGTTCAGACTGATAGTGGTTCCATTTATACAGATCTCACAGAAAATTTGTTGATTTTCCATGTAGCACACAGGGGTCAAAACCATCAGACAAAAAGGACTTTCCACAAATCCTTTCTGGATAACTCCATTTCCAGTCCTGGCTTCTTCTGAAATGGCTGACTGGCACCATGTTTGGTTATATCCTCATGTGCAACGCTGTTCTCTGTGGGCTCACTTTCCAGACCCAAGAATTTCCCAGACCATCCATTTCTGGTTTCTTTGCATCCAAGAGTTCAGTTCTCAACTTATCTCGTTCCTGTCACTGCAAGGAGAAACCATACGGCATTTTCAACGTTTAGTATAGAAATCTCTTCAGCTAAGTATCCATGTTCATTGCTCTCAAATTTTGCCTTCCATCCACAAAGATCACTTTCCTTCCAGCTTGGAACAACACATTCATCATTTCTGTCTAAAACCTTGTTGGAGGTATCTTTAGAGCCACATTTCTACAGTCTCTTCAAAACATTCTAGACCTTCTCTATCAAGAGCCTCACAATTCTTCCAGAATCTTCCTCTTATCCATTTAAAAAGCCATTCCAACATATTTGGTATTTTCAAACTGTAGCAGCACCTCACTCCTGGTACCAAAATCTGTTTTGGTTTGCTATGCTGCCAGAACATGATATACCATAAATGGAATGGCTTTTAAAAAGAGAATTCATTAAGTTACAAGCTTATAATTATAAGCCTATAGAAATGTCCAAATTAAGGCATCCAGATAAAGATACTTTGACCCAAGAAGGGCGTGGGAAGGCTAGTGGCTGGTATCTGCTGGTTCTTGTTCCCGGTTTCATTGCTTTCAGCTTCTGATGCTAGTGGTTTCCTCTCTAAGCATCTGTGGCCCTTTACTTAGCTCTTCTGGAGCACACTCTGGGTTTTGACTTGCTTGGTATCTCATGGGAAGGCACATGGTGCTGTCTGCTGGGCCTTGTATCTCCAAACATACGTGCCTAGGCATCTGTGCTCTTTCTTGGCACTGAAGCATTTCCAAGTATCTACGTCTCTGTCAGCTCTGAAGCAACTGTGTTTTCTCCAAAATGTCTCCCCTTTTAAAGGGCTCCAGTAAACTAACCAAGACCCACCTTGAAAGGGCAGAGTCACATCTCCATCTAATCAAAAGGTCACACCCGCAATTGGATGTGTCACATCTCCATGGAAACAATCCAAAGTTTCCATTCCACGATTTTAATCAGGATTAAACATCCTGTTGATATCTTAATGTGGACATTTTCAAGGCCTAAGAACTGTGCATTAAAAGTCAATAAATCCCCATTGTAAAAGCCAACCTGTTTCTAGTATATTGCATCAGCAGCTTTAGCAAGCAAAAAACAGATTTTGGTACTGAGAAATGGGGTGCTATGAGATGCAAATTCTGAAAATACTGGAATGGTTTTTTGGCTTGTTTTTTTTTATAGTGAGTCCAAAATATGACAATTTATTTTAAACAGAAAACATAAGAATATGTAATTAATTACAGGGCAGGGGCTAGTGTCAGTGCAGCTAAGTGGTTCAAAAGAGTAGGAAAGGTCTCCCGGAGAAGATGGCGGCTTAGTAAGACGCGCGGGTCTTAGTTCCTTCTCCAGAACAGCAACTAAAGAAACAGAAACAATACGAAACAGCTCCCGGAGCCATGACAGAGACCAAAAAGACAGCGTACCCCATTCTGGAATGGCTGAATGGGCAGGGAGAATCCGCTGCAGTGAGATACCTAAGGGGTGTGCACTTTCCCAGGCCGGGGCGGCTGGCGACCGGGGTCCCCTCCACGCACGTGGCTTCCCAGTCCGACTGGGAACGTTGGATAGCGGGGCCCTCCCGCCACGCTTGGCGTCTCGGGCCAGCTGGGCAATTTGGACCGGCACTCCCCCAAGCCACGGTGGCCGGCGACCCCCGCTCCACGCGCAGTTTCCCGGGCTGACTGTGAGATTCGGATTGGCAAGTTAAAGGAGCCACAGCATCTTTTACTGGTGGGACCTGCAGACAGACGAGCGCCACGAGCGCCACCTACTGGGCAGGAAAAGAAAAACAGAGCCCAGAGATTTCACAGAAAAACCTTTCAACCAGCCGGGTCCCACACCCACGGAAATCTGATCAAATGCCCAGACACCAGCAGAAAATAACAGATCACGCTCGGAAAATTGAAGATATGGCCCAGTCAAAGGAACAAACCAATAGTTCAAATGAGATACAGGAGCTGAGACAACTAATGCTGAATATACGAACAGAAATGGAAAACCTCTTCAAAAACCAAATCAATAAATTGAGGGAGGACATGAAGAAGACATGGGCTGAACAAAAAGAAGAAATAGAAAATCTGAAAAAACAAATCACAGAACTTATGGGAGTGAAGGACAAAGTAGAAAAGATGGAAAAAACAATGGATAACTACAATGGTAGATTTAAAGAGACAGAAGCTACAATTAGAGAACTGGAGGATGGAACATCTGAATTCCAAAAAGAAACAGAAACTATAGGGAAAAGAATGGAAAAACTTGAGCAGGGGATCAGGGAACTGAATGACAATATGAAGCGCACAAATATACGTGTTGTGGGTGTCCCAGAAGGAGAAGAGAAGGGAAAAGGAGGAGAAAAACTAATGGAAGAAATTATCACTGAAAATTTCCCAACTCTTATGAAAGACCTAAAATTACAGATCCAAGAAGTGCAGCACACCCCAAAGAGAATAGACCCAAATAGGCATTCTCCAAGACACTTACTAGTTAGAATGTCAGAGGTCAAAGAGAAAGAGAGGATCTTGAAAGCAGCAAGAGAAAAACAATCTGTCACATACAAGGGAAACCCAATAAGACTATGTGTAGATTTCTCAGCAGAAACCACGGAAGCTAGAAGACAGTGGGATGATATATTTAAATTACTAAAAGAGAAAAACTGCCAACCAAGACTTCTATATCCAGCAAAATTGTCCTTCAAAAATGAAGGAGAAATTAAAACATTTATAGACAAAAAGTCACTGAGAGAATTTGTGACCAAGAGACCAGCTCTGCAAGAAATACTAAAGGGAGCACTAGAGTCAGATATGAAAAGACAGAAGAGAGAGGTATGGAGTAAAGTGTAGAAAGAAGGAAAATCAGATATGATATATATAATACAAAAGCCAAAATGGTAGAGGAAAATATTATCCAAACAGTAATAACACTAAAAGTTAATGGACTGAATTCCCCAATCAAAAGACATAGACTAGCAGAATGGATTACGACCCAGCAATACCACTGCTAGGTATCTACTCAAAGGACTTAAGGGCAAAGACACAAATGGACATTTGCACACCAATGTTTATAGCAGCGTTATTTACAATTGCAAAGAGATGGAAACAGCCAAAATGTCCATCAACAGACGAGTGGCTAAACAAACTGTGGTGTATACCTACGATGGAATATTATGCAGCTTTAAGACAGACTAAACTTATGAAGCATGTAATAACATGGATGGACCTAGAGAACATTATGCTGAGAGAGTCTAGCCAAAAACTAAAGGACAAATACTGTATGGTCCCACTGATGTGAACCGACATTTGAGAATCAACTTGGAATATATCATTGGTAACAGAGACCAGCAGGAGTTAGAAACAGGGTAAAATAATGGGTAATTGGAACTGAAGGGATACAGACTGTGAAACAGGACTAGATACAAAAACTCAAAAATGGACAGCACAATAATACCTAATTGTAATGTAACTATGTTAAAACACTGAATGACGCTGCACCTGAACTATAGTTTTTTTTTTTGCTTGTTTGTTTGTATCTTTTGTTTTTGTTTTTTTCTTTTTCCTTTTTTATATATATATTTTATTATTATTATTACTATTTTAATTTTCTTCTCTATATTAACATTCTATATCTTTTTCTGCTGTTTTGCTAGTTCTTTTCCTAAATCGATGCAAATGTACTAAGAAATGATGACATACATCTATGTGATGATACTAAGAATTACTGAGTGCATATGTAGAATGTAATGATTTCTAAATGTTGTGTTAATTTCTTTTCTTTTTTTAATTAATAAAAAAAAATTAAAAAAAAAAGAGTAGGAAGGGCAGATGTTGAGATGAGTAACCACTTTTCTGGAGGGGGCCTAAGTCCAGCCATCAGCCAACCCCAGAGAACACACCCAGCTATTGCAGATAGTATGGGGGTGGTCAAAGCAATCAGGGTGACCATAATGAAAGTGACCACAAGGCAAGGTGGTAGGGCATGTTTCTGGCTGGAAATGGGTAGCATCTGCTTTGGCCCATTTAGGATTCTGCAGTTCTTCAGGCAATGAATTCTTCCTGGCTGAAATGTTCATGAGAGAACTCAAGCTCTGGATCTGCTGGAAACACAGACAAGCTCCTGACTGCAGGCTTAGTGGACAGTTTCAGTCTTCTTTATGTCCAAGTTCAAAGCAAAAGCCAGTGCTTTGGGGTCTTCCTTGGTAACCAACTGCAGCAAGAACAAGAATCATCAATGACCACTTCTGCTGCTCTTATTTGCTGCTCAAATGTTTTCTTTAAGTGAGTAGGGTATGGCAATAACAACTCAGGCTATGTCTTTATACTGAAATGCTGCCACCCAGTTTGTTTCCCATTAAGTTGTCTTGCACTTTTTCTTACCATACGACACTAATAAGAAAGGATCTTTGGGAAAAAAACTTACCCAGAGCAAGTAGAAAGTACTTCACCTACAGGAGATTTAGCTAGGGTCAAGTCAACAGTTTCCTTCCCTTTTATATATAACAGGAGGGTGCTTGGGACAGGGAAAAGGGCAAACATTAAGAAATAGCACCCACACTGATGGGCTCCTTTCATTAAGTTTCTAGTTCCCAGGACGGAGTTAGCCAGCACAAGATGATCCACTCCAGGAACTGAGGACCAGTTTGCCTTTTTTCTGTGATATTTTGCATGCCTCAAGATTGACTATGGTTATTTTCAACCACTGATAGAACCAGAAGCCTGTCAGAAGTCTGAGCCCATATTCATCTCTGTCAGGCTTAATCATTCTATTACTGACCTTGGACTAGAGAATCACGATTGATGATCTGAGGAAGCACACCCATCTGAAAAGCCATTTGATTTAGATTGGATATTTGTAAGGGTCTTGACATAGAATAGTCAAATTGGTAGCTATGATCCAGGGTTGGTGGAGGTGGAAAATAAAATCCCATACATGAGTCTGCACAGCATTGCTACATCTCTATGGCATGCCACTTTCTGGAGTTTAGTGTCTCTGGTTGTTGCCCACCTCCAAATTCTTACTAGGTAAACCCAGCTCTGGGGCCAGCTTCTCCTCCAGTGCAGTAAGGATCTGGCTTGTAAGGGCAGTCTTGGAGAACATCTCTCTGTAATACTTGTGTCAGCTACATCCATCTCTTCACCAAACTCAGCTTTGGATTCTTTCTCTTTGACAAGATGCTGTCTTCCTTCTCCAGAGCCTACAGATAAAGCTCCAGGAGGTGTCTGGACTGTCGGGCTTCCTCCCTCTGGTCAAGGACCCGCTTGGGGATGTTCTGGAGCCCCTAGAGGGTGACATGACTTTGGCATAATTCCTGAGCCAGGTCTGAGCATGGAACATTGACGAACATTTGAAGGTCCTCCTCTGACAGCAGAATGATGTTGGGTGGCTCTTTCTTCAGCTGCCTGGCCGCGTTCTTCTACTTCAGACCTTCCCTGCTGTTTCATCTATATCAGAGGATTCCTGGGAAACCCAAGCTCTACCTCCATCTGGGTTGTTTTATGCCCACTTCTCATCATCAGCCCCTGCCATTGTAATAGGTAGACACAGGAAGTAATCATCATCATCCACTGTGGTGCCATCCTCTGCCAGGACAAGGGTAACTGGTGCCAGGGGCTTATCAATAGCTAGAATGTGACAGCCCTTGTTCCTCAGCTCCTCGAGGCAGGAGGCCACCATGCCATGCTGTTCGTGACTGTGGTTGCCATGCAGCAGACATGGCTTCAGCCCGGGCTTCGCCATGTTCGGAAGCCCCAGTGACACCGGTCACCTCCATCCCCTTCAAGGTGGGACTTGACTGACTCCAGAAATGGTTGTATAAATGGATAAAGGGAAGATTCTAGAAGAATTGTGACTTGCTTGATAGAAAAGGCCTAGATTGCTTTGAAGAGACTGTGGGTAGAAATACAGGTGCTAAAGGTGCTTTCAGTGAGGTCTAGAGAGAAATGATGAATGGTCTCATTGCAAACTGGAAGAAAGGTGACCCTCATTTTAAAGTGGCAGAGAACTTGGCAAAATTGAGTCCTAATGTGGTATGGAGGACAGGATTTGAAAATGCTGAACTTCGATATTTAGCTGAAGAAATTTCCAGGCTAAATGTGGAAAATGCCTCCTGGCTTCTCCTTGCAGCTTATAATAAAAGACAGAGGAAAAGGATGAGCTGAGAACTGAACTGTTGGGTTCAAAGAAACCAGAAATTGATAGTTTGGAAAATTCTGAGCTTTTGGAAAACAAGTCCCCAGAGAGTAGTGCCCCAGGAGAAGTTTTAACCAATTGTGGAACCAGTTGGCCATTTCAGAAAAAGCCAGGATTGGAAATGCAGTTGTCCATCCAATACCGGAGACTTAGACCCAAGAGGAGGTCACTGGAACCAGGAAAGACTTGTGGCAAGTTCTATTGTCTGATGGTTGGGACTCCTGTGTGCTACATGCAAAACCAACACTTTTTTTTTTTTTTGAGATCTGTATGAACAGATCCACTGCCAGCCTGGATTAAAAGGGACAGAATGAAGGATAAATCACTTCAAAAGCAGAACCATGGAAGCCAAGGTCTGAAGTTAAGACACCTCAGGCCAGGAAAGCAGACCCACACTTATATATGGAGAGGGTGAGTTTGTCCTGGAGTTTGAAGAAGGTATGCCTTCCACCCTGTTGTTCAGGAAGGGGGTTACCACCCCAGGTCCCTCAGATGCCTGGGGAATTGAGGGGAGCTTGGCTGTCCCATTGTTCAGGAAGAGTGCTGCTGCCCCAGGCTCAGAGAAAGGGGAGTACATTCCCTGGTGTTTCAGTTTGCCGAAGCTGCTAAAGTGCAATATACCAGAAGTGGCTTGGCTTTTACAAAGGGGATTTATTGGACTACAAATGTACACTTCTAAGGCCATGAAAATGTCCAAATTGAGGCATCAACAAAAGGATACCTTCATCAAGAAAGGCCAATCACATCTGGGGTTTCTCTGTCACATGGGAATGCACATGGCGATGTGTGCTGGCCCTTCTCTCCTGGGTTGGTTTCCAAAATGGCTCTCTCAGCCCCTGTAGGTCCTTCTGGCCTCTCCTGGTACATTTTCTTTTTCCAAGCATCTCTTTCTTAGCTTCTCTCGGGCAAACTCTGGATTTCATCTCTTAGCTTAGCATTTCCCAGGGTGCTTTTTGTCTACAAGGGTCTGAACTCTCCTTGCTCCCTATATCAGCTCTCTTAAAGGACCCCAGCAAGCTCATTAAGACCTACCCTGAATGGGTGGGGTCACATCTTCATGGAAATAACCTAATCAAAATGCCCCACCCAATAATGGACCTTAAGATTGGATTGAAAGAACATGATTTTTTGGGGGTACATAACAATTTCAAGCCAGTAAACCTGGGGATTAGGGGAAGTCTGCTGCCCCCACCTCAACTGTTCTAACAGGATAGAGCCTGTGCTCAGGGGATGGCAGAGAGTCCGGCTACTACCCAGATGCTTGGGGGGGATGGGGCAGAGAATGTGGTGGACTCCCCAGTGTATGGAGGTGTTGGAGCTCTCACTGCAGAGTTTGGAGAGAGCAGGGCTGCTGTTCAAGCTCTTGGAAAGGGTGAGACTGTGACTCTCTGAAGTCCTGAAGATAAAACATCATTCTGTGGATGAATTTCAGACCTGGAAGTCTAATGAAGTATGCCCTGCAGGTTTTGGAACTGTTTGGGACCCATGACCCCTGTTTTCCTTCTCATTTCTCTCTACGGAAATGGGAACATTTATTCTGTGACTGTCCCTGCTTTGTGTATTGGGAACAGAGAACTTGTTCTAACTTTCCTGGGTTCAGAGCTGGAGGAGAATTTTGTTTTAGGACAAGCTGTGCCTGCAACTGATTTTAAGGCTTTGTTACTGAAATGATTTAAAACTTTTGTGATATTGTGATGGAATGAATGTATTTTGCATATGGAAAGAACATGTCTTTTGGGGGGCCAGAGAGTATAGTGTGCTGGTCTGAAGCTGTTGTGTACCCCAGAAGAGGCCATGTTGTTTTAATCCGTTCCTCTGGGTGCAGACCTGTTTAGGTAGGACCTTTTGATTAAGTTATTTCAATTGAGATGTGACTCACCCTACTCAAGAGGGATCTTAAACCTTTTACTGGAGCCCTTTATGAGAGGCGAAAAGACAGGAAAAGCTGAAAAAGCTCAGAGAGAAAAGCCCCAGAGAAACTCAGAGAGGACCCACAGAAACTCAGAGAGGAAGTCAATGGACCCAGAAGCTTAAAGGCCGTGAGAGTCAGGAGAGAAGGACCAACAGATGCCGGCCATGTGCTTTCCCATGACAGAGGCATCCCTGATGCCCACAACCTTTCTTCAGAGTCCAG
This sequence comes from Tamandua tetradactyla, assembly GCF_023851605.1. Classification (NCBI taxonomy): domain Eukaryota; kingdom Metazoa; phylum Chordata; class Mammalia; order Pilosa; family Myrmecophagidae; genus Tamandua; species Tamandua tetradactyla. The sequence goes on from NC_135333.1 coordinate 172,039,080, forward strand.
GTATCATCCTGGTGATACCTTAATTTGGACATTTTCACAGCGTAAGCACTGTAAAGAACTTGTAAGTTAATAAATCCCCATTGTAAAAGCCAACCCATTTCTGGTACGCTGCATTCCGGCTGCTTTAGCACACTGAAGCACTAAGGTATTCCTGTGCTCGTTCCCTTACTTCATTTACATCTGTTCAAAGCAGCCCCTCCAGATGGCCCTGCTCTAAGGCAGCTCCCCCATTTCTCCCTGTCTGCTTATCCAGCTGCATTTTCCTTCCCAGCCCTTGTCACTCTAGGTAAGTTACTTGTATTCTCCTGTCCCCCATGGCAGAGGGGCTCTCTGTTCTGTCCCCTTTGCTGTCACTGTGAATATGAGTTGTGTTCGTTACATGTTAAGCTTCCTGAAGGTAGTGAATTGTTATCTTTTTATTTATTTCCCCATCACCTACCAGTTTCTGACACTTAGTAAGTGCTTATTATTATTATTTTTATTTTGCTAAATGGGTGAATAAAGAGGAGGATTGACTGAAGAAGAGAAAACGGGTTGTTTACATTTATGAGTAGAAACTTTTTTTTATGTGCTGTATGGTGGGGGGTCACATTTCATTCTTTTTCTTTGTGAGTATCCCCTTATTGCAGCACCATTTGTTGAATTTTTGTTTGTTTGCTTGTCTGTTTTGTTTTTGGGAGGTGCATGGGCCCGGAATTGAACCTGGGTCTCCTGCATGGCAGGCGAGAATCCTACCACTGAACAACCCTCACAGTAGAAACATTTTTAATTTTGAAAATAATTGATGCAGTTGTACGATGTCTCCATTCAAGAATAATCATCACCAAGTGAAGCTGACAAAATTGTTAGCCTTAATGATTAAAAGTATCTAATAGACCCTAAGATGATATTTTAGCGTTACTATTCCTTTTATATAATGTCTTTGTTTATTGTGAATATAAAGGAAATGGTCTCTTCTTATTTTTTTAGCTTTATTATTATTATTTTTTAACTTCTAAGTTCTGATCAAGTTTCTGAGCCATGGTTCAGGACAATCTAATAAGGCTTACGCTGGAGATGGCAGATAATGAACTTGTCAGCATCTAAGTCCCCCCAAAGACGCCCTAACTCTCGGTTTTGAGGTAATAGAAGCACATGTATCGATGATTTAAAGAACAGACTTTGTCAGGCTTGGGGAAAGGCTTATATTATCCAGCATGTTTTCTTTATATTGCTTCATCCCTTTGAACATCAAGTGATTATGCTTTGGCTAAGTCTTCTGCATTAGTTTGGGGAAGAATGTTACATGAACTACTTGGAATTTTCCACAGTCAGCTCAACTTGTAGAAATATAAATACAGGAAATGTGGACATAAACTGATTTCCCGGGCACAACCTACCCTGGAAACAACTGTGTACACAATAACAGCTTCAACAGCTTCTAAACCGCAGACAGATGAACAGTCGCCCTCCTTATCTCCTTCGCAGTTTCCAGGAAGTGGCTAATTAACAAGGAGGCGGTGAGGTGGGACGGAGCGGGCCAGTGCCCGGGTCACGGGGCTCAGCCCACAAGGTGTAGACTCACCTGCCAGGGGCGTGCTGGGCAGAGACACTACCCGGACCAGGTTCTGGGAGCCGATGCCCAGCTACAGCTGTGCCAACCCAGTACTCATCTCTGCCCTGAGGCAATGGGATTCAGTTAGTTTGAGCATTAATAAAAAAAAAAGGTAACCCCCAGGGTCTTTCATTCACCCCCTTGGTGGAATGTTCACCTGGATTCTGACATCAGGCAGAAAATGGGATGCAACATCTGTTTATGATGCAAAATGATAAATTGACTTAGAAGAGCAGTTTTCATTGAAGGCAAGAGCCCGTTCATTTTTTTTTCTTTTAATGTGGAACTTTTTATTTTGAAATATTTTCTCCCTACAGAGTACGCCAGCGTGCCCCTAAACCCATATCCACTAATTTTAACATTTTGCCACATTTGCTGTATCATTCTATCAGTTTCTCCATAAATGTAAATCCACCATCTGTCTATTTATCAATCCATTTTCTGAACACTTGATGTAGCTTATATGCATTCACGTTCCTTGAACCCTTGATACTGGCATGTTCATTTCCTAAGAAAATGGTTATTCACTGTGCACTTGTCAAGTTTGAGAAATTCAACGCTGATGTACAGCTTACAGTCTATGTTCAAGTTTTCATATGTCCCAGTACTTTTGAGCCTTCTCTCCTCCCTTCTTACATCCGGACCAGGATCATCCACTGCCTTTAATTACCATTGTCTCTTTACTTCCTCCTTTTAAAAAAACAATTGTGGGAGCATATATGCAATGGAAACTTTCCTGGCAGGCATGCCATTCCGTGGGGTTAACCACACTGACTGTGCTGTGGTGCCCTTAACCTCCTGCCGTAATTAAACTTTCCCGTCTGCCCAAACAGAAGCCCTAATGCAGTGTCCATTCACTCCCCGTCCTGCCTGCTGCTGTCCGGGCAACCTGTACCCCAATTTCATTCTTAGGAGCTTTTGTATTCTTCACTTTTTTCTTGTAGTTATCATAAGGCTTAAATTTACTGTCCTAAGTCTGTAACAATTTCATTTACTTTGGTGCCAGCTTGCCTTCAATGATATACACAAACCGTGCTAGGTTGTATTTCCTAAGCCATAGATTTATCATTACTTTTCAGGCTTCAGTCCGCTGCCTGGTGTCCTTTCCTTTCAGGCTGAAGGAGCTCCCCTTAGCACTGCTTGTAGGCCGGGTCTGGTGGCCTGGCTTTTGTTTATCTGGGAACATCTCAATATCACTCTCAGTTTGGAAGACAGTGGCTTTTAAAAAGGGGGATTTATTAAGTTACAAGTTTACAATTCTAAGGCTGTAAAAATGTCCAAATTAAAGCAAGGCCATAGAAATGACCAATCTAAGGCATCCAGGGAAAGATACCTTGGTTCAAGAAGTTCAGGGTTTCTCTCTCAACTGGAAAGGCACATGGTGAGCATGGCGGCCTCTGCTAGTTTTCTCTCCAAGCTTTTTGTTTCATGAAGCTCCCCTGAGGGTGTTTTCCTTCTTCATCTCCAAAGGTCTCTGGCTATGTGGGCTCTCGTGGCTCTTTCCAAAATGGTTTTCTCTTAAAGGGCTCCAGTGAGGAACCCCACCTTGAATGGGTGGAGACACATCTCCTTGGAAACCACCTCATCGAAAGTTACCACCCATAATTGGGTGGGTTACATCTCCATAGATAATCAAAAAGTTCTCTTCCAGCAATAATGAATGAAGATTAGAGGACATGGCTTTTCTGGGGTGCATCACAGATTCAAACTGGCACAGAAAATTTTCTTGAAATATTCTTTAAAAATTTCAACTAACATAATTAGGTACCATTTTGTCATTTTGTGGAAATCAAAAAATATGACAATTCTTATGATAGGTTGGGAAAGTTATGGCTCAGACTGTGTGTACCATAAAGTAGGTGTTCCATAATATTTTGTAAAGAAATGAATGCATTTTATACAATAAATTTATATCTGAGAGCCAAATCAATTTTTTTAAAGATGGAGGCTTCTTTTAAACTTTTTTTTTATTGTATAGTATAACATATATACAGCAAAGAAATAAAAAAGCAATAGTTTTCAAAGCACTCTTCAATAAGAAGTTACAGGACAGATTCCAGAGTTTGTCATGGGCTACCATACAATCCTCATATTTTTCCTTCTAGCTGCTCCAGAATATAGGAGGCTAAAGGGCTTAAATATTTTTTTATCATCACAATCGACTTCTTTTGTGTGTGTGTGTGAAAAATAACATATATACAAAAAAGCTATAAATTTCAAAGCACAGCACCACAATTAGTAGTAGAACATATTTCAGAGTTTGACATGGGTTACAATTTCACAATTTTAGATTTTTACTTCTAGCTTCTTTAAAATATTGGGGACTAAAAGAGATATCAATTTAATGATTCAGCATTCATATTCATTTGTTAAATCCTATCTTCTCTGTGTAATTCCACCATCACCTTTAATTCCTCTCTTTAGGGGTATTTTGGCTATGGCCATTCTAAATTTCTCATATTGGAAGGGTCTTTCACTAATATGGAGTAGAGAGATGGAACTATCTGATGTTCTGGAGAGCCTGGGCTTGGTTTCAGGACTTATCTGGACCAGGGACCCATCTGGAAGTTGTAGGTTTCTGGAAAGTTACCCTAGTGCATGGAACCCTCGTGGAATCTTATATATTATCTTAGGTGTTCTTTAGGATTGGCTGGAATGGTCCTGGTTGGGGGTTGGCAGGTTATAATAGGTAGCAAGGTCTACCTGAAGCTTGTATAAGAGCGAACTCCAGAGTAGCCTCTTGACTCTATTTGAATTTTCTCTGTCACTGATACTTTATTAATTACACTTCTTTTCCCCCTTTTGGTCAGGATGGAATTGCTAATCCCATGGTGCTAGGTCTGGAGTCATCTGTGGGAGTCTTCTCCCACGTTGCCAGGGAGACTTTCACCCCTGGAAGATGGATGCTTTTAATCAGACAGCTGGTTATTGTTTCCCCCGATCTTTGTTGTATTGACACTGCCTGTGATGAATGTAACGCAAACGTGTAGGATTTGGGGGCCTGTTGTCATCATGTGTGGATGGGGGCCTGTAGACTCAGGATTCGTCACCTCCCATCATCCTTGTAATTGCTTTCTTTGTTCCTTGTCTGCTGTGAGAGTCCAGTTGGAGTAGAGAAGTCTTAGAGCCAGACTTCGATTGAAACATGGACCTTGGCCACCTTACGTCATCTCGTACGGCCAGTTTCCTTTGTTAGTAAAATGGGGCAGGTATCAGACCCGTCTCAGGGTTGTGAAGTTGAAATGATACGTTGTACATTGTAAATCTTCAATACATGGCATTTAATAGGCTGGAGGGTTTTTTAATTTGTTTGTTTTTGCCAGTGCTGATTCAGCAGGTACATATAGAATGGCTGTTTGCAGAGTTCTGTGGATTCCGTCTGTAAGGTTTTAAAGACACGGAAGGTACGCGTTTGCTCCTGTGAGAACTGCACATCTGGGCCTTGGACCGATGTCGTGGTTTGCCATCGATAGCGAGTCCCCGCGTCTGGCCTTCCGACTCCCGCTGGGGGCCCCTAAACATCCTTCTGCCCCTCCTGTCCTGCCCCCCTTTCCGCAGACGGGCAGACGCAGCGCTCTTCCCCGCGTCCCTGCCTCCCTCCCGCTCCGGCAGGTGCTGGGTGCGCAGGGCTGGATGCGCCCGGGCCTGTGGAGCAGCTGTCCCCGGCTGAGCCACCTGCTCGCTGCCTCTTTAGGCCCTGAGACCAAGGGAGGAAAGTCTCCTTTTCCCCCTGGGGTGACTCTTCGGGGAAGAGGGCTGCCCAGGGGTCCGGCTGCTGCTGCCTCCTGTGTGCTGGGCTGGGTCCCCCCGTGTTGTCCCCCGGCGCCGTGGCGCGCTCACATGGCAGTGCCCCTCGGCAGGGCTCGGTGGTGGTGGAGGGAGGAGGTCGTGTAAATACGAGGCCTTTCGGGTCCCTTTAGTGTAGGAGTGATGGCGAGACTGGGACGAGTGGGAACGAAGGTCGTGGTTGTCAGAGGGAGCGGTAACCCTTCCCTGCTCCTGCGCGTGTTCCATGCCCCTGTCCTTGCACAGGCGGGCTCTGGTGAAATTCTCACACGCCCCGCAGTGCGTCTTTTCAGTGTGATCAGTGTCTTCCAGGACTTAGATTTCAGAGCTGCTTTCGGATATGGAAACCCTCAGGATGGGCACACGTTGTCACTCAGGGGCCCTTTCTCATCAGTTTTAGGCGGGAAAAGTTGCTCTGCGTGAGTGGTATGAAAATGTAGGGACAGAGCATGTCAGAAACAACTCACGATTCATTAATTAATTGCTACAATACATCTGTTTTATAGAAACTGTTTTTTGTTTAAATAATCACTTTATATATACACTCAACTCCCTGTTGTTTCCAAAACTACCAATAGACGTGAATGATAATAACTCATAACGGTAACAACTCATCCTTTCGACATGGTATTTTCACCAGTGTAAACCAGTGTGCCTAAATCAAATTCTTCAAAAAACAAAAATGATGTATTTATTAAATAAAAATTTAAAGATGTATTTAGGTTGTTATAATATCCCCATAATACAATTTCCAAATGTGGTTTTAGATCTGTTTTTTGTTTTAATGGTCGTGCTCTATCATTCAGTGAGGTCTGAGGACACATGAAGTTTATCAGGTTCAGTCATTTGAGAAGAACCCCCACCGGTCACTTTAAACATCCCCTGGCTTTTTGGTATGGGGGGGCAAAAGTACTCTCTTGTAGAAAAGTAAATTTTAGATTTTTCAGAGCTGACATAGAAATGCTTTAGGACAAAATCAGGCCAAATTGTAGAATTCAAAGTGGGTGAATACTCAGAACACAATGTAAAACCTGCCAAATCCATCCCTGCCCAGGGGTCTGAGCTAGAATTTCATTTTTAATAATTCTGGCATTTCATTTATTCTTTAGTGATACAGGAACAACTCCTCCAGAGAGTGGTATTTTTGGATTCATGATAAACTTCTCTGCATTTCTTGGTGAGTAAACAATAATTATTATAAATAAATGAAAAGTCACAATCACAAGTGAAGTAAACTATTCAACATTATGACTGTCACATTGTATCAGTGCATAGAACTCCACCTTGTTCAGCACATGCCTGTACTCATTCACAAGGGCACACTATCATTTTAAAATTTATCCCCCTTTTTTTGAACCTTTAGGTTGTTTCTGATATTTTGCAATTAGAAGGCTGAAGTGAACATGTTTTTGATCCTTTCCTTGCATATTTATGAGTTTCTCTATAATTTTACTGAGCTCTGCATCTCAAAGGTCGCTAGCTCGTTTACTCAGCGCCCTTTGTCTGAGGGCCTGCGATGTGGCAGGTCCTGTGTCCCAGCTGCAGCCACCCCAAGCTGCAGGGAAAAGACCCTGACTTGTGGAGACTGTCTCCCAACCAGGAAGTCGTATTTGGCCAATTGACCCGCTCTTTGGAACAACGTATCTTTAATGCCTTATCCCACCAGACACAAAACTCAATTGCCACTAAAGAGCTAAACATGAAAACAAACAAACAGACAGACAAAAAACCCAGAGATTAAATTGTAGGAGAGTAACTTGAAAGCCTTGGGATGGAAAAGTTTTATCTCAGCTTATACCAAACACAGAAGCTGGGTAGGCAAGGGCTGACAGAGTGAGTAAAAAGTTTAAACTTCTAAATGATGAAAGACATCATTTAGAAACAAGGCTAAGCAAGATTTATAATAGACAATAAGAGCGATGATGTCCATCATGTGTAAAAATTAAGTACAAATTAGAAATGAATAAGCAAGTCCAGGAGAAAAATAAGAATTCTTCTGCAATTCCCAGAAGAAGAAATGCAAATGCTAAGGAGAAGAAATATAAAATATAAAATAGCTGTTCAGTCTCACTAATTATCAGGAAAATGCAAATTAAACTAACGGATTACCGTTTTTCACTCATTAGACTGACAGTAATTCAAAAGGGAAGGGCGTACAGAATTGTGCTCATTCCCTGTGCCGGGAGCACCTGTGCTGCAGGCCACTGCAGGGCAATTTGGAGTTATTTCTCAGCCTCTCCATCGTGCAGGTTTTGACCAGCAATCCCACTTCCAGGAATTGGTCTCTCAGAAACACTTGAAGGGGTGCCCAGACAATTTCAGACAAGGATGTTCGTGAGCATTGTTTGTAGTAGGGAAAACGGGAGCTGTTAGAGGAACGATGGGATAAGGACGGTGCCATGGCATGGCCCGCGATGAGACCCTGAGAACGATGGAGAACCCTGTACTGACGTGGAGTCCCTCCGTGCTGCGCTGTTGAGGGAAAACACATCATAGAACCACACGTGTACTGTGACAGCATTTCTGTGGAGAGGCTGTTAACCACAATGGTTTTGTGTGTGTGTGTGTGTGAGTGTGAGGTGAGAGTCTCCATCGCACAGAAGGAGAGTCAGATGGGTGGGGACGGGCGGGGCTGGACAAGTGGGGACACTGTTGTAAGCAGGAAATTGAAAACGTAAGTTTTTTAAAAAGTGATGCAAAACTGTCTGTTTTCATTCTAAAAATAAACCGTACATGGAAATTGATGCGTGCTTTTTGTTTTCAGGTGCAGCCACCATGTACACGAGATATAAAATAGTAGAGAAGCAAAACCAAACGTCCTACTTCAGCACTCCTGTCTTTAACTTGGTTTCGTTAGTGCTTGGCCTGGTGGGCTGCATTGGCATGGGCATTGTGGCCAACTTCCAGGTACGACCTGTGTCCTTATTGGGGTGGCTGAGCGTGTGGGGAGAGGAGCAGGCACCCAGTGGGCTTAGGAGCTCAAAAGCGGACGGGGAGACCTAGAGCTGCCCCTGGCCAGGCGCTTTGCTTCCCCCACCCCGGACCTACTGACCGGCCGCCAGGCCCCTCCCTTCCTAGGGCCGCTGTGGAAAGGGTCACGGGCTGGATGGCTTGGATGGCGAGTGAGTGGTCTCTGGGGTCCCTGGGCCAGCGGCACGGGTCCTTCTGAAGCCTGTGGCGGGGACGGGGGAACCTCGGTGCCTCCTGAAGTGTCTTGGGTTTGCGGGTGACCTCTGGCCTGCCTGGGCTCGTGGATGCACCCCCTATCTCTGCCTCCACCCCCCCCCCCCACACCCTGTCCTCTCCCTGTGTCTTCTCCTTTCTTAAGCGGTCCACCTGAATCCACTTTGGCCTCATCTTAACGAGTCACACCTTCAAGTCCTCTGTTTCCAAATAAGCTCACAGTCCTGGGCCCGATTAGGACTGAGCACGGCTTTTGGGGGTCACAATTCAACCCATAGCTATGAGTTTATACAGATCGGGACAGTTTGCTTTGAGAAACAAATCCTAACCTTTTGAAAGTCAGTCCTGCCTGGTACTTAAGATTTGTGGGGTGCATGTGTGCGGGACTGGGAAGGGAGTCTGCTCTGAAAGGTGCCGGGAGGGCTGCACCGCTCCACCCTCTCACCGCTGTGCCGCCACGTGTCGGGAGAGCTACTCCTTTCACTGTAGTGGCTTCACTAGGAGTGTGCACGCGTGTGTGTTTGCGCATGTGCATGAGTGTGTGCACATGTGTGTGAGCGTGTGTGTGCATGTGCGGGAGCGTGTGCATCGTGCGAGCATGTGCATCTGTGAGTATGTGACTATGCATGAGTGTGTGCATGTGTCCGTGAGTGTGTCTGTGCGTGAGCATGTGTGGGTGGGTGTGCATGTCTCTGTACACATGTGTGCGTGTGTGTCTGTGTCTGTGAGCCTGTGTGTGCATGTGTGTCTGTGAACGTGTGTGCATGTGTGTCCACGAGCGTGTGTGCGTGTGTGCATGTGTGCGCGCATGGTTACGGCGTCTCCCTCTGACCCTCTGGTGTCTAGGTGGAAGTGCTGCGTGCCCTCCCCCCTTCTCCCTGAGGCTGCAGGTGCTGGGTGACCTAAATGGGTGACCCAGCGATCGCCACTGACCCTGGACCCTTGCACACGCCCACGGTGGGTCCACAGAAACATTCTCCCTGCGTTTGCAAAGCCCTTTCTAGTCCCAGCTGTAGATCCCCTTTGCCTGGGCCCCTTTCACCAAGACATGGAACCTGTTTGCCTGGGAAGATAATCGCTACCGTCTTAGAAGCATGTCCTTGCTCAATGCCACAAGAATCCTCATGGCAGCCCACCCATCAGTCCTCTGGGCGTCTGGAGGCCAGCCTGTCAGCCCCCGCCCTGGCCGTGCCTGTGGCCTGGGGGAGCGCGGGGAGGGGGGCCGTCTCCCCTGGGGAACATCAGGCCCTGCCTGGCCACGTGGCCTTAGATGCTCCTGTGTCCCCAAGGTGTGCAGCCGGGAGCCTGAAGAGCCGGCCCACCTGGCCCCCGCCTGGCCCCCGCCTGGCCCCCGCCTGCCCCTGGTGCCCCCGTCCTCTAACACCCGTCCCTGCGCTGCGACCGCCCTCAGGGCTGCCCCGGGTGGGTGGGGTCTCAGGCTCAGGGGACCTCACAAAGTCCCTGCATTTCCTCCCAGCACAGGGGCCGGGAGAGGGGAGGACAGCGTGCGAGTCCCCAGAGCCAGAGTACAGGACCTCTCCCAGGGTTCTCCGAGAAGCCTGCCCTGGCCCCTTTTCCTCTCCTGCCCTCTATCCTTGGGTGGGGAAGCTGGACCCCCACCCCGAGCTGTAGGTGCTGGCGTGCGGCCGCCCACATGTGGGGGGCTCCTGACCTCTGCCCCTGCTTTAGGACACGGTGCTCCTGGTTTCACAGCAGAAAATATGTAGAAGATGTTTTTTTGTGCCAGACATGTTCATGAGAACATTCCATGCTATAACTCACAAATTCTAATAATTTTATGAGATACCATTTTCTGATCTACTGATGAGGAAATAGAGGGTGGGAGGGTTGATAGCTGCCTGAGACCTCTTGCCTAACAGTGGGCAGAGCCGGGCTGCAACCTGGGCATCTCCCCAGGGCCTGCCGGAGAGAGCCCTCCCTGGTGCCACAAGGAGGGAATTTCTGCAATAAAAAAGCATGCACACGCCTTACAGTTCTAGAGCAAGGAAAGCATGAAGGAAAAAGAAGAGAGAGACCTGGAATGATAGAATTTTGTAGTGCTGTGAGCATGTGAACAGCCTGTCGGGGAAACTTTCACTGTACATCATATCACTTTCTCCTCTGAACAGCTCAGCGTCATAAGAGATGATGTCCAGTTTTAACCATAAAAGCTGACAGGAACTTTAGGAAGAATATATAAATGGCTGGCAAATTAAAGTTTCATTCTTTTAAAGGTTTCCTTGAAAAATCAGAAAGATAATGTTTAACTTCCCAGGGAGCAAAGTGTTTGCCTTGCCATCGTCCCCATAAATAAATGTGCACAACTTCCTTGTTTGATATCCTGTAGTTCATTTTCAGCGTGCCATGAGCAAACCAGCTTGCATTCTTACTCGAGAGGGCCCAGAACTGAGAGGGCAAAGCAGGGCGTTGACTCTCTCCGACATTTTTCTCGAGTAGCAGTAAATTCCATTTATCAGAGGTTCATAGATCCCTCTCTTTCCCAGCTGATGGGTGAGGTGAGCTGAGTTTTGGTGTGTTGTCACTAATCTGTCAATGCTTTATTTTCCTTTGAGAACTTTCTTTTGTGGTAAAGACAGGTTTTCTACGGAATGTCCCTCCTCAATATTCTATTTTTGCTATCTTTTAAATTTACAAGAGTTTCTAAAGAGGGGTTTGAAAAGGGTTCCAGGTTTCTATCCTAGTGTGTATCCAAAATTCATGCCTGATCTAAGATTCGTTTCCCTTCTAAGGACATCCTTGGTGAACTCGGTACTGCACAGTGGGAGGGGCACACTGCAAGTTCGGTTCCACTCGCTGAGGGGCCTTTTGGTCTGATAACGTCAGGGCTGGTCGGTGGCCATGAAGCTTGCAGGCTAAGACCTAAAGCATGGAGGAAACAAACTTCCCATCAGTGCTAATGGGAGGAGAGAAGGCGCGTAGATTTAGGATGTGGATTTACTTAGCACCAAAAGAAAACGGAGGGCAGAAAGCATCAGGTTCTCGGAAGATTATTCCTGAAAGTGACTCATTTAGCTGTAGATGCTCTGCCTTTTGTTCAATATCCGTTACCCAATTGTGCCTCGCATTCGAGGAGGGAGAAGGATTTATTTTTCATAGGTCTCTAAGTACTGAGAGGTATGTAGCATCTGTTTTGCTTTTCATCTATAATGTCCTTGTGTGTAGCCCTGTGCCTCGTAGGGACTCTGCACCTGACAGATGAGTAGTTGACAGGACGGCGACAGGGCGTTAGCGCAGCCCTATTTGAATATAGCACAAATCAAGTGATGGATTTCCCCTCACCTTCCTGACTTTGGTTTCCGTAGCAAGTAATTTTTTTTTAATGTAAAAACAAACCCTTCCCTTCCCCTGTGGAGAGGAAAGCGTGGTGAACCCTTCGTGCTCCAGCCTGAGGCTGAACAGCCCTGGGGAAGCGGGTGGCCCAGCGAACAAAGTTGGAGGTAGGTGGTGTTGACAGTTTCTCGGTCTGGCTGGGGTCCCTGTGGCCGAAACAGGCCCCTTGGACCACACTTGGCCATGCCTGCATTTCCAAGTGCACGCCAAGTTTAGTGTAAATGTTGTGGCACCCAAGGTAGGCGGCGTCCTGGATCGGTCAGCCACGGGTACCTACCAGGTCGCCGCGGGAGAGGATGGCGGAGACCCGGGCCCCTTGGCAGCTGCCTTTGCTTTAGGGTGTGTTTGCTCGGGGTGGGCTAGGGGACTCAGAAATCACTGGGTCGTAGGAGGCCTGAAAACCCCGAGCCACCTCAAAGCTGTGCTCCTTCCTGTGGAATGTGACCCTCACAGCCAGCCTGCAAGCAGGAGCTGTCCCCCGTTTTACAGATACAGAAATTGGGGTTTGAGACTGCGGTTGGGAGCCTAGGGTGGCCCCGGGGCCTGTGTCACCCCTGCCGTAGCCGTCCTGCGTTCAGCAGCCTTTTCCTTCTCACCGCGCCCCTCGCCCAGTGTGCTGGGCGCCCGGCGCCCTTGGCCTTTGCCCCGGCGTGGGGAAGGTGCCCCTCTGTGCTGCGGTCAGCGTGGCCCCCCACCCCGTGCTGCCCTGCCTGAGCGCCGGGTGCGGGGGGAGGGTCGGGAGCGGGCTGCGGGAGGGGGGTCGGGCGCCAGGTGCGGGAGGGGCTCGGGCACCGGGTGCGGGAGGGCTAGGGCGCCAGGTGCGGGAGGGGCTCGGGCGCCGGGTGCGGAGCGGGGTCGGGCGCCGGGTGCGGGAGGGGGGTCGGGCGCCGGGTGCGGGAGGGGGGCTCGGGCGCCGGGTGCAGGAGGGGGGCTCGGGCGCCAGGTGCGGGAGGGGCTCGGGCGCCGGGTGCGGGAGGGGGTCTCGGGTGCCGGGTGCGGGAGGGGTCTCGGGCGCCAGGTGCGGGAGGGGGCTCAAGCACCGGGTGCGGAAGGGGGGTCGGGCGCCATGTGCGGGAGGGGCTTGGGCACCGGGTGCGGGAGGGGCTCGGGCGCCAGGTGCGGGAGGGGCTCGGGCGCCGGGTGCGGAGCGGGGTCGGGCGTCGGGTGCGGAGCGGGGTCGGGCGCCGGGTGCGGGAGGGGGGCTCGGGCGCCGTGTGCGGGAGGGGCTTGGTTGCCAGGTGCGGGAGGGGGGTCGGATGCGGGTGCGGGAGGGGGGCTCGGGCGCCGGGTGTGGGAGGGGCGCGGGCACCGGGTGCGGGAGGGGGGCTCGGGCGCCGGGTGTGGGAGGGGCTCGGGCGCCGTGTGTGGGAGGGGCTCGGGCGCCGGGTGCGGGAGGGGGGCTCGGGCGCCGGGTGCGGGAGGGGCTCGGGCGCCGGGTGCGGGAGGGGGGTCGGGCGCCGGGTGCGGGAGGGGGGTCGGGCGCCGGGTGCGGGAGGGGCTCGGGCGCCGGGTGCGGGAGGGGGGTCGGGCGCCGGGTGCGGGAGGGGGGTCGGGCGCCGGGTGCGGGAGGGGGGTCGGGCGCCGGGTGCGGGAGGGGCTCGGGCGCCGGGTGTGGGTGGGGCTCGGGCACCGGGTGCGGGAGGGGCTCGGGCGCCAGGTGCGGGAGGGGGGTCGGGCGCCGGGTGCGGGAGGGGGGTCGGGCGCCGGGTGCGGGAGGGGCTCCGGCGCCGGGTGGGGGGTGGGCGCCGGGTGCGGAGGGTCTCGGGCGCCGGTTGCGGGAGGGGGGTCGGGCGCCGGGTGCGGGAGGGGCTCGGGCGCCGGGTGGGGGATGGGCTCCGGGCCCAGCCCCGCGGGTCTGTGGCTGTCCGCAGGAGCTGGCTGTCCCCGTGGTGCATGACGGCGGCGCGCTCCTGGCCTTCGTGTGCGGCGTGGTGTACACGCTCCTGCAGTCGGTCATCTCCTACAAGGCCTGCCCGCACTGGAACAGCCCCCTGCGGTGCCACGTCCGCATGGCCATCTCGGCCGTCTCCTGCGCAGCTGTGGTCCCCAGTATCCTTCTCACAAGCCCGATCCCCCCCTCCCTCCAAAAAAAATCAGTCTGAAAAAAGCGCGGGCCAACAAGCCAGTTTCACCTGCTTCAGGAGAATAATCATCAGGAAAATCCCTCAAAGTTTGCTTAGATCAGAAAACTGGGGACAAGAAGGGTGAGGAGAGGCGGGCGGACGCTGCAGGAGCCCGCAATACCCTCTGTTTACTTTCCTTCAAGCAGGGCTATGTGAAAATATTTGTTTTTTCTTTGTAGTGCTTGGCTAAAGGCCCCAAATATTGATTGAACTTAAAGTCGGAGCCCTGCCAAGTCCCGGGAGGCCAGCCCCCTTTTCCCTGCTGGAGGTGGGGGAAGCTGGTGGGATGAGCTCCTCCCTATTTGAGACTAAGTCAATTAAAAGACAATTTGGCCTAGTCTTTTCATAATCACTGATTTCAATTTCATTTTATATTCTAATCAACAATATGTGAAAAGAAAAGAACGTATAAATTTCTGTGCTTATATACTCTGGTTTAGAGAAAATAAGTGGCCTATCATCTCTCTTTCCTCTCCATTTTTCCTTCCTTTCTTCTTTCTTTAAAGAGATATTTAACAAATAATATAAAAAGGAGTAGAAAGTTTCTCATCTTATGAAATACCATCTGTAGACATGTCAGAAAAAGCTGCAGAGTCATTTAAAACATGGTGATTAATGTCAGATTGTAGGAAAATGGGAACATTTGATCAGGGACAATTTTGTTAATTTGGGTTGTTGGGCACAATTTCGTGAAAACACATCATCATGTGCTTCTGAATATGAAACTCTACATTTTTCTTTTAAAATAGAAGTCTCACAAAATGTGAAGGGTAGGTATGGTTTTGGAGTTCGTTTCACCTTAGGGAAGGAAAATTTTAATTACAAATTTACAAGCACAGAGGAGGCACACCCTAGGATTGAGAAATTTAACAGCAAAGTATACACTCATGTGTTAAGACATTTCCTTCTCAATTTCCTTTCTCTGCTACTTATGACCCTTGGTACTTTGTAGTGTTAAATTTATCTTTAGAGCTGTTACCTTGAAATAGTGTTCAAGGGAAAAAGTGCTTCCATTCAGAAGCAAGAACACAAAAAGGATCCATTTTAGGCATCTGTGTCAGCCTTTTTGAGCAGATTTAAACATCTAACAAACATGCAGGGCTGAGCAAAGTGTAAGTTCAGACTAAAATTTTGCTATATGTAAATGATGTTACATGCTAAGGAATGACTTTTTGTTATAATTTAATTGCTGTCATAAGTGAACTTAAGGTTTGAGATTCCTTTAAGAAGTTAATATACCTTGTTGACTACAGAAATGCTGATATTAATAAATTTATTTTAACAGTGTACAATTATTAGAAGACTGATCTTGTCGCAACAGGACCCATTTTCTTCTGTAGTTTCCTTAACACTTTCCTTTTTTTAGTGATTGCCTGTGCTTCACTAATTTCTATAACCAAACTGGAGTGGAATCCAAAAGAAAAGGTAAAATTTAAGTCACTTTCTCTCTGTCACCTGGTTGTGTGAGACTGGCTGACCAAAGCCTAGAAAGGAGCGCTGCCATTTCTTAGAGCAAGTTGAAAAAGGGGTGTATGCATGTTATTCAGTTGACTTACTGTCCAGTTATTTGGCGATGTGTGCATAGTAATTAGCTGTCAAGGCAACTTCCCATTTTTGAATTCCTAATTCTTCCTTAACCACCTCAACCATCTCTGCTTAATAGAAGAGATTGGGCAGGAAAGGCGAGGGGAATAACGAAAATGAAGGTAGATGGAAACCAGGGGAAGCTTGGCATATTAAGGAGAGCAGATGAGCCCAGTTCTGGTGCAGTGGTGAGTTCATTTCAGGGTAGAGTGAAAAGCGGATGTGGGGCAGCCACGGTGGCTCAGCAGGCAAGGATGCTCGCCTGCCATGCCAGAGGACCCGGGTTCGATTTCCGGTGCCTGCCCATGTTAAAAAAAAAAAAGTGGATGTGGGCAGGGATCAGTTCGCAAGGGGGTAGTTTCTGGAAGACTTTATGAGGCAGGCAGAAAAGCTCATAATTCTTTCGGCAATGGGAGTGAGCCTTTGAAGTCTTTAGAACAGAAAGGGAAAGTGCAAGAGCATTTCTGGAATATTAATTGGCCTCAATACTTGAGTGGACTGAAGAGGAGAGAGCCAGGAGTTAGCAGGGCAGGAGGGGGCCGTTCTGCTAATTCAGATTTCAAATCAATATTTGCCTAGATTGGAAGTAATGATGGAAATTTTCTTGACGGGGGTGGCAAGTGACTAACTTGAGAATGAGGAGGCATGATAAATCAGAGATGACTTCCAAGCTTTTATCTTTGGTGAACCAAAGAATATGTTGCCACAAGCAGAGTTTAGGCCCTTAGCGGAGACAGATGACTTCTTAGAGGGAGTTTATGAGTCTGGTTTTAGCACTGTGGAAGCTCATGTTTCAGTGACAACCAGGAGAAGCCTGGGCGAGACCTCTGGTGGGATCGAGAGCCTTGGAGGTGAGGGGAGAGTGACTTATCTTCTAGACCAAACATCAGAACACACGGGACCAAATGTTTGGAATTGAGATTGGCTCGTAAAATTAGGTACATATAGTGGTGGCTCACCTGGAAGCCATACATGGGGATGAATGATGTCCCAAGAGAGAAGAGACTCGGTGAGAGAACAGCAGGAGATCTGTTCAAGGGGCAGGTGGGGAAATCACACGCAGCAAAGGAGAAGTAGAGGGAAGAGTTAACAGGGCGAAGGACCAGAAATGCGTGGCAGAGCCAACCCCCTTGACCCACTGCCTACGGCACGTAAGACCCTCCTGGGCTGGCTGTGGAAGGCGTGGCCAGGGATTGAGCCTCCTTGCCCCTCAGGAGGCTTAGAATTCGGTGGGGACAATTAGCCAGTTGTTAATTGTTAAATGTAAAACTACAAACATTGAAAGAAGTGCTACACTGAAATTTAAACAGCATATGCAGAAGCAATAGCAACTGATTCTCGCGAAGGAATGAGAGAAGAGAATATCCAGAGGCTCTGGGGTGGGGCGTCCTTCACGGGAAAGAGCAGTGGCTGGCCAAGGCGAATGTCGCTGGGCGGTTTTTAAGAGTGAGGTCCTGACTTTGGCAACAGGGGAGTTTGTTTGGCACGTTGGGGTCAGAAGCCCGTTGCAAGAGGTTAAAGAAGTGGTGAGAGAAGATGCTCCTTCGTTCGACCATCAGCAATCACCTCGTCCCTTCCTGAAGTGCAGCAGGCGTCTGGAGGGACCGTGGGTCAGGGCGAGGATTTCGGGGCAGTGGAAGGTGATGGCGAAGGAGAGAACGACCCAGTCAGCAGGCCAGACCCGGAGAAAAGGAGCTTGTTCCTGGAGTGGAGGAAGTGCCCACTGGAAGGCTCAGCTGCGCGCTCCGTGGGGTGGTGCAAGGAGAGTCTCCGAGCGGAGCCGCCCGACGGCAGTTCACAGGGCGGCCACTGGGGGGCGACCCGCCCCCGACAGACAGCTCCGAAGGGGTCCTGCAAGCAGCTGAGACTCAGTTTTATTCCATTTCCCTCACCTACGTCTGAAAAGCCTTCCGTTCACTCCCTGAGTTACCATGCCGCCCTTGGACTGTTTTCTGTTCCAAATATCCACGAATGTAACGCACACCCTGTACACTGACTGAAATAATCATTTAGGTGCTGCGGGGGATTCCCTGGTGTGGAGGCTGAGAATTGAAATGTCATCGCTCGTGCTGTTTTACACAGGAAGGCAAGCAGATGCCTGCACCCACACGCGTGGGGGTTAGTCTGGGCTGACAGTCACTGAAACCTGGCTCAGAGCCTGTCACCAACAGCAGGCTAAAGAAATCCCCCCAGAAATTCTAATCCAACACACACACTCACACACACACACACACACACACACACACACACACACACACACACACACACACAGAGAGGCTCTTTTTCTTTTCTTTCCTTTTTTCAATACTTGGTTTTGCAGCAGTATGGGTACCACATGCCCATGTGGTGAAAATGCAACTGAGCCGATGAGATATGGGCTTCTCGCCTTCCCTCTCTGTTCTCAACCAGCAGTTTCCTTTATGTTCCCTAATTGCCCCCCACTGACAGCTGAGTTTGGGACCCCCTCACTGAAGCCATTCTCATCTTCTCTTCCATTCTCTCATTCCCATCCCCAAGAAGATGCAGACTCAGTTTACCTGTAGAAGTCTCTAGATGCAGCTATCTTTACCTTATCGTGTTAAGCAGTAATATTTCCTAAACTGCTGTTTTCTGCAGTACCAGGGAAATGCAAACACCAGTGGACAGCTGTTTTGTCTAGATGCATCCCCTCATTGCTTGGAATGACAGACGAATATTCACTGGGTGATTCTGAGGTGTTCCCTTCAACTTTGGGCTTCCCAAAAGTTGTGCCTCGTGCAGATAATTCTTTCTTCTGTTGAATTCAAGTTTACTTCCCCATATCAGCCATTTTGTGGTCCTTGTTCTGCTTTTTGAAGTTTTATTAGAGACAAAGTGTTAAAACCTGAGTGTGTGAGAGCCAGGGAGAACTTTCTAAATAAGTCATCTGAATCCATATCTCCTTCGCCTCTATCTGTACTGCTGATTCGTGCTCAGGAGACACCATCCCCGCCCTGGACTGGCCGTCTCAGTACTGGTTCAGTGTGTACACTAATTGTTTTCTTTATTGTTGCTATTAGGACTATATATATCACGTAGTGAGTGCAATCTGTGAGTGGACAGTGGCCTTTGGTTTTATTTTCTACTTCCTAACATTCATCCAAGATTTCCAGGTACGTATTGATTGATTAAAATTGTTATAATTTGCTAACAATTAGGATTAGTAAAAATCCATGGAAACTCTTTTGCATTTAAAAATTAAGAGCACTATCTTCCTTTCTCTTTTACTCTGTGTTTTTGAAAAATACAGCTCTCCTAACCAATGAGATTTTCTTACTTTTTTTTTGCCACTTTATATTTAGTCATACATCCTGTTTTGTTTATTTTTTTTTTGTTTTGAAGATGTTTCACTTAGTAGTTCCAAAAACATAAAATACGTGTTTTCAAAAATAAAAGTGAACTGGCTGAAAAATGTGGCCAAGACAGAAAAAAAAGATGGTGCTTCAAAATATATGGAATCAGGAAAAATCTTACATTTTGAAACAAGTTAATGATAAGCTGAAGGACACAGAAAGCAAGAAAACCTCTTTAGGACCCAACTCGAGCGTGTCATATCTGTTAGTGAGCCCTCAGTTACGTGACACAGAGCGGTGTAGAGTTGCATAGCTGGCCCTGGAATTGTTCACCTTTTTTTAAGCTTTCTTTATTATTTTTTTAAAATAGAGTGTCACCTTGAGAATATCCACAGAAATCAATGATGACCTTTGAAGAAAGAAGAATTGCATCTCATTTGGTGCTTGTCACAGTTTCTAGACGTGCAGAGGGTGCCCAGGGTTTCCAAGCTGACCTGATGCGAACGCACGGGCCACACACGCAGTGCTTGAATTTCATTAAGAAAGAATTCCTAATGGTTGTACTATTTCCAAAGGTATGTTTTCCTAGAGAATGTAGGGAATTTATGACATTGTAGCAATGTTTTTATAATTTCTTAGAAGGCACTTTTTTATATTAACAAATTCATATGCAGAGAAGATAAAGGTGGTTTTGAAAATGGAGAGCTCTTATTTTTGTACAGATTCTACTTTATTTTGTGTGATTTATGGAAATACACTAAACAAGGAAGTGTCATTTTAGTATATTCATTAAAAATTAAAGTCAGGGCAATTCATTTTTAAATTTCATTTTTAGAGAATGAATTGGGTAATTTTATATAACAAGAGCAATTTGCAAAGTTCAGTTTATCATGATCATTTACCCAAGTTATAAGGGTTTAGTTAATAAATTAACACTAAGGCGCTCAGATGGACTAAGCACAGCACTCCCGTGGAGAGGCCTCAGATGGACTGAGCACAGCACTCCTGATGGACTGAGCACAGCTCCCATGGAGAGGCCTCAGATGGACTGAGCACAGCGCTCCTGATGGACTGAGCACAGCTCCCATGGAGAGGCCTCAGATGGACTGAGCACAGCGCTCCTGATGGACTGAGCACAGCTCCCGTGGAGAGGCCTCAGATGGACTGAGCACAGCGCTCCCATGGAGAGGCCTCAGATGGACTGAGCACAGCACTCCTGATGGACTGAGCACAGCTCCCATGGAGAGGCCTCAGATGGACTGAGCACAGCACTCCTGATGGACTGAGCACAGCTCCCGTTGAGAGGCCTCAGATGGACTGAGCACAGCGCTCCCATGGAGAGGCCTCAGATGGACTGAGCACAGCACTCCTGATGGACTGAGCACAGCTCCCGTGGAGAGGCCTCACTGTCCGCGCATCACCTCTAAGGGCAACAAACACCTCGACTTTGACGCTCTCCTTCCTAGACCCTCTGCTCCCAGGCCTCAGCTTTCAGCCCTGCCACCCGCTGGCACTCTGCAGGTGGAGGAATTCCAGGGGGGATGGAGTCCCCAAGGCAGATTAGAAATAAAAAGCTCAACAACAGCGTCAAATGCAGGTGCATGACTGACCAACAAGAAAATCTCACCGAACTCCAGGTTTGTGCCTTTGCTGGATGAGCAGGTGGGGAAGGGCCCGAAGCTGCACTGAAGAAAGCAGACTTCTGTCTAATACTAAAACTGCACAAGCCAACCAGTGAAAAGCTTTATCGTTTTTAAAACCACCCCTGATGGTTACTGGCGTAACTCAAGTCTCGATTTCAATTTTATGCCAGGAAACGTGTCAAAGTGAACACAGGTCCAAAGGGGAAAGGAGAAGAGAGCAGGGCTGCAGAAACTTCTGGGCTCACAGCGCTGCTGGTGTGCTCTTCTCTTGATGCCCGAGGCCCCGTGTTTACACGCGGTGGGTCAGGAGGCAGGCCCTTTGCTCTAAGCAGAACATCCAGACTCCACCTTTTCACCCGAATCATGAATGACAGCTGAAAGCCAGTGCTCCGGGGAGGGAAGTGGGCCTAGAGAGGCAAGGCTTAGCTTGGCGCATGGAAGAAAACCTGGAGCACTAGGCCCTGCCTGGCCAGTCGGGCATACACCAGGGCAGGCCGGCCTGTCTGGAGATGGTGGGAGGCAGGCTGGGGCCAAGGGCTGCCCCCGAGTGAGAGAAGGCCGGAGCCTTGGCTGCAGCCCACTGCCTCTGCAGAGGCACGCGGCGCCTCCTGGGGACCGGGCAGGGGGCCTGAGGACCATCTCCAGGTCGCCTGCCACTTACACTGACGCTGGGCCAAGTGCACCAACCTGGGGAGAAGAAAGAAGGCCACATGCGCTTTGGAGCTTGTGGTGGATGGCATCCAGGAGCACGTGGCGCTTGGAGTGGTCAGTTTTCATTTCCAGGTCTGTGCAGACAGGGAGATGCGCAGAGCACCTGCCTTAATCCCCTGTGTAGCTCCAGCATTTAACACGGTGCCTCCTGGCACACAGTAGGTGCTTAATAAATAAATACTCATTGGTTGTAAGGGACACATGAAGGAGTGACCAACTCTGGGGGCGTTTGTGATGTGGTATTATGGGATGGGCTCTGGTTTTCTAATTAATTTAATGATGAGTCAAGTCTGCGTCAGCAGGAAGCTGTCTGCTCTGTGTGCTGTAAAGGTTTCAGTGTGGGGCCTCAAGGTCTCAGACAGCTGTCCTCAAGCTGGGCACCAACCTCAGACCGTGCTAGAAAGGCGGTCCACCTGGCTTGGCACCCCAGATGACCACATCCTGCGGGTCCAGGCCACCGCAAGGCCCGCCTTACCCACGTTCTGGTATTATTTCTGATCTCCATGAAGTTGCCTTTTCTTAGACCTTGTGGCTGAGCCAAGTAAAATACACAGATCTTTCTTTATTTCAGTCATGTGTGTCAGTTAAACTATAGCAGCATCTGCGCCGTCCACCCGGGCGCCCGTCTGGGAGGACACGGCCCCGAGATACAGACAGGGGCTCCCTGAACCGCGCTCCAGTCCCCGGAGCTCTGCGTGCGGGCTCCGCCGCCCCGGCCCTGCGGATGCGCCAGGTGTAGCCCGACGCTGGCAGTCTGTGGGGCCGCCCGTGGGGCCGCCCGTGGGGCTCCGAGCCACAGGCGCCAGGACCGCGCTGGGAAGGAGGAGGCTTCTACTGAGTCTAGCGGCCGAGGCGCCCAGCTTCAGGGAGGGCTGGGCCGCGACTTGCCGGCGGGCCCCGTACCCCTCCCTCGGCGACCGCCGTCCGGCCCGGGACCCCGGACGGCTCTGGCGACTAGGGAGCGGCTCCCCGCTGTCGCCGCACAGCCCGGGAATTAAAACTCCTCGACTCTGATTGGCTGGCTGGGTCGCATGCCCAGCTCCGACTATGGGGTGTGATGCTCTGATTGGTCAGGCCCGAGTCACGTGTCCAGCCCCGGGGCGGGGGTGCGGGCGCCTCGGGGCCTGGGGACGTGAAGCTCTAGGTGCCACCGGGAAGGGGTTTGTCCCCCCCGCAAGCCAGCCGGGTGACCTCAGCGCTGCAGGGAGGCCATCTGCTAACTGCATGGTTATTTCTGTGCTTTTAATTTTTTTTAACATTTTTAATATTGTGAATTATAACACACATGGACTAAAAGCAATCCATTTCGATGACCAGGTAGCTGTAGAGCGGACATTAAAGCGTGGCATGGGCTGCGGGGCCTCCGTGTCTCATTTCTCCTTCTAGCTGCTCCAGGACACAGAGAGCACACTGATTCACTCACCTGTTAAACCCCACACACTCTGTTATATCTCCCTCTCCCTCTCCCCCTCCCCCTCCCCCTCCCCCTCCCTCTCCCTCTAGTTTTTTTACTTCTATACCTTTCCAAGCTTCTCGTCTGAAGTTCTCACTTCTGTGAGAAGGGGCCCGGGTTCCCTGTCACAGCCGAGAAAACTGAGGCACGTGCGGCCGCGGATTCCAGCTGGTTTCCTGGTCCTCGTCACGGGTGAAACGTGAGCACAGGGGACCCCAGCACCCGCGTTTCCTACACCGAGTGAAGGTCATCGCCGCGCCGTTCGGGCCTCCTCGGCCCCTTTAAGCGCGCTGTCCCCGGCCCGGCCTTTACCCAGCTGGAGACACAGCGGGGCCTGCGGGCCTGGGGTGGGGAGTGCGGGGTGCTGCCCGCCGCTGGTAGGCCCCTCCACCCCAGCCCGCGCACGCCCTCCTGGTGTGGCCTGGCCGTGCGCCCCACCTCGCGTGCGCCCCTGTGGCCGGGCCCCGCACCCCGCACCCCACCCCGCGCGCGCCCCTGGTGTGGCCTGGCCTCCAGCATACTCAAGCCTGGAGGCCCTGCGCTGCTGGCGAGAGCAGGCACAGCCGCGAGCCCAGGGAAGAGGCCGCTGAACCCCTTGGCCAAGCGGCAGGTTTGTCTTCCAGAACCCGGCAGCAGGCCCTTGGCTCACGTCGGGGGTGACGCGACCTCCGGACTCGGTGCTTGGAAAACGCTGAAGGGAGACTCCAGCAGCCCGCCTCGGGCTGGCGCGGGGAGGGCGCGGTTGAAAGGCTGGGCCGGCCCGGAGCTCTCCTCCTGCCTCCCAGGCAGGGAGCCCCTTCAGGGCCCTTTTCACCCCATGTGGGTCAACGTGAGCTGGACTGCTGATGCTGACACCTGTGAGAGTCCTGGCTGACACAGATGCCCCAGAACCTCCTCACTCGGCCAATGCAGTAAAACACCATGATCTGGAACCATGGGGAGGGGTGTAAGAGAATTTCTAGGGGATTCGGCCACCCCCAGCACAGCCGTTATTCTCAGAACCAGTTTTTCTTATTAAAAAAAATTGAATCAGCAATATATTCTCATGAATCAAACGTCAAAGCAATCTAGAAAGGGTATGCAGTGAAAAGGCTTTCCTCGACCCCTGTGTACTCTCCTCACTCCTGCAGATATCTACTTTTTATCAGAGTTTTTAGGAAAATAAAAGCAAAACCAAACATTTGCAAATGTTTCCTTTATTTTTCACCCAAAAGGGAGCATAGTGTACATTTTTGAACCTTCTGTTTGGACTTGGCAATAAATCCTGGAGCTATTGCCTGATCAACCATAGAGCACTTCCCGGCTTTTTGTTTTGTGTTACACCTGCATAGCAGCATCAGATTGCTGTGCCATCATTTGTTTAACAAGTCCCATGTTGGCGAGCAATTGTGTGGTTTCCAAACCTGTGCGGTAACAAGCTAATGACCTCTTACATACATCCATTTCCTGCACGTGCGAATGGATCTGTAGGAGAAATCCCCGTGAGTACGATGCTGGAACCAAGGGGACTGCGTCTGTAACGTGATGCATTGCACCCCGAGCCTTTCTACTTGAACGTTGGAACCTTCAAAGTATTATCCACTTCTGCAGTGAGGCTGCTGGCTGCAGATTCGCCTTCTCCTGTTGCCTCAGCTTGGCCAGCAGCGCGCGTGTCTGCGGGGCCTCGGGACATGCGTGGGGCCTTCTGCAGACACTTTCCCCTCCATTCCCTCCGTGTCCGAAAACACCTGGAACCATGGAGAGCAACCCCGCAGCACAACTCTTCCATCTGCTCTGTCCCCATTTTCATGTGCTGGGGGGTTTCCCTCTGATTTTGGCTCTGTCACTGCCTCTTCCTGTCTCCTCCCTGCTGCCCACTCTCCCTTTTGGTGTCTCTTTACAGGTTTGCCATTCCTTCCTCACCTTTTGAGAAGATTGTGCTTTTACAGACTTCGGTGGTTATACCCCCTTTCCTCTTTTGGCAAACCCTGTGGTAGTTAGGTTCAGGTGTCAACTTGGCCAGGTGAAGGCACCTAGTTCTGTTGCTCTGGATATGAGCCAATGGTACGTGAACCTCATCTGTTGCTGATTCTATCTGCAGTCGGCTAGGAGGCATGCCTGCTGCAATGACTGATGTTTGATTTAATAGGCCAGTGCTTAAATGAGAGAGCTCAACATAGCACAGCCCAAGCAGCTCAGCATTCCTCATCTCAGCACTTGCAGCTCAGCCCAGGCCTTTGGAGATGCAGAAAGAAATCACCTGGGGAAAGTTGTTGGAACCCAGAGGCCTGGAGAGAAGGCCAGCAGAGATCACCCTGTGCCTTCCCATGTAAGAAAGAACCTCAGTGGAAAGTTAGCTGCCCTTCCTCTGAAGAACTATATGTTAACTAAATAAACCCCCTTTTATTGAAAGCCAATGCATCTCTGGTGTGTTGCATTCTGGCAGCTAGCAAACTAGGACATAGAACTTTTCAGGTGATTCTAATGCACAAGCAGGGCTGCAAACCAAACTTTTATTGAAAGCCAGTATATCTCTGATGTGTTGCATTCCAGGAGTAGTAAACTAGAACGGCCCCTTCCTGAGCGTGGGGTTGGGGGTTGCAGGTC
Source organism: Tamandua tetradactyla (assembly GCF_023851605.1). Lineage (NCBI taxonomy): Eukaryota > Metazoa > Chordata > Mammalia > Pilosa > Myrmecophagidae > Tamandua > Tamandua tetradactyla. The sequence continues at coordinate 172,064,405 of NC_135333.1, forward strand.
TCGGCCTCCCCTGGCCTGAGGCTTGGGCAGCAGCATGGAGTCACCTACTGAGCTGAGTCGCCAGTGGGGCAGGTCCCAGAGACACACCCGGAGGAAACTCAGCTCCAGGGAACTGAAGAGTTTGCTTAGAAATAAGCTGCTTTAATTTTACATAAACCTGCCTCTAATGTTATTTTTTTTTTTTTGAGGGGAGTGCATGGGCTGGAATCAAACCCGGGTCTCCAGCGTGGCGGGCGCACTGCTGCCACCAGCCTGGTGGGGTGGGGTGGGGGCCACCAGGACTTGGCGCAGCGAGGTGATCTTGGGGCCGGGGCGGGTGGGGGTGGTGGTTGGGCCTGCTTTGGGCGCTACGCGGCCCATCCCCTGCCGGAGCTGACCGGCGGCTTCCAGGTGAGTGTGCCATCACTGGTCAGCAGTTCCAGACTCACGGGTCCCTGGGGAAGATGCCCCTGACCCACCGGCTGCGAAGAGCTACCAACGGGCAGGCCCTGAGGGAACGACCATGGCTGCGGGCCCAGCTGGGAGGCAGTGGGGAAAGGGTGGAGAGGCCGAGAAGACAGAGGGCTGCTCTGTGCGGGGCGCCCGTCCTGGGGGGGCTGCTCAGCCCACCCCCCACACCTCACGGGGGTCCGGGTGGGGTTGGGACGGGCTCCCACCGGCCGTGCCATCTCAGGACCCTGAGGGCCCCGGTGTCTGCGCTCTGTAGTGCAGTGAGATGAACTGGGGGCTGCCTCTGCATGGAGCCTCTGCCTGAACGTCCGGGAAGGAATCTCGGGGCCCAGGGTCAGGAAGGGGGCGTCCTCAATGCCCCGCAGTTCCCTGGCCTGGGCCAGTGGCACCCTCAGCGTCCACACTGCCCCGCGTGGTCAGGCCCCAACCTGCAGCCCTTGCCTAGGTCTTCTTGGAGACAGAAGCGGCTGCAGGAAGTGGTAAAGCACCAGGGTCTCCCTCCCCCCTCGTGCTGATAGTGGCATGGGTGACGGGAAAGTGTGGGAGACAAATTTCACCTTTACTCTGCTCAGGACCGCCCAGACTAGCAAGTCCTCGGCGCCAAGCCAGACGGCTCATCCCGGGTGAAGAATGGCTCTGCAGCGTTGCCTGGCACCTTGGCAGCTGCTATGGCATAACCTTCAGCCCACGTGCTAGAGGGAAGACTGAGCTTAGCTCAGTCTGTCATTTCCTCTTAATACTTGGGAAGTCGCAGCTCTGCTCAGGAGTTCCCTCCAAAGACACCCTAGCAGGTGTTTGTCCTTCCTCGTGACCTCATCTGGAACCCGTGACAGCCTCCTTGAAATTGAAACCGGGAAAACCCCGGGTCTCTCTTGCCAAGAGAAGAAGCAAAAAGGTACGTTCTGAAGTTTATTAAGTAATTACCAAGTTGTTGACATGTTGGGGGAGGCAAAAGGCTGAGGCGTTGGCAAGTATGCACAGAGGTTAGTGAGGCTTTTGGTCCCGAGGCCGGAACGAGGTGGGTCATCTTGGTATTCCCTGACCTTTGGCTGTGTGTGCTTCCAGCTCAGTCCTCCAGGCCTCAGCGTGGCATGGCGTGATTGTGACTAAATGACCGCCGTAACGGGTGACCCACCGATCCTGTGGACAGTCAGAAGCCCTCGGATGTCTGGGGCAAATGCAGCAGTGACTTGACGCGAAGAAAATGGGGAGCAAGAAACAAAGTCCAGAGTTGGCCGTTTCAACACCTGTCTGCAGTCAATCTGAATGACAGACTAGGGCAGACCTCCTAAAATAATAAATTGCTCTGGATCTAACTCAGTTCAGCGCCTTGGGGAGGGAGGGTGTTCTCAGTTTGGTGATACCTTCCATCAGTCTTCTAGAAACTTCAGTCATTTATGTGTCTCCTTCACAAGTTTTGTCATACTATGTTCTAAAATTTACTTAGTACTTTATTTTACAGCCACTCACTTTTTAACCTATACATTTTTATTTTAAAAGAACATTCCCCTCATGTAGTCCATCCCCTTTCCTCAAAGCGCTGCTTCACCTCCTGGATTCTAGCTTGCGGAATGGCAAGCTCCTGGGGAGCCCTAGATTCCCTGCTCTGCTCCACCCACGTACTATTAACTTTCCCTCCCATGTGTGGGGTGGCCAGACGCTCAACATCTAAACCTGGGCCTTCTGGGGAGGGAAAAGTGTGTATTAATACTGTACCTGGGCATGCTTGGCCTGCCCGGCGCGCTGGGAGGGTGCAGCCACTCCAGCCCTCGGGTCTAGCCGCCGCCTCCCCCGCCCCGACGTGGCTGCCTTAGTGCAGACCTTTGTGACTCTTTGCTGGGCCTGCTGCTGCAGAGGCTGCTGGAGCTGGTTTGGAGCTGTCTTGCACCCCAGAAGAGCCTGCCCTTTTAACCCATTCCGGGGTGCACCTGTTGTGGGTGGGACCTTTGGTTAGGTTATTTCGGCCCTTGGAGGTGGGTCTTAGTCCTTTACTGGAGCCCGTTATGAGAGGATGGAAGGCAGGGAGAGTTTAGAGAGAAACACCCCGGAGATGCTGAGAGGGGAGCCACTGGCATCGGAAGCTGAAAGCAGCAGAACCCAGGGGCAAAGGACCTGCAGATGCAGCCACGTGCCTTCCCACATGCCAGAGGAACCCCGATGTCAGCTGCCTTTCCTCAGAGAAAAGATCGTCCTCCTTGTGCCTCAATTTGGACATTTTCTTGGTTGTTGAACCATGAATTTGCAAACTAATAACCCCCCAGTGTTAAAGCCAACCCACTTCTGGAATACGGCATTCCAGCAGCGTCAGCAAACAGAAACACCACTGCTTCTTTGACTTCAGTCTTGGTCCTTTCCAACTCATCTTACACACTGTGCAGAGTAATCTTTCTAAACACAAATCTGACCATCACCCTCTTACTCAAATCCTCCAGTGGCTCCATAACTCCAGGACAAATGACAAACTCTTTTGCGTGGCTTCCAACACGCTTCACAGTCTGGTTGCTGTTTGTCTCTCCAGCCTGTGCACTCATCCATCCAGTCACGCATCAACATGTACCGAGTGCCTGCTCCGTGCAAGGCGATATATACACGGTGGGTTTCTGCCCCCACAGTGTTCCCGGTGGAGAAAGAACTGAGGAAGCATCACAGGAGAAGGTAAGTGCCCAGGCACAGCACCCAGGCTTGCTCCTGGTGGTGTGACCCAAGGACAGTAGCACAGATGTCACCTGGGCACATAAGGCCCCGGGGCCTGGCCCCTCATCCCGGGGCCCAACTCTGCATTTTATCAAGATGCCCACATGGTTCATTAAGTTAGTGTTTGTTTGCGGAGCCTTGGTCCGTGGGACCACGCTAACTGAAACCCGTGATTCAGCTGTGCAGGCTTGGTTGTGCCTGAGTGAGGCGTGGAGGAAGAGACGGGTTTGCTAAATGAAGGTGAGGTGGGAAAGGTGATTCCACATGGGGGGGGGGGTCGCATGTGCCGGAACAAAGAGGAGAGAGGGAGTACGCTGTTTGGGGGTGATTACAAGTTGTTCAGTTTTGGGAAGCACAGACTGAAGGTGGGGGATTCACAGCAGCTCAGACAAACCTCTCATTCAAGGAAGAAATTTGATCAATTTTAGTGCCTTCACCTCTTCTTTGAGCACAGCCTGAGATACAGTAATTAAGGATGAGTACTTTGGAGTCACAGAAGATTTTCAAAATCGGCTCTGCCACTTTTGAGATTCAACACCCCAGCAAGTCATGTAACTTCTTGGAGACTTGGTGTCCTTATCTGCAAAATGGGGATAATGATGGCATCTGTGTCGGAGCCTTGTCATTGGAACAGTGCCCACAGAGCACCTACAAATGTGTGGAGTGACCCGTGTGTCCACCCGGGCTTGAAAACACACGGGCTTGGCACAGTGCCCGGTACAGTCGGGGCTCTGCCTGCGGCTCTGTTACCATCCCTTCCCACCTCCTCTTTGACTTCACACCCTCGACCTCTTCTGTCTCTACAGCACTGGTTTGCAGCCCTGCTTGTGCATTAGAATCACCTGAAAAGTTCTATGTCCTAGTTTGCTAGCTGCCAGAATGCAACACACCAGAGATGCATTGGCTTTCAATAAAAGGTGATTTATTTAGTTAACATATAGTTCTTCAGAGGAAGGGCAGCTAACTTTCTACTGAGGTTCTTTCTTACGTGGGAAGGCACAGGGTGATCTCTGCTGGCCTTCTCTCCAGACCTCTGGGTTCCAACAACTTTCCCCAGGATGATTTCTTTCTGCATCTCCAAAGGCCTGGGCTGAGCTGCAAGTGCTGAGATGAGGTCTGCTGAGCTGCTTGGGCTGTGCTATGTTGAGCTCTCTCATTTAAGCACCAGCCAATTAAATCAAACATCAGTCATTGCAGCAGGCACACCTCCTAGCCGACTGCAGATGGAATCAGCAACAGATGAGGTTCACATACCATTGGCTCATGTCCACAGCAACAGAACTAGGTGCCTTCACCTGGCCAAGTTGACAACGGAGTCTAACTACCACATTCTATAAGAGGTCAAGGGTGTGAAGTCAAAGAGGAGGTGGGAAGGGATGGCTCCCCAGTGCCTGGAGCAGCTAAATCAGAATTTTTGGAAGTGGGATCAACACATCATCCTTCCAGAAGATTCTAACGTGTAGCCACAACCGAGAACAACTTCTCTGTAGCAGAAGTGCACACACCTCAGCTTGCGTCAGAATCACCTGAAACGCTTGTTAAAGCACAATTCCTGGGCCCTAGAGTATCAAGTTCAATATATTGGGAGTTGGGCCCAATAATTTGCATTTCTAACAAGTTCCAGAAGGCTTTGAGAGCTGCTGCTCAATGGCATTACTCAGTCTGCTCTTCCAAGTTCTCTCCTATCTTGCGACCTTCCAACAAGTCCTAAGAGCAGAGCGGCCTTCCACTTTATGACACTCTCTATTTGCAGCTCTTTCCTTCTGCTTGTGGTCTGCATTGCTTGCCGACTTCCTGAGCTCGGCCAGACCTACACGGACCGCGGCCTTGACAGCCTCGAGCCCGCCACGCCTCAGAGCTCTCCTCTTTTGGGTTCAGGGCCACAGCTCCTCAGATTGTCCCCGTTTCTCTCTTCTGCTTCCTTCTCCCCCACCCCCTTTCTCCGTGGGACTCCATGGCCCTTTCCTTGAGTCCCTGTGTTTACCCCTTAAAAAGAGCACAACCTTTGAGTGGGACCAACATGCGTTTGCCGCTTGGACTTGGGCAATGCACTCAAACTCTCCGAGCCTTGATTTCTTCTCTGGTGAGTCAAGGACTATGAATGTACTGCCTCTTATAACACTATATTCCTGACACATGGGACTCGGGTATTAGCTATTATTACGGTGTTTCACCTTTCAAAGCATGGTAAAATTTGACTTTGAAGAGAACTCCAGGGGTGGAGGGATTAGCCCATGGAATGCAGGGGGCAGAGCCAGGAATATAAAAGGCACGACATGGCAGAATAAAATCAGGATAAGTTAAGTGGTAAGGAGGTAGTCGTGACCAAGACTCTCCAGAGGGGCTGGGCAGAGAGGTGGGGGGACAGATGGGGTCCTGCAATCGAATGTGACCAAGAGATTCCCGGGGCTGGGCCCTGGGCTGGCTCAGATGGTGGAAACAGGGCTGGGCTGGGCTAAGGAACAGCCCCGAGGGGACCCACAGGGGGTTTCAACCCCATCGGTGTTGAAACTTTGGCGAGAGTCAAAATGATAAGGAAGCTGTTACCGTTTGGGGGCCACACAGATGAATGTGATTTAGTTATTAGTCATGTGCAAAGCCTGACCGTGGGCTGCTGCATGGAGCCTTCATGGCAAGAGAAGGTCTGAGTGCTGTTTCCCATCAGTGACTTCAGCACGTTTCGCATGCTGAAATCGGAAACTCCGCGGGTGAAAGAGCCCCCTGAAGGCTGCTCCAGATGTTGCATGTGAGCTCTTCAAGCCCAGAAAGATGAGTTAATCCTTGAAGGAAATTATTTTGAACCTCCATCCAACTTAGAGGCTTTGCTCCAACAGGCCACAGCAATTACAAACAGGGCAGTCAGGAGAGCTGGGTGGGGGGAGGGCTGGCTCAGAGGAGGGCCGGGGCCCTGGCTGACGCTCCTCCCGGGATCCTCGAGTGGGCGACCTCAGTGCGGTGTTGTGAGAAAAACACTTACGTGCGTGTGGTCCCAAACAGAAACTTCCTCACTCTTTAAACGTCCGAGAAGGTGTTTCCGACTGCTCAGGTCTCACTGACCTCACTCACCTCAAACCTTCTCTTACCCTCCCCATCCATAGCGGAAGCTGAACTCTGAATTATTCTCCCAGTACGCACCATAGTCTTCTTTGTTCCAGTTATGTGCACATTCCGAGAGGTTCTGAACCAATTATTTTATATTTCTGTAGATCTCTGAGTGCCTGGTATTCTGTGAGGCATGTAAGCATCATGTTCATCTTTGTGTTCCCCAAATCTAGCCCCTATGTAGCGGGCGGCAGGCACTCAGTGAGTGCTTGTTGAGTGGTGGATGGAACTGTTGCCTGGCAGCTGAGTTGAGTTGGCATGAAAAGCAAGGGCAGTCGTCACAGGCACCTCTTGTTTTGTTGGGTCAGCCTCTCGCTCCCATCTTCCAGGTCCAGCCCTGTGGAGAATGATTCTCTACACAGCACTTGGGCTGCCATGTTGTTTCATTGCTCTCTGGTCACTGGGGATTGCTTTGGAGTCTACCTGATGCAAACTCTTTCACTGAGCCCTTTGCTGGGAACCAGGAAAAATTGTTCAGATATCTCTTTCTAGTGACCCAAACTGGGAGATGTGGTCCCCATGTTTTTTCACCAAATGGAGAAAGCTGATCTCTAGCTAGAGTGAGAACTGAAGTTCATGAAGAGAGTGAGTGGAGTCCCAGAGACAAGAAGAGAGAACTTGGATGGTGTTGGTGCTTCTGCTTCCAGGTGTCCCCATGCCCAAGGCACATTCCTGTCATTGTGTTTCATGGACACTGCATTGTCCCTTATCATTAACCTCCACTTTTGGGTAACTGAGCTTGAGTTAGGTCTTCATAGCCTTGTGACCACACAAAGTTCTAACTAAACAGAAATGCCCCCTGCGTGGTGGACACTCAGTGAAAAAGAATGGATGAGCACAACCTCACGAGGCCAAGTTATGCCGTTTTATAAACTGGAACATCCCACAACTTCCCATCCTTATTTGTGGTTTTAATCACAATCTCTTTGGTATTCTTCTCAGAGCTAATATAGTGCTGAACACAGAGGAGGTACGCTGCATACACGGAAGCTACAGTTTCTGACAGACTCTTCATTTTTCCTTTTCAGTGAGGTTTCTCCTGGTGTGCATTTGTTGAGACTCTCAGCTGGGACTGAAATGCCATGTGTGCATGATGGAAGGCATTTGTTAGGACTCTCTAGAGTGTGCTAGAGTGGGGGACTCTAAACAGCAGCTGCACCCTAACACCGAAGGATGGCCTTCGTGAGCAGAGGCTGTGGGAAAGAGCCTTTGACCAGTTCATGGTAGAGAAGACGGCACTAGAGAATTAATGGTGTCCACATTTTCTGAACCGCAAATGCAGGCACATGGCCCAATGCAATGAGAGAATTTATGGGAACCATGAGACAGTTTGTTTGGTGTTGGGTAACCAGCCCAGCATCTCTGCTCAACAGATTCATAACACTAATCTGTAGCATCCAACCCTTCTCTAGACAGGCTGGTTTTGCTTACTGCCACCCAAATAGACCATGTGTGTTTTATGCTTGGCACATTTGCTCACAAAAGTCCTTGTTCCAGATATCTCTCTCTCCCCTGCTTCATCTCCTTCCATTTATATCACATCCAGCCTCCAAGTACAGCTATCCTGTCTCCTCCAGAAATGAGAAGATCTGTCTAAAACACTAGGGTTGGCATTTCATCATTCCCAGAAAGGCAAATGAATGCCATATACCCACAGATCCACGCTTCCCAGTCCCAGGACAAACATCGTCGACTAATTGTGGTGCCTTTTGTCTCTGAAGCTGGCAATAGCCTCAGAATTATTGTCTACATACATAGCACTCGAAGCAGCCACTGGAGGTTGATTGAAATTGGCAAGTGACATGAAAACTACTTGCTATCTCTGATCCATTCCCTTCTGTTGTTATTTGAAGTCTGCTTCTGTCTCCATCTGGCTGTTGTCCTTGATGGCCAAACCTCCACACTCATGAAAACGATGATGATGACGGAAGTTCGTATTTATTGAGCGCTTACCTGCGTCAGGCACTGCGCCACGATGCTACACGGATTATCTAATAAAATCCTGAAAACAACCCGTGAAGTACACATTAACATTATCCCCATTTATAATGAGGAGACGGAGCCTTAAAGATGATAAGTAACTTGCCCAAATGTACATGGCCAGAATGTGCCAGGACTGGCACTCGCCCCACTCGTGCCCTCACCCCTCGTGGCGCCTCCCTGGGCGCTGCTTTGTGCCGCCCAGCGAGCATGGAGCTGCGTGCACAGTGGGTGCCTAATAAACATTTGTTGAATAGAGGCTTTTTATAAAGCAATTTTTTTCAAAGAGAGGGAGAAATTGAATTGACAATGCCTGAAACCATTTCTCCTCCTCAGAGAGTTCACGCCTGCTTGAAAGAGGCCTATTTACCTGTCCCGGGACCGTGCCCCAGGCGCAAGGGGACCCACTTTACAGTGGAGAGAAGCTCCTGGGGGGAGCGCTGCGGGGGAGGGCGCGCCTGACCTCTGGCCTGGCCCCTGGGCCCCCAGTCACGGGCTCCTCTCTGGGACTCAGTTTCCAGATCGGCAGCAGGAGTCGTCCCGACTGGACCAGCACCCCAAGTGTGCCTTCTGGAATACCTAAAAAGTGTCTCTGTGCCAAGTTGTGCTTGAGGGATTTCACTTCCCCTGGAAGATACACAGTCCACATTACAGGCTCGGAGGACTCTGGAGTAAAGAGCCTGCTTATTTAATGTTTACTTTCTGCTCATTTAAACCACCATTTCGGGCCCCCTTTGCTTTCACATAACTGCTAACATCTCTCAGAACTAACATCCACACTGGGTGAGAACATATTTTCTAAGGCCCTTTCCTGACATTCTATGGGTCTATGCAGTAACAATGTAACTTGGCTGTAAACTGCCCCTCGGTGAGTTAAAGGTGGAGACGCACGTTCAGTTTTTTAGATCTCCTGGTCAGAAAAATGTAGGGAGGTTTAAAATGACAGCCCAGTTCAGCGCTCCTGCTGCCTTGCTAAGTTCCAGAAATGGGCAGCAGGGGGCACTGGTGGACCGCGTTCAGGGCCTCCACGGGCCCCGCGGGGAAGGGCAAAGCTGGGCTCAAGCAGCGCTGGGACTCGGCGATTCTTTTCCGGTGAGTGTGAAGCTGCGGAGATCCAACTCCTTTTCCTTTGGCCTCTCCTTGCCTCTCTCTCTTTGGAGAAAGAAATGGGATAGAGTCAGGACAGGTCACGTCTTACTTCTGCCCTTTACCTTTATAGATAGAAAATGACATAGAGCAGCTCATCTGCTCGTCGATGGTTGTGTCCACTTCGGGACAGCCACATTTGAGGGACGTTCCTATGGGCCTGGACAGAGAGCCTGAGCGTGGAGGGAAGCGTGCCTTCCTTCACAAGCCTCTCATTAATTTACTTGTTTGTTTATATTTTGCGTGGGCAGCCACCGGGAACCGAACCCTGGTCTCCTGCATGGCGGGTGATTACACCGCCGTGGCCCGCCCTGCAAGTCTCCCATTTTAAAGAGAAAAAGTGTGTGGGTGAAGAGAAGAACAAACTTTGTTAAAATATTAAATCCTTTTTAGGTTAAAAATTTTTTTTCTAGACTTTGGGTAAAAAGATTTAAGCAGTAAGACTTTTTAGAGGGGTAGGGGCAGAGTGGTCTGCCCTGGATTGCCTGGGTTATTGCCTCTTTGCCATTTTCCTGGGAAGGCGAATGAGGAGCCAGAACCCCACGTCCCACTTAAACCCAAGAGACCCATGGAGTCGTTGGTGCCCAGGTGGTAATGTTAATAGCAAAAGTTCTGGCCACTTTTCCTCCCTCGCCATCACCATTTTACACAGATTATCTATCTCAACCCTAAAATAATCCTGTGGAGGACACATTTATGTCACCTGCAGCCTGGCCCTTGCCCAGTGTCACTGAGCCACTTTGTGCCATCCGTCCAGCTCAGAGCCCTGCACCCGGTAGGTGCCATCCGTCCAGCCCAGGGCCCTGCACCCGGTAGGTGCCGTCCGTCCAGCCCAGGGCCCTGCACGCAGTAGATGCCATCCGTCCAGCCCAGAGCCCTGCACGCAGTAGATGCCATCCGTCCAGCCCAGAGCCCTGCACCCGGTAGGTGCCGTCTATCCAGCCCAGAGCCCTGCATGCAGTAGATGCCATCCGTCCAGCCCAGGGCCCTGCACCCAGTAGGTGCCTTCCATCCAGCCCAGGGCCCTGCACCCAGTAGGTGCCTTCCATCCAGCCCAGGGCCCTGCACACAGTAGGTGCCGTCCGTCCAGCCCAGGGCCCTGCACACAGTAGGTGCCGTCCATCCAGCCCAGGGCCCTGCACGCAGTAGGTGCTCCCTGCAGGGTTACTGAAGAGACTTTTATCCAGCAGGACGTTTCTCTACAAGGGACAGGGACAGAACTGAATGCCTCCTCCCCAACAACGCTGCCGCTACGCAGAGCCCCGCACTCGGAGGGGAGTGTGCGTCGCGTTCTATGGTTTTTCCCCAAGAGAAATCACAAACAGGATTCAAGAGCTTGACCCACAGAAACCAACAGAGGCCGGAGGGACCACCTCCCATCCATAGAAAGTGGGAGGCTCAGAGGAACCTTGAGCTGGGGGGTCTTCAGCATTCACCTAATCTTCTTTCATCCTACGCCTTAGGAGCTCGGGGTCTCTGAGCCATGGGGAGGGGCCAGCCTGGCTGGGGCCTGAGCCTCTGGCCACCTGCCCCCAAACAGTGCCCCTCCCTCTGCCCTGTGCCTGGCCACAGTCCCCTGCCCTCGCTGGGGAGCTCAGGCCCCAATCTCCTGGGGTGGCCCCAGCAACGGTGCACCTGATTCCACACACACTGCACCCCAATTCCACACACTGTGCCCCAATTCCACACACTGCACCCCAATTCCACACACTGTACCCTGATTCCACACACTGTGCCCCAATTCCACACACTGCACCCCAATTCCACACACTGTGCCCCAATTCCACACACTGTACCCTGATTCCACACACTGTGCCCCAATTCCCCACACTGTACCCCAATTCCACACACTGTGCCCCAATTCCACACACTGCACCCCAATTCCACGCACTGTACCCTGATTCCACACACTGCACCCCAATTCCACGCACTGCACTCTAAATCCATGCACTGCACCCTAATCCCACACACTGCACCCCAATTCCACACACTGTGCCCTAATTCCATAAACTGTGCCCTAATTCCACACACTGCACCCCAATTCCACGCACTGCACCCCAAATCCATGCACTGCACCCTAATTCCACACACTGCGCCCCAATTCCACACACTGTACCCTGATTCCACACACTGCACCCCAATTCCACACACTGTGCCCCAATTCCACACACTGCACCCTAATTCCACACACTGCGCCCCAATTCCACGCACTGCGCCCCAATCCTAATTCCATACACTGCACCCTAATTCCACACACTGCAGGGAGCATCTCATTTTCAGCAAAACCACTGCTGTCCCAGTGAGAAGAATGGGTTAAATGGAAGCAAACGGGGCTTCTGGAACAGCAGGCGAAGCCCAGTTAGTCTGCCGGACTTCTCATCCCGTCCCCTGCCCCTCACCACCCGTAAAGGAATGCTGGGAAGAGCCTGGAGCAAGCAGTTAAACAGCGTAAGCTCTCTGGAAAGTTTCTAGTACTTTAGAATTCCAGGAACTGCTGAATCATAGTCACAGAACAGGAAAGATTCACAAGGAAAGGGTGAAATGAATATTTGTTGAACACCTCCCATATATGGGTCATATTTTATTTTGGCCTCACAATCACTCTCAGAGATAGGTATACTGGGATCTACTCAAAAATATATTTTTTAAATTAGAAAAGTTAGAGATTTATAGAAAAACTATGTAGAAAATACGAGTTCCCCATACCTCCCTCATACAGTTTTCCTATTAATAACACTGTGCTGTAGTGCGGTGCCTTTGTTACAATCAATGAAACAATATTACTATTATCATATCGCTAACTATGGTCCATAGTTTACCTTAAGGTTCACTGTTTGTCTTCACAGTTCTATGTTGTTGTTTTTTAATATTTTTGTTCTGGTGCCATACATACAACCTAAAACCTCCCCTGTAACCACATTCAAATACACAATTCTTTGGTGTTAATTGCTTTCACGATGTTGTGCTACTGTCATCAGCATCCATTACCAAACCTTTCCATCACCCCAAACAGAAACTGCCCCGATTAAGCCTCAACTCCCCACTCCCTACCCCTACCCTGGCCCTTGATAACCTGTATTCAGTTTCTGACTATTAATTTGCATATTCTAATTATTTCATATAAGTAGGTTCATACAATATTTGTCCTTTAGTGTCTGGCTTATTTCACTCAGCAGATTGTCTTCAGGATGCGATTTCTTTTTTATAGAGGATGAAACTGAGGATCAGAGTGGTTCAGGAAATAGGCCCAAACCGCCCAACTGGTAGACTAGCTTTGAGCTCAGGCCAGTTTTGACTGAGGAGCCTTCTCAGAGAGCTCATGCCATTACTTCCTTTGATTTCACTTCCTGTTTCTTAGCAGGAGGATGGTCAGTTCAGAGCTTCTATCTATGAAAGATTTTTTTCCTGTGCTTTCTTCAAATTCACAGAGAAAGCAGAATCCTACAACCATCTTTGTACCGTCCCTCATGACCATCAGAGCGAGCAAGTTCTTTCTCGCATCTAACTTGAATCCTCCCAGCTGCGGTGACAGCCACTGGCCCTGTTCTCAGGGAATGTGGAAAATGGCTACAGAATTCCAGTCAGCACCTGCTTCCTGGTCCTGGTTCCAAACTGCTCCTGTTACAAGAACTGTCAATTCAAAACACATGCGCTGTCCTGAAGCCTCGCTGCCTCCCCACGCCCAGCTCTTCTTCGAGGCCCTTTCCGGATAAACCTGCAAAATCATAAGAAGCAGCCCAGCTAACCGGATGGCAATGAAGGTGGAGCAGGCCTGCCTGCTTCCCCCTCCCCCTTCCTGAGATGGGCCCTGATTGGGTCCCTTTTTTCAAAGTATATTCCAGGGCTAATGTTTTATGGGATCAAATAAACAACAAATTTACAATTGAGCTGTACCATGGGGTAGAAAACAGAATTTCTTAGGTGGAGTAGTCTACTTGGATTCTTTACTAATAAAAAAATCCAGCCTGGAAACCGCTTCACAGAGGTGTGTGCACAGGGCATGACGGAAAAATACGAGTGCGTAGCAGTGCAGTGGCATGCACCTAAAAGCATGTGGTGCTTGGTGGAAAGTGCAAGAATGGGGAGTAGCAAGACCTGGGTTTGAATCCATTGCAGCCCCTTCCAACCTGTGTGACCTCTGGCAAGCTACTTAACCTCTCTGAACTTTCATTTTCTTCTTTGTGCTCACATGGTTGTTGAAAAGATGCGTGCACAAGGCTCCATAAACATTTTTTAAAAGCTTACCTTTGATTTGAGGGAATGAACTTCAGTTTGGCTCCTTTTGGGCATGCATTTATTCTTTATATACTTTAATAGCTGGTTTTAAGAATAGTTCATATTTATTGGGTGTTTACTACATGCCAGGATTTACATGTTTTAAGATTTACAGGTATTAGCTCATTCCTAACAACGATCCTAGAAGGCAGACACTGTCTTTAGCGTCCTCGTGTTACAGCCGAGCAAACAAAGGAAGAAAGAAGCAAAGCATCTAAGGCCATGAGCTAAAAGGGGCCGGAGCGGGGCTGTGACCCTCACAAGCAGGATTCCAGAATCCAGGCCCCCATGCACATGTTGGTGAGGATTCGTCTTGGCTGTGACCAGGAGAAGCCCAAAGTCTCAGTGGCTTAAGCCAAGCAGAGACTGATTTCTCTCCCGTAGGAAGTGGGAGCGCGCTAGCTGAAGGCGGGACTGGAGGGTCAGCCTCACCCAGGCCTGCGGACCCTGTCGGATCTCTCTCCCAGCGCTCCTAACAGGTAACCTTGGCCTCAGTTTCCAAAACAGCTGCTCGGGCTTCTGGCATCACATCTGCATTCTAAGCAGCAGGATGGAGGAGGAGACAGGACAGAAAGGGCAGGAGATGCGCTGGCTGCTCTGTAACGGGAGTCTCCCAGGTGCAGCCCTGGACCCCTTCTGCTCGTCAGGTCCAGCCTCGCTGCAGCGCTGCTGAGGAAGGTGGCCTCAGTCTGGATGGCTTTGTGACCAACTGAAATGGGTGTATTTTATCACTGAGATAAGAAGAGAGGAAGTCAGGGTGGGGGGTACACGGCAGAATAGAGGGAGCTGGAACTGGAGAGGCAGGCGGGGCTGGGTAGCCCCACTGAGGAGGACGTCTGGTGGCCAGGACTTAGCAGGGCCCTGCATCTTGCTGCCCTCGCCTTCACCTGGTTCAACCCATTTCAGCAAGTCCAGGGAAGAGCGAGGCTGCCCTTGAGGCAGGCACCCAGCACTAGGTACCCAGCAGTAGACGCCCAGCAGTAGATGCCCAGCAGTAGATGCCCAGCAGTAGGGCCCAGCAGTAGACGCCCAGCAGTAAGGCCCAGCAGTAGGGCCCAGCAGTAGGGCCCAGCAGTAGGGCCCAGCAGTAGACGCCCAGCAGTAAGGCCCAGCAGTAGGGCCCAGCAGTAGGGCCCAGCAGTAGGGCCCAGCAGTAGACGCCCAGCAGTAGAGGCCCAGCAGTAGGGCCCAGCAGTAGACGCCCAGCAGTAGGGCCCAGCAGTAGACACCCAGCAGTAGATGCCCAGCAGTAGGGCCCAGCAGTAGACGCCCAGCAGTAGACGCCCAGCAGTAGGGCCCAGCAGTAGACGCCCAGCAGTAGATGCCCAGCAGTAGGGCCCAGCAGTAGACACCCAGCAGTAGATGCCCAGCAGTAGGGCCCAGCAGTAGACACCCAGCAGTAGATGCCCAGCAGTAGGGCCCAGCAGTAGACACCCAGCAGTAGATGCCCAGCAGTAGGGCCCAGCAGTAGACGCCCAGCAGTAGGGCCCAGCAGTAGGGCCCAGCAGTAGACGCCCAGCAGTAGGGCCCAGCAGTAGACGCCCAGCAGTAGGGCCCAGCAGTAGACGCCCAGCAGTAGATGCCCAGCAGTAGGGCCCAGCAGTAGACGCCCAGCAGTAGGGCCCAGCAGTAGACGCCCAGCAGTAGGGCCCAGCAGTAGGGCCCAGCAGTAGACGCCCAGCAGTAGGGCCCAGCAGTAGACGCCCAGCAGTAGGTACCCAGCAGTAGGGCCCAGCAGTAGGGCCCAGCAGTAGACGCCCAGCAGTAGGTACCCAGCAGTAGGGCCCAGCAGTAGACGCCTAGCAGTAGGGCCCAGCAGTAGGGCCCAGCAGTAGACGCCCAGCAGTAGGTACCCAGCAGTAGGGCCCAGCAGTAGGGCCCAGCAGTAGGTACACAGCAGTAGGGCCCAGCAGTAGACGCCCAGCAGTAGACGCCCAGCAGTAGGGCCCAGCAGTAGACACCCAGCAGTAGACGCCCAGCAGTAGGTACCCAGCAGTAGGGCCCAGCAGTAGACGCCCAGCAGTAGGGCCCAGCAGTAGACGCCCAGCAGTAGGGCCCAGCAGTAGACGCCCAGCAGTAAGGCCCAGCAGTAGGGCCCAGCAGTAGGGCCCAGCAGTAGACACCCAGCAGTAGATGCCCAGCAGTAGACGCCCAGCAGTAGACGCCCAGCAGTAGACGCCCAGCAGTAGGGCCCAGCAGTAGACGCCCAGCAGTAGACGCCCAGCAGTAGGGCCCAGCAGTAGACACCCAGCAGTAGATGCCCAGCAGTAGGGCCCAGCAGTAGACACCCAGCAGTAGATGCCCAGCAGTAGGGCCCAGCAGTAGACACCCAGCAGTAGATGCCCAGCAGTAGGGCCCAGCAGTAGACGCCCAGCAGTAGATGCCCAGCAGTAGGGCCCAGCAGTAGACGCCCAGCAGTAGGGACCAGCAGTAGACGCCCAGCAGTAGGGCCCAGCAGTAGGGCCCAGCAGTTTTGGGCATTCGCTGGCCCCCGGAGCCCTGACTTAGGCCCTCAGGGAGCCGGCCAGTGTCCTCCATGGCGAGGGCCTGGAGCTGCCTGACCTGTGGGCTCCTTAGGCTCAGGTACGGGCAGGTGGCTTCTGAGCCATGTCTCCACAGGCTGGGCCAGGAGGCCCTGATGGACACAGGCTGTGCCTGGCCCTCGGCCAGTTCTCTGGCTGCCCCACCCCGAGGGAGCCTGGGTGCCGCACACCCGGGAGCAGTTTCCTGGCTTCCAGGGCCCTTCCCACACGTGGCCTCTCTTCCCACGCAGCAGGGTGGCAGTGGGGGCTGCTCACCTCCGTGCTTTCCTAGTGGAGAGAAAGGAGGCCAGAGCCCCGTGAGATGCGGGGAGCTGAGGGCAGGGCTTAGAACCCATCCTTCCATCGAGGTGCCGGGCAAGTCCTGTGTTCTGATGAGTTTGGGGAACGCAGTGCTCAGGGTGGTGAGTGATGTGGAGCTGGGATGTGGGGTGGCGGACGTGTCATGTCGGCTTATTTCTTCACCGCCATTGCTGTGTGTCTCTACTTGGAGAGCTGGAGGTTCTCGGTAACTGGTGAGTAATGAACAAACGAAGTCATGTAGGAATTATACAGCCTTCTCGCCTCCTCTTCCTCCCCTGCCATGGAATAATCCTAAAGTAAGCCCACAGGAGGCAGGAGATAAGTACTATCGATACCTCCATTTTACATGAGGTTCAGTGTCTTGACTTTACAGCTGTCTTAGTCTGTGCAGCTGATACAACAAACACCACACACTGATGGGCTCGCAGTGTAGGCTAGAGGTCCAGAATCAAAGTCCTGGCCAGCCCTGCTGTCCCTCAATGCCCCCGTGTTGCGGTGCTGGCTGGCTGCGGTCCTGGGAGCTGCTTGGGTGCAGCCTGGGCCCCTGGCCTCCTCCTGAGGCTCTCGCGCGCATCTGGATTTCCTCTCCTTCTTGGGACCCCATCACACCAGTGAAAGTTCTCCTCGGCTTAATTTGGCCTCATCTAAATGGGATCTTCGCAGCTCCTATGCACAAATGAGTCCACTCCTTAACCAATACTAACATCTTCAAAGTTCCGTCCTGTTTCCCAGTGGGGTCCCATTCACAGGGACACGGATTAAGGCTTGAACATGTCTTTTGTGGGGGATACGATTTAATCCTGCACAGCCAGTAAGTGCGGGGATGAGAACTGAAATCCAGGCTCTCAAGTAGTTCACGCTCTTGTTTCTCTAACAGGGAAAGACCTGTCCCATGCCGGTGGATTCACCGTGGCTGAAGTCATTCCCGTGAAGCAGAAGAAGTTCACTGAGTTGAAATTTGACATGCGCTGACTTGGTGCCCAGATGGGAGTCCGTCAGCCCAGGCCGTGTGGTGGAACATGTCTACTCGGCGTCCTGGACCGTTTGCTCACGCTGAGGTGCCGGCTCCAGCGGCGGAGAGGAGCGTGTGTTGACCCTGAGTGCCCCCTTTACTCGTGAGCACACATCTGCCCCTGCTAGCGGGGACGAGGCCCACAGAGTGGGTTCTCGGGAGCAGGCATCCTGCCGTGGAATGCTCTCCTGGCCTGTGGCTCCATCCTCCCGCAGGCTGGGGGGCAGGTGGTGGGTCTCCACGGGGCCCTGTGGAGCCCGGGGACTTCTGGGCTCTTGGTCCTTTGAGAGGAGGCGTTGTTTCCCCAGGGCATGTCGCTGAAGCCAAACCCCAAGGAGATGTGAGATTTTGTGGTGGAGCAGCCACATCAAAAGGACCCCAGGTAGACTGGGGAGATTATAACAGCTGTGCGGGGGCCCCAGGCAAAGCTCCCTCTCTTTTCCCGTGACAAATGCAAAGTACAAGCACCGGCCCCTTTTCGGATCTGCCTTTTTGGGGGTCCCTGTTCCTCTGCCCACGTTTGGGTCCACTGCCCTGGTTTAGGGGCAGGGGAGCTGCTGACACTGGGCATGGCCTCCATGTCCCCCTTTAATGACATTCTTTTACTGAAAAGAGGCCCGCACCCCCTGCAGTGGCCAGCCCCGCCCGCAGCGCCTTGCGGTGGCAGCCTCCTGGGTATCCAAGTAGCGCCTCGCCTGGCCCCAGCAGGCGCGCTGCCCAACAGGGGCCCATACGACCCGGGGCCGGCCGGCTAGTGGCCTTTGCGAGGACGTTGCCTTTTCGCTAGGCGACTTTCTGCTTTTCTTGAAGGGTCAAAGGCAGTCTGCAGTCTCCCTGGAGGCAAGCAAGTGGGCGGGGGTCTCTGTGCTCCCCTGCCATGCCGAGGGCGAGAACAGCGACGGACTCACTGACCCACTGGAGCGAGGCTCCTGGGCGTTTGGGGAAATGAGACTTTTCTCAAAAGCAGTGGAAGTGGGAAGGAAATCCAGAGGGTCTCAGTGTGAAGTCTGTCGATGACGTGGTGGTCAGAGACTGGCTGTATTTATTTCCTATCTCAATAGAAAGGTGATTTTTTTCTCTCATTTTCAGATGACTTAAGATTCAATACTTCCATATCTGATTTCTTATATCTTTGACATTTGTATTAAATTTTTAACCGTTAAAACATTTGTCTCCTGAGATATCTGCATATTCCATTGGTAAAAGCATTTTGAAATTTTTAAGGTATTCACAGAACTGATGTCCAATCCTCCTGGCCACCTAGCATCACCTTGCCGTCCCCCACAAGCCACGCTTCAGCTTTCTCAGGTTATAGACCCGCCAAGGAAAGGGAACTAGAGGTCTGCAGCTCGCCTTCTCGTGGTGCCGACGGAATGTGGTCTCGGGCGAATGGCCAGGGCATAAGGATTTGAGCAGGCGGGAAGCTGTGTCCGTTCCAACGTCTCTGAGGCGGGAGGACTTCAGAAAGGTGTGTCTCAGGGTGCGAGGGCCCCCATGGCCAAGGCTGGGGAGCCTAGGTGAAGTCTCCCCAGCATGAGGTTCCCCTGTGCCTGGCTGGAGGGAGGTGAGGCAGCTGCACAGAACCCCCTTACCATCACGTGATCCGGGGCCTGCCATCTAAGGGACGGTAAAGAAACAGGGAAAGCTATTGGGACACTCAAGTTGGGCTTAGCTTAATATAGGAAAACAAAGAAATTCTGAGTGTGGTGCAAAACTTCTTGTTAACAACATATGAAAAAGAAAATAGTTAAACTCAATTTGCAGAGAAATTAAAATTTAGGTCAGTTGCCCCTACCTCCCATCAGATTAGCAAAGGTTTTTGTTTGTTTGTTTTTACATTGAAAGACAATTTCTTTATCCAGTCGGAGCATAGGAAATTACAAAATTACAGATATGTGTGGAAGAACAATTTAACCATTAAATGATGAAAAAGCAAAATACATTGTTCCTAATGCAGGGGTTAATGAAACAATATAACATATTACACATAACATCTACAGAGATAAATTATGTTGCTTGTGCAGACTAAAGTCCCAATAGTAGATAATACTAAAATAAATAAAAAACTGATATTTGGTTATTAAATATCTCTCAAAATGCAAGAGGTAAGTTAAAGTCAGTGTATGTGAATCCATTGACATGGATGCTATGTGAAGTTTTAAAGTCTTAGAATGATCTATAAACAATCTTTTTTAATGGGGAATAATCAATATTAATTTTATATTGGAAACTATTGACCTGAAACCTTGCAGCGTCTCCTAGTCTTTCTTAGCAAAGATGTCTTTAAAGCTCCGTTGGGAACTGAACTGTGAAGCCCAGTGGAGGGTGTGCGGGTCCTGGCCCTGCGGCTGTGAACCCGTCTGTAAGGAGGGCCTGCGGAGACCTTGTTCGTCGACGTGAGTCCAGACTGAAGAGGTCAGGCCTTAATCCAGCGGGCTGAAGCCCTTCAAAGCCAAGGAGACCCGCTGTGGAAGGAGAGGCCCCAGCAGGAGGGGAGCTAGGCGTCAGCAGAACCTGGAAGCGTGAGGAGAAGAGGCGCATGTGCGAGGCCATGCGAAGAGAGGCCGAGGAGCGACGGCCCCCGCCCCACAGCCCCAGGAGGCCGCCGTCTTCCGGACACGGCGTGGCCCACTGATGCCTCCATTTCAGAGTTTCCCTAGTCTCAAAACTGCGAGCCGTGAATTCCCACGGTGTAGGTCACCCCACTGTATGGCATTTGTCTTAGCAGCCAGGAAACTAATACAGGTCCACAGCCAATAGCGAGGGTGCAGTGAAATTGGCACATTTATACACTTTTGTTAGATATATAAATTGGTACAATCCTTTTGGCATATAATTTGGTAGATATTCAGAGATTTACATTTTGGTCCAATATTCCTTCCAGCCATCTATTATAATGAAATAATCAGAAACTTGGTAAAGATTTATGCACAAAGATATTCATGACAGCGTTTTCATAGTTATAATACATTAGTAAAGATGTGACTCTAACATTAAGGAAATGGTTACATGATGACATATGTATAGATTCAATATTGAGGTTGTGATTAAGGCTCTTTAAAAATATCTTGGCTCCCTCTTGGTTGAAATTAGATTCAGACTTGTGTATAAAATAGCTCTTGCTGCATAACAAATCACCCCAGAATTCAGAGGTTTAAATCAATCTCCAAGCCCTGTGGATAGACTGGCTGGTCCTTCCGGTCTGGGCGGGCTCCCCTGGGGCAAGGACAGCTGGGCCTCCCTCCCCATGTGTTCTCTCGCCCATAGGTCAGCCTTGGGATGTTCTGAAAGCATTAAGAGAGCACAAGCTCCGAGGCACGGATGCTTTTCAAACCTCTGCTCCCATTACATTTGCTGGTGCTTCATTAGCCAAAGCGAGCCACGTGGCCCGGTCCAGAGTCAAGGAGAGGAGAAACAGACTCAACCTCTTGATTACATGACCAGAAAAATACTGTGGTCATCAAGAAAAACAAATCACACTTTGTGACTTACTTTGGCTAATAAAACATGAAAGCTTTGGGGCAGAAGCACTGAGAGCAAACTCCTGCTTTCCTATAGTCTCCTTTCCCTCTTGCACAGCCAGCAGATGCATTTGAAATGCTGCTGCTCCAGCTGCCTCCGGGGTGGACAGACCCTCCGGACCAGCTGCCTCCGGGGTGGACAGACCCTCCGGACCAGCCTGTGCTGCAGGTGCAGCTCTCATGAGAAATGAACTTCTGTTGCTTGGAGCTACACCACAACGAGGAGAGCTGTATATTCTTGCTACAAAACCTGGTCTCTCCTGACTGATACAAATATTATGCAGGCACAAGAGTGACATTTTAAAATGATATTTATTTATGTGGGAAGTAGTTCACTATACGACTTTGTATAAACAAGAAGCCTACAGAGCAGGTATATAATTGTACGTATTATAGAATCCCAAACCTGTCAAAACAAGTAAGTACATTCACATATACTGAAAAGAAATGTATCAAAATGTTAACGGGGTTATAGATCATTTGAATTTTCTTCCGTAAACTTCTCTGTATTTTCCAACTGTTCTGTAATGAGTTTGTCCTTTCATGGTAAATTATGTGATTATTTTCAATTACTCCATACCCCTTCTTTATAAGAGGATTATTCACCCCCACTCAGACCACGTGAAAAGGATACCACTTTCTTCTTTATCCTACACCATTTTCTCTCTCCCCCTTCCGTTTCAAGCTGGAAAACTATGAAATCAGGTTGAACTGAAGCCAGTCAGTTCACAGACCCCAGGTTTACACTGTCCTTGTGTCCCATTTTCTGAAGATGCAACAGGAGTTGCCGCCTCTTTGGACCTGAGGACAGGTGAACACGGCCCACCTCTTCCTCAGCGAGAGAGCGTGTTAGAACGGATAGACAGCACGACCGGCCAGCATGGACGCCTTTCCATTGAGTAGTAAACAGATGTTTTTCATCCAAACCTGGCTGGGGACGTTCACAACCACACATAGAGGGACTGATCATTTATGCATGGTAGAGGCCTTCATTCGAAGAAAATTAGCTTTCTTATTTTTCTATAAATGACCTTATCTTCCTTATGAGCTGCATTCTACTGAATAACAAGGAAACTTGCATCTCGTTCCTCAGTGTCCCTCCCTTCCTTCTCCTGGGGATGGTCTGCTAGTTGCTGGGCTTGTGCATCACCTGTCCGTGGTGGTGGCAAGAGGGAGCTCACACCTGCTGGCCCCTTGCTGCCCCGGGCCCTCAGCATCCTGGGGAATGAAGTTTCCTGCCTGCCTTGTACCCTGGTTCCTCCAACATCTGTCGGCACCTGTGGTCAGCGCCTGCAGGCTGCGGGCTGCGGTCTCTAGCTCCATCAGGGCCGGGGCCTCCTGCTCAGCTGGCCTTGCCTCAGCTATCAAAGGATGGCGGGGGTTCCCATTCGATCCCCCTGCTGACTCACTGACAGTTCTCTGTCGAATTGGCCGCGCAGCACCATCGACTGCCTTCTACACCCTTCACCAGCACCTGTCAATTCCAGGTGCGCCTCGCCCACACGGGAGCCGAGGGCCACTGGGCTTCCCCGGGCCCAGAGCAGCAGAGGAGATGCTGCTTTATTCCAATCGCTGCTTTGTACAGGCTGAGAGGAGCTCTTGGCCCCACTGCAGGGAGCTGAGCCAGGCTCCAGGTCCTTGTCCATGGGTGCAGGTCACAGAAGGAACATGGCTCTGTGCCAGGGCTGGAAGTGGGCTCCTCCGTCTGGCATGAAGCTCTCTGCTTGGGCCATGGTTGGGAATGCATTCCCATCTGTTTTTCATTTCCCCAGCATGTATGTGGGAGGCCCAGATCACACCGCATTCCCCTTTCATTCCCAAGATGCCTCGCAACTCCCTTTCTTGACGTGTTCCCTCCCATCCAGGCCGAGTTGATTGGAGTGCTCCCAGCACACACCATGCTGTCCCGTGCTCTGAGCCTCTGCTCCTGCTGTCTCCTGTGCTCGGGATGTCCTCCCAACACCCTCCTCCCCCGGAGAACTTCTACCCAACCTCTGACGTATTGCCCAGAACGCTTTTCCCAAGAGGCCCATGTCTCCTGGTGCCTGTGAACTTCACCAAGGGACTTTCTGTGTCTGTCTGAATCAGCACAGTGTAAGGTTCCAAAGGGCAGGACTCCCTTCTGAGGCATCTTTGTTTTTCTGATGCCTAGAAAGAAAAACTACTCAATAAATTTTTTTTTTTAATAAGCCTTGGGTAAAGGGCACGTGGGATCTCTCTGTGCTGGTTCTTA
This sequence comes from Tamandua tetradactyla, assembly GCF_023851605.1. Lineage (NCBI taxonomy): Eukaryota > Metazoa > Chordata > Mammalia > Pilosa > Myrmecophagidae > Tamandua > Tamandua tetradactyla. The sequence continues at coordinate 172,087,661 of NC_135333.1, forward strand.
CAACTGCATGCGAATCTAAAATTATCTCAAAATGCTTGAAAAGACCTTCTGAATGGACAAGGCCAATCATCCTGTAATGCGTCCTGGTCCCCCCAGTAGATGACCAAGGTCCAAAGTAAGTTCATGTACAGAGTGAAGTTGCCATTTCCAGTTGGTGGACGGAAGCTTCAAAGTACTGGTGGTTGGGAGCCTCGCATCCTACAGCAGCATCGAGCTCTGAAAGCTCAGGGGCCCCTGCAAGTGCAAACAACATAGAAAGGGGCCTCCTTGGCAGATGAGTCAGGAGAAATGGTCTCCCGCAGGCTTAGGTGGATGGTGCCTTTGGGTGAGAAAAAACACGGCACCCCTTCCCCCAGGCTGGAGGGGAGCGTGTCACCCAGACATTAGCCCTCACGGCCTCATGCCTTGAGCTCGGCACACTTCCACAAAGTATAACTTCAACACAGCAGCCCAGGCCTACGTACCTTCCTAACTTTGTCATCTCGTTTCAGGTGGTCAACAGCCATGCTCTCACCCACTTGGCTTGTTGTCCTCCTTTTGAACCACTGCTGGTGGGCGTAGCCAGAACATGTATATTCTGTTAATTTTCTTCAATGAATAAAGCAAAAATTTGTGAGTGGCTCATTCCACAAAAATTAGTTGTCCTTTAGTGAACAACCTCTCCTTTTGGGTTTGTTCCCGTGGAAATTCTCATTAGGACACAGACCTGGCGAGGGGCTGGGCTTCTTTTTCTAGAGAGGGAAGGTGAGGGTGTAAGGACCAGTTTCGGCCCCGTCTGTGCATCTCAAAGCTCTCAGGACTGTGCTAAGTGGGCAGAATTCTGCATCCTAGTTCAGATTGCAATGACAAGTCCCTCCTCACCTTACTGTTCATAAGTATGTCCGTGTCATTACTCCCCTTGATTTCTCTCCCATGAGACTGTGGACTCTGCAGGGACCTGAGTCCTGCAGCCCAGTCCCTTTGCTGGGGTAACCGGACACACACCTGACAAGCAACAGGTAACAGAAAGTGAAAGATTTACAGGGTGTCATGGTTTGACTTGTGTCCCCCCAAAAGATGTTCAAATCCTACCCCCTGGTCCAGTGACTGTGACCTGATTTGGAAATAAGGGTTTTGAAGATGTAGTTAGTTCAGATGAGGTCAGAGTGGGTAGGACCCTGACCCGATATGACTGATGTCCTTATAAGGAGGGGGAAATTTGGACACACAGACGAGCAGACAAAGAGGGAGAAGCCACGGACCATGGACGCAGGGGCCGGAGCGCTGCTGCCGCCAGCCCAGGGCGCCGGGTATCCAGGAGGTGGCAAGGAGAGACTCCCCTTGGGGGCTTCCGAAGAGGCGCGGCCCTGCTCCCACCCCAGCTGTGGGCCTCCGGCCTCCGGAGTTGTAAGAGAAGGGTCCCAGCCCGTCCGTGGCTCTTTGCTGTGGCCTGAGGCCCAGGGGCAGCTCACTTGCTGGAGGGGCCGCAGGATGGTGGGCAGGGCGCTCACCTGGCCGAGCGGCGTCTGTCCGTCTGGGCCGCGCCAGGTGCGCCCAGTCCCGATGCCGGGGTGGGGGTGAGTGGGTGTGGGTGTGGGTGGGGGGCTCAGCCGTGCTGCGTGGGCACCCTCAGGGCTCCTAGCGGAGGAAATGGCCCTGTCGGCAGGTGGAGTCTGCGGCGTCCGCCTGTCCTTCCCCGGTGGGCCCCGCGCCCGCTACCTGCCCACCCCGACAGGGCGCTGGCTTCCCTGCCCTGGCGCCCATCGCGGGCGCTCCGTGGGCGCTGAATGCGCCGCGCTCCGCGGTGCTGGGAGCCGCACCTCCTCCCTCGGAGTTGGCTCGTCACCCACAGGCGGACCACGGGAAGGCCCTTCGGGGGCGGGGGGCCCAGCGGGGTAAGGGGAGATTTCCCGGGCCTGCCTGCTTCTCGGGGGAGGCGGCAGGCGGACTTGCTTCCCTGGCTTCTTTCTGCGCCTGGATCCCTGGCACGGAAGGCATGTGGGCGTCCGCCTCCCGCGCGCCAGGAGACGCAGCTGCTGCAGGGCGAGGGTGCGGGCGCTGGGAAGGCGCAGCTGCAGCCCCGCGTGCTCTCTGGGCAGAGCGGCTCAAGGAGCCTTCGGGAGACGCCGTGACCCTTCTCGAGAGGGTAGGTGGGGAGACATGGGGTCTCGGCGGCCACATGACACTGTGAATGCTCGTTTGGGGATGAGTGTTTGAAGTCAGGGCTGTCCGAGGGGCGGTGGTGGATGACCCAGGGGCCATCCGAAATGCGAGTAACCTGAGAGCCCCGAAGGCCCCGCGTCAACGCAGGCTCTCAGTCTGCTGCTCCTGGGCTCAGCGTGCAGGAGAGGCTGCTGCTGGGAGGGACGGCGGGGGTGGGAGGTCTGCATTACAGCGTGGCAGGTGGGGAGCGCAGGGTGGTGAAGGAGTTGCGTCTTGGGGTCGGTGATGTCAGGGCTCGTCCTCAGCGAGGTGAGCAGTCGACCAACCTGCCCTGGGCTGCTGGGGAGCTGGAAACTGCATTTCCCCCCATGGCCAGGAGGAGGCACTGCGGCTTGGCGGCACGGGAGGTATTTCTGAACATTGGACAAACTTTCTTTTTCTCCCCCTCAAATTGAAGAGATTCGTAGGGTGGGCTGGCTCTGTGCCCTCCCTGTGATGGCTGAACTTGAATTTGTGCTACCAGGGATGAGGAAGCTGGGTCTTTCCGCAGTGATCAGTGTGGCCCGTCCACTGTACTGTTAAGTAGGCTCTTTGCTAAAAGTTGTACAAGGCTTTTTTTTCACTTAACCCTCAGAGCAACTCTATGAGGTAAGTACTACTGCTATTTAGCAGCCCGAAGCTTAGGAAGGCCGAGTAAACCATCCCAGAAAAGCATCTTGGAGTGGTACAGCCTGCCCTGATCACAGTCAGACTCCAGAGTCCATGAGTGTCACCACAGCTCTGCTTTGTGTGCGTCTCCAATGTCTCCACAGCAGCTGGCTTACGAAGCCCCGAGATCTTCCTGTCGTAAGGGCCATGCGGCAGGAACTGCTTTTACCCTGTTCACCAAGCACTTAGCCCACAATCGGTATTAGATAACTACTTCTGGAATGAAAATAGGGACGTGCACGTGGCAGAAAACCAACAGCCTGGATGAGTCTCTTACCTGAAGTGAGCTGTGAATGGCATTTCCATACCGGGGCAGGGAAGGAGGCTGTGGGCCATCAGGCTATTTGTGCTTTTAATAGAGCAAATTTAAAACAAGCATTGTTGTGTGATCAAAATGAATTATCTGGACATTGTATCATATCTTATCAGACTGTTCTTTATTCAGAAAGTTGTTGGTACTATTACTTAACAAACTGGAGCAAGTAATAAATTCCACTAGTCTACAGAGACTGTGGTTGGGTTCACAGTATCAAAATGATTTTGATTATTGAGTTGGCATATACCCCTAAACATTCCTAAATCAGTGGTTGGCAGCTGCAAGATTCTGAAAGACAGAAAAAAACAGCACACACGCACACACAAATCTAGCAGCTTCAAAGCCTCTTACACATTAATGGATTCCTTATGGATTACATGGCTGCAACTGTGGAAGAAGACAAAGAACTAGAGAGAACCTTATTTCTTTAAACAATTTTTTTTTTTAAAAACATCTTCCCTTGAAAAGTCATTTTTTTTCTGAAGAATCTAGGGGGAAAAAAAACCTAACGTAATGGAACTCTTAAAAACGGGTATCAGCAACACAATAGGAAACCAGAATAAATGTAGGTAAGGCAACCAAATGAAACCCAGCCCAGAGACGGTCCACATTTGTGCTGCAGCAGTGGCTGTGGATGAATAAGCAGCAGGGTAGAGAACAGAAAGCGTGAGACTGCCAACTCAGAGGAGGTGGCTGGTGGGTGGGGGTGGAGGTGCTGTAGGGGAGGAACTTTCTAGAATTCAAAATAACAGAGTATTCATATCAGATTCCCAAAATCTGTACAAGGAAACTTGTTTATATTATCCTCAAACTTATTGTCCGATGTTCAAATTTCAGTTTACTGGCCAGTGACCCACCAACAAGTTCCTTGCTCATAACATTTTCTTTTCTTGGTCCCTTGAAAAAATAACGAAGAGTTTCTCCATATACAAAGCTTCTCTGAAATGTCTTCTTATGCCATGAAGGCTACGAGGTCATCTTGGGGCACTGGATGTAACGGGGGCCCTTGGACCAGGCAGGGGAAGGATTTTGTGATTTAAAGGCAATTGCTGATCCATCAGCTGATGGTTGACTGACATTTTGGAACAAGATTTTGCAAGAGATTGGGGAAAGGAAAAGAAGGAGCATGGAAAGGAGGCTCTTAAAAGATTGAGAAGGCAGGAATGAGCCGAGTGCACCCAGATTCAAAGATTTTATTATGGGATGCAAATCTGCAGTGAGCTTTCAGCCAGGATCCTGGGGCCTGGTCTGAGGGGCCTCGTTGGCTTTTCCTATCAGCTTTGTGCTGACATTACCAAGCAAACTGGCACAGTGAAAATCGACCACTTCCAATTTATGAATTAAACAGCAAGGTACACAGGCCCGAGAGGCCACCCTTTCAGGAGAGGTGAAGGTAATATTTCAGAGAAAATAGAAGGAAAAACAGCCTTATATCCTTGGAAACTGTTTCCCAGAGAAGTGACTTACGCTAAAAATAACTCATTTCATGAAAGTTATATCTAGATTCCTTGGTACTAGATTTATAATAATTTATTACTGGAAGTGAAAGACTTTGGAAGATGTTCTTAAGTCTTCCTCAGTATTCTTGTCAGAGACTGCTAATGCTTAGGCTGAATAGAATCTGCCCTAATATGAAATTTCTCTTTGAGAATAATATTTAAACTTTGGAAGATCTCAAGAAGCCCCTCTGTCCAAAGTATAAGAGGAGGTGGTACAGAAAGAAGGAGCTTGCCGTCCCAGGGCCAGGAGTTTGAACCCACTTGCATTACCTGCTGGCTGCATGACCTTGCGTAAATTACTTCACCTCTCTGAACCTCAGCTCAAGCTGAGGATTAAAATAAACATCTAGGGGCCAAGATGGCGGCTTAGCAATGTGCGCGTTTTAGTTCGTCCTCCAGAACAACTACTAAATGACCAGAAACAGTACAGAACAGCTCCTGGGGCCACGTCAGTGACTGGACACACAGCGTACCCCAGTCTGGCCCAGCTGGACCGGCTGTGAGCCCCTCAAGAACTGTGAGTTCCCCAAGCCATGGCGGCCGGTGCCCCTCCCCCACAGGCTGCTTCCCAGAGGGGAAAGGAAAGAGACTTTACCAGCAGCAGGGGCTGAGCCCAACCAAATGCCAATTTTGGTTAATTAACAAATTCTGACTACTAAAAATAGGCCCCCAGCTCAGATGAACCTGGTCAAAGCTGAGGTCACTCATTTTTGCCTGGGCGTCAAGGGGGCAGGGCTGATGGAAAAAGAAAAAAGAAAGGAAATAGAGGTTTTTGTGGCTGTGTTTCTACAAAGGCTTGACTGCCTTTGGATACAGAGGCAGGACTTCTCAGACTGCAACTGCCCCAGGCATAGGCAGAAACAAGCTCATTTGAGGGCTTGTCTGGAGCCTGTGCCTTCCCTAGGGGAGGGGTGAAGCCCAACTCAGGGGGATTCCCTCCTTCAAGGAATTCAGACCCCAGGGCTTGGTAATTTGAAGCCATTAAAACCAGCCTACAACCTCTCCTCTGTCTCCACCAAGCCCCCAGCAGGGAGAGTCCGCCAAAGTTAAAGGTGCTGCATCATCTTATGCTGGTGGGACCTGCAGGCAGACAAGCACCACATACTTGGCATGATAAGAAAAACAGAGTCCAGAGACTTCACAGGAAAGTCTTTCAACCTGCTGCATCTTACCCTCAGGGAAAACCGACGCAGGTGACTCTTTCCTTCTGATAGGAGGCCAGTTTGGTCTGGGAAAATCCGGCTGGGGTCCATAATACCTAAGTAGACCCTCCTAAGTGTGGGGGGAATAAAGCACCATACAAGCAGGGCAAGAAACAAGAAAACAAGAACTGAAAAATTCTCCTTTGTTAAATAAAACCTAAGCTAGAGGTCCAGAAAAAGCTGAACTGAATGTCAAAGAACAAATAAACACCAAATTCATCCAGCAAGAAAACCCTAGAGAAAAGAAGTAAAGCAATCTCCAGAATAAACCAATTAAGGTAATTAAATGCCTAGACGCCAGCAAAAAATAACAAATCACACTAGGAAAACTGAAGATATGGCCCAGTCAAAGGAACAAACCAACAATTCAAATGAGATATAGGAGCTGAAACATTTAATTCAGAATACACAAACAGACATGGAAAACCTCATCAAAAACCAAATTAGTGAATTGAGGGGGGTATAAAGAAGGCAAGGAATGAACAAAAAGAAGAAATAGAAAGTCTGAAAAAACAAATCACAGAACTTATGGGAATGAAAGACACAGTAGAAGAGATGAAAAAAACAATGGAAACCTACAATGGTAGATTTCGAGATACGGAACATGGGATTAGTGAACTGGAGGATGGAACATCTGAAATACAGCAAGAAAAAGAAAATATAGGGAAAAATATGAGCAGGGACTTAGGGAATTGAAGGACAATATGAAGCACATGAATATATGTGTTGTGGGTGTCCCAGAAGGAGAAGAGAAGGGAAAAGGAGGAGAAAAACTAATGGAGGAAATTATCACTGAAAATTTCCCAACTCTTATGAAACACTTAAAATTTCAGATCCAAGAAGTGCAGCGTACCCCAAAGAGAATAGATTCAAATAGACATACTCCAAGACATTTAATAATCAGAATGTCAGAGGTCAAAGAGAAAGAGAGGATCTTGAAAGCAGTAAGAGAAAAGCAACCCATCACATACAAGGGAAAACCAATAAGATTATGTGTAGATTTCTCAGCAGAAACCATGGAGGCGAGAAGACAGTGGGAAAATATATTTAAATTACTGAAAGAGAAAAACTGCCAACCAAGAATTCTATATCCAGCAAAGTTGTCCTTCAAAAATGAGGGAGAAATTAAAACATTTTCAGACAAAAAAATCACTGAGAGAATTTGTGACCAAGAGACCAGCTCTGCAAGAAATACTAAAGGGAGCATTAGAGACAGATACAAAGACAGAAGAGAGAGGTGTGGAGAAGAGTGTAGAAAGGAAGACTATGAGTAAAGGTAAAAAGAAGGAAAATTAGACATGACATAAAATCCAAAAGGCAAAATGGTAGAAAAAAGTACTACCCATGCAGTAATAACACTAAATGTTAATGGATTAAACTCCCCACAATCAAAAGACATAGACTGGCAGAATGGATTAAAAAACAGGACCCACCTATATGCTGTCTCTACTCAAAGGACATGAGGGCAAGGACACAAATGGACATTTGCACACTAATGTTTATAGCAGCATTATTTACAATTACCAAGAGAGGGAAACAGCCAAAAAGTCCATCAACAGACAGGTAACTAAACAAACTGTGGCATATGCATACGATGGAATATTATGCAGCTATAAGACAGAATAAAGTTATGAAGTATGTAACAACATGGATGGACCTTAAGGACATTATGCTGAGTGAAATTAGCCAAAAACAAAAGGACAAATACTGTATGGTCTCACTGATATGAACTGACATTATTGAATAAACTTGGAAATTTTGTTGGTAACAGAGACCATCAGGAGCTAGAAATAGGGTAGGATATTGGGTAACTGGAGCTGAAGGGATACAGATGGTGCAACAGAACTGAATATAAAAACTCAGAAATGGACAGCACAATACCACCTAACTGTAATACAATTATGTTAAAACATTGAATGAAGCTGAATGTGAGAATGATAGAGGGAGAAGGGCTGGGGGCATAAATGAAATCACAAAGAAAGATAGAAGATAAAAATTGAGATGGTATAATCTAGGAATGCATAAAGTGTATAATGATAGTTACTAAATGCACAAATTTAAAATAAACATCTAATATATTTGCAGTGAAAATCGAGGGAGATCAAATACATGGAAACCTAACATTGGGGCTTGGCTCATAGCAGATGTCAATAAATGTTAGTTCCACCTGTTTTCTATACCTTTCCTTACTCCCCACCCCTCCACTTTCTGCACTCACTTCTCTTCTCTGATTCTTGAAGCTCGTTTAACCAGTGATATAGCTTCTCCTTGCACGATTGATAATGATACAATAATGATAATGGGCATTTGGGTTTTCCCACTACCTGCCTAGCGAAGTGTTGAGGACTCACCAGACATTTCATCTCATTTGATCCTCAGAGTGATCCTGTGAGACAGATACCATTGCTGATCCCATTTTATAGAACCTGAAACCAAATCTTAGATAGTTTCACTTATCTCTTGCTGCATCACAAACCATCCCAAACTTAGTGCCTGAAACAACTACCATTTTATTGTGCCTCAACCAGGCAGTTCTGCTCCATGTTGCCTGGGCTTGCCATTTTCAGAAGGTCCGACTGGGCTGGAACCTCCAAGACGGCTCATTTATATGGTGGGCAATTGGTGCTGGTTTCCTCTGTGAGCTCAGCTTGGCATGCCCGCCGGAGCACGTCTGCTCTCCCACTGTGTCTCTCACAGAATGGAAGGTGGTTTCCAAAGAGCATCCCAGAGGAAAGTGATGGAAGCTGCTAGTCTTCTCCGGACCCAGGATCAGAAGTTTCAAATGACACTTCTTTCCCAATCTACTGGTCAAAGCAGTCACAGGGCCAGCTCAGATTTAAGGGGAAGGGTGACAAATTTCACCTTTCAATGGAGGATAGGCGTGAGTGTACAGGGAGGGAAGAAAGTCATGATGGCCATGCTTGGAGACCACCTACCACAAATAATTCACCCAAAGTCACAGAGCTAGGAAGTGTTCAAGTCAATATTCCAACCCCTGAGTCTGGCTTCAGAATGACACTATCGACAGATGACAATATACAGCTGAATGCCAACTCATTCATATGTATGGTAAGCATAATAAGTACAGTACAATTTCAGAGGCGTGATCAGCAAAACATTAAGAACCTTAAGGGCCCTAAACTTAAAAAAAAAAAAAGATTATAGTATGCTGGTGCCGTGAGACCTTATCTATGCAGTATAAAATATTATTTCTTAAAATGTCACAAAGTTTACCCAAGTTAAAGGTAGCAGGAATGTTTTCCTTCTGGATACATTCATTAAGTCGTTTTCTGTGTGGAGTGTGTGTGGTGAGGCAGCGGCAGTGGAGTGAGACCCTGGCTCATTGTTGGGAAGCCGTCTCTGGGTGGGAGAGACCAGAGAGACCCAGAGCTGGCAGAGGAAGCTTCAAGGTAGAGGCAGAGCCTGGCCCTGAAGTCTCACTAGTACTTGAAGAGGAGAAAGAGGAGGGCGGGGAAACGGGAACAAAGACAGGGAGCTGGGACAGCGCAGGGAGTGGCTGGGGGATGGAGGAAGGGACAAGGCTGAAGGGAAACCGTCTAGGTTTGGAAATGGGAGCGTGGGTTAATAATTTCTTTGATGATGGGTGTTTAACTGGCTCCCATCTTCAGAGTTCTCCCAAAGGGTCACTGAGAACCAGATTACAAAGAATGAAGAGCCTCACAAGACCCAGGCCAGCTGTGTACGCTCTGTCCGGGTCCTCGCTTCTGCTGAAAGCAGATGCCTGGAGAGCCCTGTGGGGTGGGGCAGGACCGCTGTTGGTTGAGGACCTCTCAGCAGCTGATCCCAGGAAAGCCTAAGCTTAAACCTACCGTCTTCTTAGTTTCATTTGGAAAGGGACGGATGAGAAAACAGCAGTCAGAGAACCTTTCCTACGCTACGTGCTAACCTAACGGTCTCTTACACTGCTACCTCCCGGGACCGCAGGTGAAGGAGTGAAAAACACATCTTCAGATTACTTTATGTTAAGGCAGCATCTCTCATCCTCATTTGCAAAACCTTTTCTCTTTCTTCACATTTGAAAGAAACCTACTAGGGCTGTTTCAATTTTTTTTTTCATGTAAATTACAAATATTTAGAATCCCTGTCAAGGGAATGAAATAAAAGCAGATGTTTTCCTTATGTTGGCCACATTAGAAAACAGTATTTTCAAGTGTCATTAAAAGATACTTCAGGAAAATAAACATTTGTTGAATGCAGACAAGAGCAGGGTTTGGAAGTTTTGATATTAATATAGAATTCAGAGTTAGGGAGTGTGAGGCGCAGAGAGATTGAGTGGCAGAGAGAGTTTGCAGCAATCTAGAGTTTGAATTGGGTTCCTTCAGGTCCCAGCCAGCTGTGCTTTCCATACTGTGCGTGTAGACTGATTGCTAAGGATTCTCGTGATTATTCACACCTCCCTGTCTCCACGTCCTTTGCGTTATGACGCTGCAGCTTCTACTCCCCCACTCCTGGGATCTGCTTTGGCCTTGGGACTTGCTTTGACAAAGGACTGTGGGGAACGATGGTGCGTCGCATCTGAGCCCAGGTCTCCCGCACCACGCCGTCTCCACCCGCTCTGTGGGCCTCTTCTCCCGCGACGTGAGCCACACAGGGCCAGCCAGTCGCAGGGTGAGGAGGCATATGGAGAAGGTCACTCCAGCCAAAGACACCTTAGACCAGGAGATAAAGAATAGTCGCCACGTAGGCCTAGGCCAGGTGAGCAGAGCTGCTACCTGCCTCAGGTGAGCAGAGCTGCTACCTGCCTCAGGTGAGCAGAGCTGCTACCTGCCTCAGGTGAGCAGAGCTGCCTACCTGCCTCAGGTGAGCAGAGCTGCTACCTGCCTCAGGTGAGCAGAGCTGCCTACCTGCCTCAGGTGAGCAGAGCTGCTACCTGCCTCAGGTGAGCAGAGCTGCCTACCTGCCTCAGGTGAGCAGAGCTGCTACCTGCCTCAGGTGAGCAGAGCTGCCTACCTGCCTCAGGTGAGCAGAGCTGCTACCTGCCTCAGGTGAGCAGAGCTGCCTACCTGCCTCAGGTGAGCAGAGCTGCCTACCTGCCTCAGGTGAGCAGAGCTGCCTACCTGCCTCAGGTGAGCAGAGCTGCCTACCTGCCTCACAAGTGACTGCAGAGGCAAGAGCGAGAACAGAAGGCCAGAAAAACTAGCCAGCTAACTCCTGAGCAGTAAAATATTGCTATTGTTCTAAGCAGAATTTGGCAAACTTTTTTTTTAAAGGGCCAGATAGTAAATACTTTAGCTTCACAAGCCATATGGTGGGTCTCTTTCATAGCTCCCCTCTGCTATGCAAAAGCAAAGGCAAAATAAAACAACAAAGAAACAGTCACAGACAATATGTAAACAAATAGGCATGGCTATATCCATGTATTTATAAAACTAGGAATTTAGCCCACAGGCTGTAGTTTGTGGTCCTTGATTTTAAACCATTGATTTGTGGGATGATTTGTTACACAGCAAGAGCTAACTGATACACTGTTTGATTCTGAATTCATATCCAAAATTTTAAAAAGGCATCAAACTAAATGCCAACTAAATTATTTGAAAAGAGCAGCAGAAAAAAAAGTTCCCATTTGCTTGACGTTCACACCTTAACTGACTTTAAACTCTGTTGTAGCATTTTAGCATTCACAGAGCCAGTTATCGCCATTGTGTAACTGCTATCTCAATCTTTATAAATAAGATTTCAATGAGGATAGCTAAACTACTTAAAAAAAAAAGTCAGGGGGTGGAATCTATTCTGGTTGCAGACCACAAATTACTTTTCAAGTTTCTGAATTCAGATTTCAACCTCCAACTCGCCTCATTTTCATTGTGCCTGTACCATTTAATATTTCTGACCATACCCTCCTTGAAATTCTCTCCTCTTTTGGTTCCTATAACACTTCTGATTTGTTTCTTTCCTCTCTTGTACATCCAAAGAAACTCCCTATTCACAGAAACTCCCTATTTCAGTCTTGAGCCACTTTTTCTTTATGTTCTGTACCAGTGGGTCATAGCCAAGACTATGTATGAGTGTTTCCTGTGGAACATATTCAAAATTAAGAAATATAATAGCCATGTTTTGAAAAATCTCTTCTGAATATCCCTGGAGCATATGGCATTTTCTAAAGATGGCCCCAAAATATCTCCCAGCCCACCAGCCCTTCTATGGTGTGGCTGTGGTATTCCCTCAGGAGGGATGGAGTCAATTTCCAATGCCCTTGAAGATGGTGACGTTGCTGACCAATAGAACATAACAGAAATGATGCCAGCCCAGGCCTGGGCATGGCCCTTCACTGGCCTGGCAGCTTTTACTTTCTGCCTCTTGTAAGACGTTGGATTATCTTGCGTCCATATGCCAGGAGGAGCCAAGCCATATGGAGACCCTCAGAGGATGAGACCCCACGTGCAGAACACCGAGGTACCGTACCTGTGAGTGAAAGGACCCCCTTGGAAGTGGCTCTTCCAGACCCAGACCCCACAGCTGACACCGCGTGGAACAAAACCACCTGGTCCAGCCCTTCCCAGATTCTCGAGCAACATAAACGGCTGTTCAAGCTATCTGGGGTAGTTCATTTACTACTTGACAATAGATAAACCAGAACAGCCTTCCCCCTGCTCCCTACACAGGCATGCCCCCACACACAACCCCATTAAGAACCATTTCTGTAAACTCTGTACCTGAGCCATGTGGCTCCACTACCATCCCTGGAATGACAGTTCAGAAGTCTCCATCTCACCTGTTTCCTGAGCTCTGAACCTGGCATTTACATACATGTCTTCCTGGCACCTGAGACTCAATTCATACTGAATTGAACCCATTATTTCCCTTTAAAAATTTTATCCCTAAGTATTTTTTATGCTATTATGAATGGAATTACTTTCTTAATTTCGTTTTTGGATTGCCCATTTGTATAAGAAATATGATTGATTTCTGGGTATTGATCTTATATCCTGCAAACTTGCTGGACTCATTTATTAGTTTTCATAGTTTTTTAAGTGAATTCCTTAGAATTTTCTACAGGCAAGGTCATTTCATCTGCAAATAGAGATCAATTGTTTTCTTTCTTTCCATGGATGCCTTTATCTTCTTTCTATTTTAAAGTCCTGTCTCCTTTGTCAGCTAATTGCCCCACTCTCTTCCAAATCACTCTTGGAGTAATTTTTCTTTCCTCTCACAGGGGCATCCGGGAAGTCACGGCCTGCCTAACCCTTCCCTCTCCACGCACTTTGCCCTGTCCAGGTTAGGTATTCATCAGCTCCTGGGCGGATCATGGCAGTGGCCGCACAGTCTGCCCCTCTTTCCTCTGTCCAGTCCATCTCCCACATGATGGCCAGGGTGGTCTCCCAAAAACATGGTGGCTCACATTATTTCCTTTCTTCAAAAGTACCAGTGGCTCCTGAATGTTTACAAGAACATTTCACACTTCTCAGTGTCAGTGTTGCAGTCCCAGCCCTTCATTATTGAGTTACAAAGTAACTTCTCTGTCTTTCATCCATTACCTCCCTATCTCCACATACATTCCAGCTGCCTGGTCTACCAGTCGTCTCTACAGGATGTGGGTTCTTTGTAGCCTGCCCTTGCTCTCCATCTCCACAGGCAGAAATCTTTTGTGTATCTCCAAGTCCTTTTTAATTTCTGTGTTTTTCTGTGGATTAGTCAAGATCCTCCAGGGAACCAGCACAGACACACTGACACACACACCACACACGTAAATATTATGATAGCTCTCATTTATATATATATTATTTACACATAATGTAAATATTATGAGATTTATTACAGGAATTTGTTCACATGGCTATAAGGATTGGCAAGTCCTAATTTGTAGGCCAGGACACAAGTTGGGAATTCCAATGAAGGTTTTGGTGAATTCTCCAGGAGAAGCTGGCTGGCTGAAGTAGAGAGAGAAATTCTTTCTGACTGCTGAAATAATTAGTTTTCTCTTCAAGGCCTTCAGCTGATTGGATGAGACTTCTTTCATTGCTGAAGGCAATCCTGTGGATGTAATCAGCCATAGATGTACTCATCTGATTGATGATATAATCCAGGAAATATCCTCACAGTAACAATCTGGCCGGTACATGCTTGGCCAAACAACTGGACATCATAACCTAGCCAAGTTGACACATGAACTTAATCATCACATCACGGGTATATTTTCTGGTCACTCTTTCCTCGAGGGCTGCCACATATGCCTGTGGAGGTTGTGCACTACACAACTCTAAGGGAAGTCATGAACAATAACTACACTGTGAACTGTGCTTGGAAGAGTTTGCAGTGTACGATCTAAAACAATCCCCATCTAAGCAATCACTTCATTTTCTGAACACTCTCAACATAGTTTTACTTTCTTTATTTAAAAAACACTTTATAGCTTAGCCTACCTATAGGTATGCCTTAGAGTAACTTCTAGAGGCCCTCTTTTGTTGCTCAGATGTGGCCTAGGTCTCTCTAAGCCCAACTCTGAAAGTGAAATCATTGCCTTTCCCCCACGTGGGACATGACATCCAGGGATGAAAGTCTCTCTGGTGGCATGGGAGATGACACCCAGGGATGAGTCCAGCCCTGGCACCATGGGATCAACAATGCCATCCTAACCAAAAGGGGGAAAAATTGTAGCAAATTATCAGTGGTTGAGGGAGTTCAAATAGACTTGAGTGGCTTCTCTGGAGGTTGCTGTTATGCAAGTTTCAGTTAAACCTTGTTACTTATCATAACCTCCCAAACCCAAACCAAAGCCATTCTAGCAAATCCTAAAGAACACCTAGGTCAATATATAAGATTCTACAAAGGTTCCACACACTAGTATAACTTTCCAGAAACCTACAACCTCCAGATGGGTCCCTGGTCCAGATAAGTACTGAAACCTACCCCAGTCTCTCCAGAACATCAGCTAGTTCTCTTTCACTACCCCATGTTATTGACAGTCCCTTTCAACATGAAAAAGTTAGAATGGCCATAGTCCAAATACCTCTAAAGAGTGGGAGAAAGATCAAAGGTGATGGTGGAATTATACTGAGAAGGTAGGGTTTAACAAAAGACTATGATTGCTGAATCATTTTAGTGATATTTCTTCTATTCTCCAGTATCTTAGAGCAGCTAAAAGTAAAAACCTAAAATTGTGGAATTGTAACCCATACCAAACTCTGAAATCTGTTCTACAACTAATTGTGCTGTGCTTTGAAATTTATTGCTTTTTTTGGTATATATATGTTATTTTTCACAAAAAGAAAAAAAGTTGATTGTGATGATAAAAAAATATTTTTTCTAGCCTCCTATATTCTGGAGCAGCGAGATGGAAAAATATGAGAGGATGGTATGGTAGCCCATGACAAACTCTGGGATCTGTCGGGTAACTACTTGAAGTGCTTTGAAAACTATTGCTTTTTTCTTTCTTTGCTTTGTATATATGTTATACTATACAATAAAAAAGTAAAAGAAAAAAAGGAATGTACAGGTCTACATAACAAGTACATATGGATATAAAATTGTGTGGGCACAATGAAGCATAGCAAAAATTAAAAAAAAAACACTTTTATAACATCTACTGTATGCCAGGCACAGACGAAAGACCAGGTATCCGAAAATGAAAATGATCAGTTGTCAGCGCTGGGGCAAATGGGAATGTATCAAATGTATGCTACAAAAGGCTTGTACCTCTGATTTACACTTACTTCATCCTTGTCCCTATTAGAGTTGGTTGAGAGCTTTATTCTAGCACGAAATCCTTCAGGGCAGGCATTGTGTCTTATTTATCACATCCCACAACTGACACCTGGCTTTGAACCATATAAGAGCTTAAATAATGGCTGTTAAGTTGTGTCAGGGGTACTAACAGTAACAAGAGCAACCATCTGTTGGCTCTTTATATGGGACATTGCTAAACCCATAATGCTGCTCAATGTGTATTTGCTCTACCTGCTTCCTTTTCTCATTGGTCACTCACCTAAACTGTCTACTTGTCCTTCCTTGCAGTTAGGTGTGGCCATGCAGCTGAGTTCTGGCCAGTGGGATGTGGGCAGAACTGACAGGTATCTCTTCTACACCTGGCCTATAAGAATATTCTGCTTTATCATCCGTATTCTCTCTCCACTCATCTGGCAGTTTAATGCAGAGGATTCTGAAAAGTCCTTTTTTCCTTAATGTTGACACTTTATTACTATCTGCTCCTTAGATCCCATTCAGCTTTTATAATTGTCTTAATAATGCTTTTTATAGCAAAAGGAACCACTTCACACTCACGCACTGCAGTGAGTTGTCACGTCCACTCAGTGTTCTTCAGGTGGAAGTCTTTGATTTGTTTGAAAATTATAGATCAGTTTTTTTTTAGAACGTTACTCAATTGGGTTTGTTTTATATTTCTTCATGGTTAGATTCAGGTTTTCTAGGAATGTTTTTGTCAGGAAAATCGAGAATTGAGAGTGAATTG
Source organism: Tamandua tetradactyla (assembly GCF_023851605.1). Lineage (NCBI taxonomy): Eukaryota > Metazoa > Chordata > Mammalia > Pilosa > Myrmecophagidae > Tamandua > Tamandua tetradactyla. The sequence goes on from NC_135333.1 coordinate 172,103,954, forward strand.
ATTCTATGTCCTTATCGTATCTTTCAAAAAAAATTTTTTTTTTTGAGAAAAATCTTCACACACATACATACTTTCTATGCATGGTGCACAGTCAATGGCTCATGATATAACAACATAGTTATGTATTCATCACCATGATCATTTTTTAGAACATCTGCATCACTCTAGAAAAAGAAATAAAAAGAAAAAAGAAAAAACTCATACATATGTACACCTAACCCCTCCCTCTCTTTGACCACTAGTGCTTCCATCTACCCAATTTATCTTACCTTTCCCCCCATTATTTGTTTATTTATTTTTATCCATGTTTATTTATTTATTTTTATCCATATCTTTTACTCATCTGCCCATACCCTGGATATCTTATTGCATCTTATCAGTTGCACATGATTTTAATTTTGCTGTATTGTTGTTCATCTGGTCACTTGATTAAGGTGGAGTCTGCCAGGATTCTCTGCTGTACAATTACTCCTTTTCCTTTGTAATTCACAAGTATGTCATGGGAAGTTGCTTTGAAACTATGTGAATATCCATTCTTCATCAAGTTTTAGATTGTTATAATATCAGTATAGACTAATGATTTCCTACTTTATTAAATGGGTTATAATCTATGACTACTATTATTTATTCAATATCCAAATTGTCCCAAATTTTGCCCATGAGAGCATCTTCAGACTGACTCCTTTGCCTTTTGATAAGTACCCATCCTTTTTGGTTTTTTTGTATTTCTTTGCTTACTGGCACAAGATGCTCCAGGTTCTTCATCAACACTTCCAGCCTGGCCTTGGAAGAAGTCATTTCTCTAAGGTGAAATTCCTGGTCTTTGGAGTACAATGATATGTGGAAGCTGGGTTACGCTCAGCAGTACCTGCTTCCAGGGAAGCTTTAAACCCACTTGGTCATGGTGTATAATTCTTTCAATGTGCTGCTGGATTCAATCTGCAGGTATGTTGTTGAGGATTTGTGCATCTATATTCATTAAAGAGATTGGTCAGTAATTTTCTTTTCTTGTATCTCTGTACCTTTTTCAGTATCTTTGTCTGGATTTGGTATTTGGATGATGTTTGCTTCATAGAATGAATTAGGTAGCTTTTCCTCCTTTTTAATTTTTTTGAAGCATTTGAGCAGGATTGGTACTAATTTTTTCTTGAATTCTTGGCAGAATTCACATGTGCAGTTATCTGGTTCTGGATTTTTCTTTTGGGGGAGGTTTTTGGTGGCTAATTAAACTCTTTACTTGTGATTGGTTTGTTGAGGCCTTCTATGTTTTCTTGAGTGAATGTTGGTCATTCATGCTTTTCTATGAAGTTGTCCATTCTGTCTAAGCTGCATAGTTTGTTAGCAAATAGTTGTTCATAGTATCCTCTCATTGACTGCTTTATTTCTGTGGGATCAATAGTTATGTCCCCCCTTTCTATTTCTGATTTTATTTATCTTCATCATTTGTCTCTTTATTTTGTCAGCCTAGCTAAGGACCCACTGATTTTATTGATTTCCTCAAAGAATCAGCTTCTGGTTTAGTTGATTCTCTATTGCTTTCATGTTCTCTATTTATTTCTGCTCTAATCTTTGTTACTTCTTTCCTTCTGTTTACTTTGCTGTTATTTCTCTAGTTTCTCCAGGTGAACAGTTAAGTCCTTGATTTTTTCTTTTCTCTTTCTCTTTTTTTTATATAGATGTTTGGGGCAATGAATTCCCCTCTCAGTACTGCCTTTGCTGCATCCCATATGTTTTGATATGTTGTGTTCTCATTTTCATTTGCCTTGAGATATTTACTGATTTCTCTTATAATTTTTTCCTTGACCCACAGGTTGTTTAAAGGTGTGCTGTTTAGCATTCATATATTTGTGAATTTTCCAGCCTTCTGCCTTTTTTGATTTCCAACTCCATTCCATTATGATCTGAGAAAGTGTTTTGTATAATTTTGATATTTTAAAATTTATTGAGACCTGCTTTGTGAGCCAACATTGTGGTTTATCCTAGAGAATGATCAATGAGCACTTGAGAAAAATGTGCATACTGCTGTTGCAGGGTATAATGTATATAAATGTCTGTTAAGTCTAGTTCATTTATCATATTATCCAAGATCTCTCTTTTCTTACTGATCCTCTGTCTAGATGTTCTACCCATTAATGAGAGTGGTGTATTGAAGTCTCCAACTATTATTGTAGAGATGTCTACTTCTCCCTTCAGTGTTGTCAGTGTTAGTCTCATGTATTTTGGACACTCTGGCTTGGTGCATGAATATTTATGATTGTTACTCTTTCTTGATGAATTGTCCCTTTTATTAATACATAGTGTCTTTCTTTGTCTCTTTTAATTGTTTTACATTTGATGTCTAATTTGTCTGATACTAGTATAGCTATCCCCACTCTTTTTAAATTGTTGTTTATATGAAATATCTTTTTCCAACCTTCCACTTTCAATCTGTTTTTTTCCTTGGGCCTAAGGTGAGTCTCTTGTAGACAGCATACAGATGGGTCCTGTTTTTTTTTTTTTTAATCCATTCTGTCCATCTGTCTTTTGATTGGAGAGTTTAGTCTATTAACATTTAATGTTATTACTGTAAAGGTAGTACTTTCTTCTGCCATTTTGTCATTTGGATTTTATATGTCATATCTCATTTTTTCTCTTTTTACCCTTTTAGTTACCCTTACTGATAGCCTTCATTTCTACACTCTTCTCTAACCCTCTTCTATCTTTACCTACCTGCCTGTATTGTTCCCGTTAGTACTTTTTGTAGAGCAAGTCTCTTATTCACAAACTTTCTCAGTGTCTATCTGTAAATATTTTAAACTCTCATTTTTTCCAGATAAAATAGTATAAGCTTATTTAAAATTTAATTCTCATCTTGAGCATGCAAAATTGAAAAATGCTCATTTTTTTATTTTGCAGTTTGTGAATATACAAAATAGAAGTTTGCTGAAATTTATATTACATATTTATTAAGGCAAAGAACTATATAGAAAAAAACATTTGTTCTGTTTAAGGCATATTCAGGAATAAACCATTGTACAAATTATAGCAAATCTGAAACCACAGTGCTTAAGCAGACTGTCTGTATAACAAATGTTAAAGTAAACCAGGTGTATTTACCGGACTTAGGTCATAAATGTAGAATCAGAAGTCAGAAATAGATTTTCCTTGTCAAAATTACAAGATAAAAAGTACTTGTCAAAAGTATAAGCAGCAGTCTGAGAACTTTGGCTTCCTTGTTTGGTATCTTTAGAATGAAGATTCACCAAACACTATCAGGTAGGCTATTAAAATGCATTTTCTGTACCTGAATTTCTTCCTTTTTCCAATATCATAATAAAGGCTTTTTGAAGGCCAACAGAATACAAGGTGATCTTTATGCTGATATTGCATAGAACACACTTCAAGGGAATGCAGCCTTCCCACTCTCTCTCATTTTGGAAGGATAATTTTGCTGGAAATAGAATTCTTGGTTGGCAGTTTTTCTCATTCAGTATCTTAAATATATCATATCACTGAATTCTTACTTCCATGGTTTCCGCTGAGAAATTCATGCTTAGTCTTATTGGACTTCTCTTGTATGTGATGGATCGCTTTTTTCTTGCTGCTTTCAGATTTCTCTCTTTGTCTTTGGTATTTGACAATCTGATTAATGTCTTGGCATAGGTCTATTTGGATCTATTCAGTTTCTGAGTACACTGTGCTTCTTGGACCTGTAATTTTGTCTTGCAAGAGTTGGGAAATTTTCAGTGATTATTTCCTCCACTATTCTTTCTGCCCTTTTTCCTTTCTCTTCCCCTTCTGGGACATCAATCACACATATATTCATGTGTTTCATGCTGTTATTCAAGTCCCTGAACCCTGCTCATATTTTTCCATTCTTTCCTGTATTTGCTCTTTTCGGTGTAGGATTTTAGTTGTCCTATCCTCTAGTTCACTAATTCTTTCTTCTGCCTCTTCAAATCTGCTGTTGTATATCTCCATTGTGTTTTTCATCTCTTCTATTGTGCCTTTCATTCCCAAAAGTTTTTATTTGTTTTTGCAAGCTGTGCTGGTTTGAAAGGACATATGTACCCTAGAAAAGCCATGTTTTAATCAAAATCCCATTTTGTAAAGGCAGAATAATCCCTATTGAATACTGTATGTATGAATCTGTAATTAGATCATATCCCTGGAGATGTAATCCTGTCAAGAGTGGTTTTTAAACTGGATTAGGTGGAGACGTGTCTCCACCCATCTGGGTGGGTCTTGATTAGTTTACTGGAATCCTATAAAAGAGAAAACATTTTGGAGAATGAAAGAGATTCTGAGAGAGCAGAATGACATAGCCACAAGAAGCAGAGACCACCAGCCAGTGACCTTTGAAGATGAAGAAGGAAAATGCCTCCCGGGGAGCTTCATAAAAGGAAGCCAGGAGAGAAAGCTGGCAGATGCTGCCATGTTTGCCACATGCCTTTCCAGATGAGAGAGAAACCCTGACCCTGTTCGCCATGTGCCTTCTCACTTGAGAGAGAGATCCTGAACGTCAGTGGCCTTCTTGAACCAAGGTATCTTTCCATGGATGCCTTTGATTGGACATTTCTATAGACTTGCTTTAATTGGAACATTATCTTGGCCTTAGAATTGTAAACTAGCAACTTATTAAATTCCCCTTTTAAAGCCATTCCATTTCTGGTATATTGCATTCCAGCAGCTACCAAACTAGAACACAAGCTTTTGAGGTCTTCTTTATGGTCACCCAGTATCTTCTTTATATCCTTCATCACTTTTACCACAGTTTCCTCCAACTCACTGAATTGATTTAGAAGATTTATTTGAACATATTTTTTTTAAATATTTTTACTGACAAATCTTCACACATATAGGTTTACAATCAATGACATTTTTTTTTAATGTGTGCAGTTGTTTCACCCCCAGGAAAAAGCACTCTATTCCTCCTCAGGGAATGTTGATCTGCTGTTTGCTTTGCTTTTTGCCTCTATATGTTTTTTTTTTTTTTTTTTGCATGGGCAGGCACCGGGAATCAAACCCGGGTCTCCAGCACAGCAGGCGAGAACTCTACCTGCTGAGCCACTATGGCCCACCCACCCCTATATATTTCTAACTCTCCTTTCTTAACCTCTAGCAATTTTTACTTGACGTCTGGCTCTGGGAGGACCATCTCCCCAAATAAGTTCGACCCCAGTCAGATTTTCTCATGCAAGATAGGCCCAGGAATCAAGAAGGTGGTGAAATTAGCATCAAGGTCACCAGGCCTGAGACCCAGCAGGATTCCTGTCTTTCCTGGGAAGCCTCTGGGATTTGTGCTTTTCCCGTCCTGCCCAGCAGGTGGCACGTGTCAGCCCACTGCTCCCCACAGGTGTAAAGTGGCACTGTGTTGTGCCTTTAGTTCTCAGCACACCCTGTTCCTGCCAGGGGCATGGCTGAGACAGAGGCTGAGGCTGAAGGCGGTTTTAGTTTTCCAGCTCCTGGGGTCTGAATTCTCTAAATAAAATTGCCTGTGCTGAATTGGAACTATTATGTACCCCAGAAAAGGCCAGGTTCTTTAAATCCATTCTTGTGGGTGTAGAACTATTGTGGGTGGGACCTTTTGATTAGGTCATTTCAATTGAGAGGTGACCCAGCCCAGTCAAGGTGGGTCTTAACTCCTTTGCTGGATTCCTTTGTGAGATGATGATACAAGAGATAAAAGCCTCTGAGGAAGAGAGAGCCACTGAAAGCAGAACCCAGGAGAGAAGGACTGGCAGATGCCACCATGTGCCTTCCCCTGTGACAGAGGAACCCTGGATGCCAGCAGCCTTTTCTCAGAGAAGCTATCTTTTCAGTTTATTCTTTCTTTTTTATTATTAATTTTTTCTTTGGTAGCTTCTCTTGATGCCTTAATTTGGACATTTTCATGGTCTTAAAAGTATAAATTTGTAGACAAATAAATCCCCTATGAAAAGGCCAACCGATTTGTGGTGTATCGCATTCTGGCAGCTTTAGCAAGCCGAAACACTGCCTTTACTTTTTTTGTGTGGGGCAGGGGAACATCTCTTCAGTCCCCTGTTCCCTGCATGCTGGAAATGTTATAGGACTCTCAAGCAGTCCCCCTTTCCCCCTACCAGGAGCATGTCTGAGACAGGCTGGTGCTTTTTCCAGGTTGAAGCTGTTGTATGCTCAAGATAAACTGGGCTCTGCTTCTTGAGGTTGAAATTGCTGCTGCTGTTCTAACCCCTGGGGTCTAAATTCTCTGACTACAAGCCCCCACTAGTTCTCGGCCCTTCCCCCTCCTTTTTCTTGGGGAAGATACACCCTTTAGGGAACTATCTCCTTCACTACATTAGTTACTTTGTCTCTTATCACTCCTTAACGCCATCTTTGCCTGGGGTGCACTGAAAACTGATTATGCTTGCTCCTTTAATGTGCTGCTAAAGAAAAAAAAAAAAGAATTAAAAGAGAATAAAAGAGAAAAAAAATTCTTCTCAGAGCTGGACCCAGCCCTCCAGGTTCACCAATAAAGAGTTGGAGTTGGTGCCCGGTTCTCTATGCCCCTTTCCTTGGGGAACAGTCCTTTTCTAGTATTCTGAGCTTGGCCAACTCCAGAAACCTCTGTTTTGTTTTTTCTTCAGCCCTGCCTTCTCCGTGCTGGAAGTGGGGCTGATATGGGGTTCATGTCTAGTTTGCCTTATAGATTTATCTTGGGGCTGATATTCAACAGTCTGAATTTCTTAATTAAATCCACAATTGGAGTTTGGTTGTGCGCTCCTTCCTTGCTCCTGGTAAAGAGGGCTTCTGTTTCCCACTGGGGAGAGACTCTGAGTCAGCTTTCTTTGCCATTGGGGTGGGACTCCAGTCTCCACAGCATGAAAGAATTTACTTACAAGTCTGTGCTGTGATCTTGGCCCTTCCACATGTTCCAGGCTGGTGCTCAATGTGCGTCTGGTCACGAAGTCTCCCAAAGCAGGGACATTTTAGACTGGATTTTACAGGGCAAACAGCTGGTTGAAAGGCAATATAATGGAGAAAGGGCACTGACTTTGGTCAGACAGAGCTGGGTTTAACCTCTGGTTCCATCAATCACTATGTCTTGAAATTGGGCATCTACGTACCACCAATGAAGTTCAGTTTCCTCATCTGTAATTTTTCATGATTATTGTAAGAATTGGAGATCATAAACATGAATTCCCTATTACAGTGGGTTCTAGTTTGCTAGCTGCCAGAATGCGATATACCAGAAATGGAATGGCTTTTAAAAGGGGAATTTATTAAGTTGCAAGTTTACAGTTCTAAGCCTATGATAAATGTCTAAATTAAAGCAAGTTTATAGAAATGTCCAAGCTAAGGCATCCAGGGAAGGACACCTTGGTGGAAGAAGGCCGTGGCATTCAGGGTTTCCCTCTCAACTGGGAAGGCACATGGTGACATCTTTTAGGTTTCTCTCCAAAATCCGTTCCAGTTTGCTAGCAGTCAAAATGCGATATAATAGAAACAGAACAGCTTTTAGAAAGGGGGATTAAACAATTCCTAGTTTACAGTTCTAAGGCCATGAAAATGTCCCAATTAAAGCAAGTCTATAAAAATGTCCAAATTAAGGTACCAATAAGAGGTTATCTTCTCTCCAGAAAGGCCAATGAAGTTCAGAGTTTCTCTCTCAATTGGAAAGGCACATGGTGAACATGGTGACATTTGCTGTCTTTCTCTCCAGGCCTCTTGCTTCATGAAGCTCCCCCAGGGGCGTATTCCTTCTTCCTCTCCAAAGGTCTCTAGCTGTGTAGGCTCTCCTCATGGCTCCCTTTCTAAAAGGGGCTCTCCCCAAAATGCTGCCTCTTCTAAAGGATCATCAGTAAACTAGTCAAGACCCACCTGAATAGGTGGAGTCACAACTCTATGGAAGACATCTAATCAAACGTTACCACACACAATTGCATGGGCCACACATCTCCATGGGAACAATCAAAAAGCTCCCAGCCGACAATATTGAATGAGGATTAAAGGACACAACTTTTATGGGGCCCACCACAGATTCAAACTGGCATATTCCACCCTTTGGACAACAAAAAGATATGATCTTTCCAACTGCAAAACACGTTCATTTCATCATAATATCAGAAATCCTTAACCATTTTAGTAACAACACAAGTACAACATAAGGCTAAAACCAGTAGAAAGTCTCATCAAAGTCAGCTACAGGCACAGTCTGTCCTAAGGTAAATTCTCCTCTGGCTCTGGACCTGTAAAACTCAGAACAAGTTATTTGCTGCCAACAAACAAAGGAGGGACAGCAATAGGATAAATACCCACATATCTATAGGGAGAAGTTAGAAGGAACATAGGGGCCACCGACCCAAGCAGTTTTGAAAACATGCCGGGCAAACTCCATTAGATTTCAAAGTCTGAGAGTCATTTATCCTCGGGGCTTTAGAAAGTGGCAATCCCACCCTCTCCAAGGACCCACACAGAGGCCCGTCTCTCTCTGAATGCAACCTTGGGGGACATCGGGGAGACCATCTTTTTCTCGGCTCTACCCTCTGTAAGCATCAGGGCTGCACCTGAACTCTCTGCCATCTCCAGGGCACCCACTCAACCCTTCCATGTGGTGGCAGCCAGGCTCTCCCCAACCCCCAAGGAATGTGCTTCATCCTCCCTAAGATCTGAGGAGGCACAACTCTTCCACTGCAACGAGGTGGAAGGCCCATCCTCTGCCTTTGGGGCAAACTCACCCTCTCCACAGGCTTGGGTGTGTCTGCTCTCCTGGGCCAAGGTTTTTTGACTCTAGATTTTAGCTTCCATAGTTCTGCCTCTGAAGTTTTTCCTCCAATGTGTCCCTTTTCTGTCCCTCTCAGTCCAGACTGGCATGGTTTTGTTTATACAGATCCTGCGACGTTCTCGTTGGCTTTCTATGCAGTAGCCTCAGATCATGCTCATCAGACATAAGGCGTTTCCACAAATCCCTTCTGGAGAATTCCATCTCCAATCCTGGCTTTCTGTGAAATGGCTAACTGGTTCCACCTTTGGTTAAATCTTCATGTGGGGCACCATTCTGGTGATTAATAAACAATTGCTATTTTTATATAGGAAGATGTGGCACAACACCAAACCAGTTAGATATATGAGAAATGGCAAATAATGGACACAAACAAGAATAGATGGACAAGAATGAAGGAGGGAAATCACACCGGGTTGGAATGGACAAAATGGGTCATTCATTTTTCTTAATCAATAATTTTTCTTCATTTCTAATCTAATGTGGATGTCAGCTAAATGTACAACTCTCATGCAGGTGTCACCAAAAAAACGTATGAAAGTAGAGAAGAAGTAATTGTTCTAGAAGAAAAGTTCCCATATTGGAAAAAAAAATTCACAGCAGGCACTGCTGATTCATATATACACACATTTGTGTGTGTGTGTTACATACATGAGGGATAAGCCTTAAAAATTGTTTTTGTGTTCAGGAAGAAAGAACTATTACATAGTAACTAAAACTACAGAAAACCAGAGCTATAGGGGGGTCTTTTAATCCAAACCAGTAATTTTACAATTGATGTAATAGACTCAATGAGGTGAAATAAGTCGCCCAAAGTCACACAAGTAAGTAATTGCTGAGCTGGTTTTTGAATCTCAATACCCTGGGTTTCTAGCCCAGTGCTTTTACCCTAACTCCTTGCAAGTCAAGGCCAGGGGAGTTGTTCCAGGAGGCCACTAGGCAGAGTGGCCTGGAGGTCTTAGTTCCAGGGAGTGAAGCCATCCTTCAAAAACAGTGCTATGGACAGAAGTCGGGCTTGAACAAACGCTCTGTGTTCTAGATTCTAGAAAACACCATAGCTAAAATAAAACGTCTTCCCTTATTGAGCACATGCCGTGTATTAGGCACTGTGCTAAATGCTTTACATATATAATTCCTTTATTCATTCACCTGAATGTTTATTTGTACCTGCTATATGCAGGCATCTATGCCTGCCCTCATGGAACCACAACTTGCCCCACAACGATTCCGACCGTTTGTTTACAGCTTCCATTCAAAAGGTAGGAGAAGGAGGCCAAAGGGAGAAGACAGCGGTCACCATCCAGTGACCACCTACTGCACACTGGGGTCTGGCCCAGCACTCTCTGCAGCAGCTGAGCAGATCCTCCCGACAGCCCTGTGGGCACAGACAGACAGGTAAGCACCTGCCACAGGACCACAGGGCAGTAAGAGCAGAGCGAGCGCTGAAACCACAGCTGTCTGCTGTCAGTGACCATGGACCTTAACGGCGAGGGCCCTTTTCCTTTTATATATATATATATATATTTTTTTTTTTTTTTAATTAGAAAAGTTGTAGGTTTACAGAAAAATCATGCAGAACATATAGAGTTCTCATATATCCCCCTCTTATTAATCATTGGGTTGATACCTTGTTACAAAAGATGAAAGAATTATTATAATTGCACTATTAACTGTAGTTCATGTCTACTTCCTGTTTGACTTGTTCAGTTCTATGCTTTTTCTAAAAAACAACTTTTTATTTGAACATGCACATTAAAATTTCCCCTTTTAACCATATTCAAATATATAATTCAATGCTGTTAATTATACTCACAATGTCGTGCTACCATCACCAACATCCATTACCAAAACTTTCCCATCACCCTAAACAGAAATCCTACAGCAATTCAGCATTACCTCCCCATTCCTTACCCAAGAACCTAGAATAAAGATGGAATTTCTGGCCCAAGATAGGCTGGGGAGATATTTTGGGTAGAATCCTAACTTCCTCCACCCCTACCAATTAGTTCTAATTTGCCAATTAGTTCTGAGCCATCTTGTGTAATGCACCCATCTGTGGACATACGCGAACTTCTTGTGGTGGACGGGATCGTCACATTTGAGAACCTCTCTTCTCTGGGCCAGGATGGGAGTTCTCCCAACTCTCTTCTACTCCCTTGTCAAAAAAAAAAATGCAAAGGAAGCAGTGAGGACAACCAAAGCCATTGGCTGAGCCCCCAGTCTTAGGGTTTGTTTACGTGAAACTTAACCCCACAAAGGATAGGTCAAAGCCTACATAAAATTTAGGCCTAAGAGTCACCCTCAAGAGAACCTCTTTTGTTGCTCAGATGTGCCCCCTCTCTCCAGCCAACACAACAAGCAAACTCACCACCCTCCCCCTCTATACATGGGACATGACTCCCAGGGGTGTGGATCTTCCTGGCAACATGGGACAGAAATCCTAGAATGAGCTGAGACTCAGCATCAAGGGATTGAGAAAACCTTCTTGACCAAAAGGGGGAAGAGTGAAATGAGACAAAGTGTCAATGGCTGAGAGATTCCAAACAGAGTTGAGAGGTTATCCTGGAGGTTATTCTTACGCATTAAGTAGATATCACCTTGTTATTCAAGATGTAATGGAGAGGCTAGAGGGAACTGCCTGAAAATGTAGAGCTGTGTTCCAGTAGCCATGTTTCTTGAGGATGATTGAATAATGATATAGCTTTCACAATGTGACTGTGCGATTGTGAAAACCTTGTGTCTGATGCTCCTTTTATCTACTTTGTCAACAGACGAGTAAAACATATGGAATAAAAATAAAAAATAGGGGGAACAAATGTTAAAATAAATTTAGTTTGAAATGCTAGTGATCAATGAAAGGGAGGGGTAAAGGGTATTGTATGTATAATCTTTTTTTTCTGTTTTCATTTTATTTCTTTTTCTGTTGTCTTTTTATTTCTTTTTCTGAATTGATGTAAATGTTCTAAGAAATGATCATGATGATGAATATGCAACTATGTGATGATATTGTGAATTACTGATTATATATGTAGAATGGAATGATCATATGTCAAGAATGTTTTTGTTCATTTGCTGTTAAATTTTTTTAATTAATAAAAAAAAAATGCAAAGGAGTTGACCATGAGCTTAACCATTACATTACACTGACAGGTTGGATTCCGGCTCTTATTCTGGTCTTTTAAAGATGATGCACATTATATCAAAACTCTGCTGCTGGGATCTTGGAAGCATAAAATAGTTTGTCTACAGACATACTGGTATTCTCAGCAAATGTGTGTAGACAGATACTATTTGCTTGGGTGCCTACCATGTGCCAGAGGGCTTTACATGAATTAAGCCGTTTGCTTTTCAAGCAGGCCCCTGAGGT